>NC_092139.1:80153100-80465382 GCF_043159975.1 Macaca nemestrina | reverse complement strand
AGATTTCATCTGAGGATATTTCCTTTTTCACCATAGACCTCTATGGGCTTCCAAATATCACTTTTCCAATTCCACAAGAACTGTCTTAGCGAAAGGCTTCTTGAGGGGAAAGCTGTAACTCTCTGAGTTGATTTCACAGAACACAAAGAAGTTTCTCAGAAAGCTTCTTTCTCTTTGTTATCAGAGGATATTTCCTTTGTCCCTATAGTCTTCAATGGGATCTGAAATACCTGTTCTCAGATTCCACAGAAATAAGGCTAGCAAAGAGATCCACGTAATACAAAAGTCACTCTGTGAAATGAATGAACGGAACACTAAGCAGTTTCTCAGAAAGCTTCTTTCCAGATTTCATTGGAGTATATTTCCTTTTTCACCATAGCCATCTATGGGCTTCCAAATATCAATTTGCCAATTCCACAAGAACTGTCTTAGCGAAAGGCTTCTTGAGGGGAAAGCTGTAATTCTGTGAGATGATTTCACAGAACACAAAGAAATTTCTCAGAAAGCTTCTTTCTCTTTGTTATCGGAGGATATTTCCTTTGTCCCTATAGTCTTCAAAGGGATCCGAAATATCTGTACTCAGATTCCACAGAAATAAGGCTAGCAAAGAGATCCACGAAATACAGATGTAACTCTGTGAGATGAATTAACAGAACACTAAGCAGTTTCTCAGAAAGCTTCTTTCCAGATTTCATCTGATGATATTTCCTTTTACACCATAGCCCTCTATGGGCTTCCAAATATCACTTTGCCAATTCCACTAGAATTGTCTTAGCGAAAGGCTTCTTGAGGGGAAAGCTGTAACTCTGTGAGATGATTTCACAGACCACAAAGAAGTTTCTAAGAAAGCTTCTTTCTCTTTTTAATCGGAGGATATTTCCTTTGGCCCTATAGTCTTCAATGGGATCTCAAATACCTGTTCTCAGATTCCACAGAAATAGGGCTAGCAAAGAGATACACGAAATACAGATGTAACTCTGTGAGATGAATTAAGAGAACACTAAGCAGTTTCTCAGAAAGCTTCCTTCCAGATTTCATTGGAGGATATTTCCTTTTTCACCATAGCCCTCTATGGGCTTCCAAATATCAATTTGCCAATTCCACAAGAACTGACTTAGCGAAAGGCTTCTTGAGAGCAAAGATGTAACTCTGTGAGATGATTTCACAGAACGCAAAGAAGTTTCTCAGAAAGCTTCTTTCTCTTTGTTATCGGAAGATATTTCCTTTGGCCCTATAGTCTTCAAAGGGATCCGAAATATCTGTTCTCAGATTCCACAGAAATAAGGCTAGCAAAGAGATCCACGAAATACAGATATAACACTGTGAATTGAATTAACAGAACACTAAGCAGTTTCTCAGAAAGCTTCTTTCCAGATTTCATCTGAGGATATTTCCTTTTTCACCATAGCCCTCTATGGGCTTCCAAATATCACTTTGCCAATTCCACAAGAACTGTCTTAGCGAAAGGCTTCTTGAGGGGAAAGCTGTAAATCTCTGAGTTGATTTCACATAACACAAAGAAGTTTCTCAGAAAGCTTCCTTCCCTTTGTAATCGGAGGATATTTCCTTTGGCCCTGTAGTCTTCAATGGGATCTGAAATACCTGTTCTCAGATTCCACAGAAATAAGGCTAGCAAAGAGATCCACGAAATACAGATGTAACTCTGTGAGATGAATTAACAAAACACTAAGGAGTTTCTCAGAAAGCTTCTTTCCAAGTTCATCTGAGGATACATCCTTTTTCACCATAGCCCTCTATGGGCTTCCAAATATCACTTTGCCAATTCCACAAGAACTGTCTTACCGAAAGGTTCTTGAGAGGAAAGATGTAACTCTGTGCGATGATTTCACAGAACGCAAAGAAGTTTCTCAGAAAGCTTCTTTCTCTTTGTTATCGGAAGATATTTCCTTTGGCCCTATAGTCTTCAATGGGATCCGAAATATCTGTTTTAAGATTCCACAGAAATAAGGCTAGCAAAGAGATCCCCGAAGTACAGATGTAACTCTGTGAGATGAATTAACAGAACACTAAGCAGTTTCTCAGAAAGCTTCTTTCCAGATTCATCTGAGGATATATCCTTTTTCACCATAGCCCTCTATGGGCTTCCAAATATCACTTTGCCAATTCCACAAGAACTGTCTTAGGGAAGGGCTTCTTTCGGGGAAAGCTGTAACTCTGTGTGACGATTTCACAGAACACAAACAAGTTTCTCAGAGAGCTTCTTTCTCTTGGTAATCGGAGGATATTTCCTTTGGCCCTAGGGTCTTCAATGGGATCTGAAATACCTGTTTTCAGATTCCACAGAAATAAGGCTAGCAAAGAGATCCACGAAATACAGATGTAACTCTGTGAGATGAAAGAACAGAATACTAAGCAGTTTCTCAGAAAGCTTCTTTCCAGATTTCATCTGAGGATTTATCCTTTTTCACCATAGCCCTCTATGGGCTTCCAAATATCACTTTGCCAATTCCACAAGAACTGTCTTAGCGAAAGGCTTCTTGAGGGAAAGCTGTAACTCTGTGAGATGATTTCACAGAACACAAAGAAGTTTCTCAGAAAGCTTATTTCTCTTTGTTATCGGAGGATATTTCCTTTGGCCCTATAGTCTTCAAAGGGATCCAAAATATCTGTTCTCAGATTCCACAGAAATAAGGCTAGCAAAGAGATTCACGAAATACTGATGTAACTCTGTGAGATGAATGAACAGAACACTAAGCAGTTTCTCAGAAAGCTTCTTTCCAGATTTCATCTGAGGATATTTCCTTTTTCAACATAGCCCTCTATGGGCTTCCAAATATCACTTTGCCAATTCCACAAGAAGTGTCTTAGCGAAAGGCTTCTTGAGGGGAAAGCTGTAACTCTGTGAGATGATTTCACAGAAGAGAAAGAAGTTTCTCAGAAAGCTTCTTTCTCTTTGTTATCGGAGGATACTTCCTTTGGCCCTATAGTCTTCAAGGGATCCGAAATATCTGTTCTCAGATTACATAGAAATAAGGCTAGCAAGGAGATCCAGGAAATACAGATGTAACTCTGTGAGATGTATTAACAGAACACTAAGCAGTTTCTCAGAAAGCTTCTTTCCAGATTTCATCTGAGGATATTTCCCTTTTGACCATAGCCCTCTATGGGCTTCCAAATATCACTTTGCCTATTCCACAAGAACTGTCTTAGCGAAAGGCTTCTTGAGAGGAAAGCTGTAACTCTGTGAGATGATTTCACAGAACGCAAAGAAGTTTCTCAGAAAGCTTCTTTCTCTTTGTTATCGGAGGATATTTCCTTTGGCCCTATTGTCTTCAACGGGATCCGAAATATCTGTTCTCAGATTCCACAGAAATAAGGCTAGCAAAGAGATCCACGAAACACACATGTAATTCTGTGAGATGAATTAACAGAACACTAAGGAGTTTCTCAGAAAGGTTCTTTCCATATTTCATCTGAGGATATTTCCTTTTTCACCATAGCCCTTTAAGGGCTTCGAAATATCACTTTGCCAATACCACAAGAACTGTCTTAGCGAAAGGCTTCTTGAGGGAAAAGCTGTAAATTTGTGAGATGATTTCACAGAACGCAAAGAAATTTCTAAGAAAGCTTCTTCCTCTTTGTTACCGAAGGATATTTACTTTGGCCCTATAGTCTTCAAAGGGATCCGAAATATCTGTTCTCAGATTCCACAGAAATAAGGCTAGCAAAGAGATCCAGGAAATACAGATGTAACTATGTGAGATGAATTAACAGAACACTAAGCAGTTTCTCAGAAAGCTTCTTTCCAGATTTCATCTGAGGATATTTCCTTTTTCACCATAGCCCTCTATGGGCTTCCAAATATCACTTTGCCAATTCCACAAGAACTGTCTTAGCGAATGGCTTCTTGAGGGGAAAGCTGTAACTCTGAGAGATGATTTCACAGAACGCAAAGTAGTTTCTCAGAAAGCTTCTTTCTCTTTGTTATCGGAGGATATTTCCTTTGGCCCTATAGTCTTCAAAAGAATCCGAAATATCTGTTCTCAGATTCCACAGAAATAAGGCTAGCAAAGAGATCCACGAAATACAGATGTAACTCTGTGAGATGAATTAACTGAACACTAAGCAGTTTCTCAGAAAGATTCTTTCCAGATTTCATCTGAGGATATATCCTTTTTCACCATAGCCCTCTATGGGCTTCCAAATATCACTTTGCCAATTCCACAAGAACTGTCTTAGCGAAAGGCTTCTTGAGGGGAAAACTGTAACTCTGTTAGATGATTTCACAGAACACAAAGAAGTTTCTCAGAAAGCTTCTTTCTCTTTGTTATCGGAGGATATTTCCTTTGGACCTATAGTCTTCAAAGGGATCCAAAATATCTGTTCTCAGATTCCACAGAAATAAGGCTAGCAAAGAGATTCACGAAATACAGATGTAACTCTGTGAGATGAATTAACAGAACACTAAGCAGTTTCTCAGAAAGCTTCTTTCCAGATTTCATCTGAGGATATTTCCTTTTTCACCATAGCCCTCTATGGGCTTCCAAATATCCCTTTGCCAATTCCACAAGAACTGTCTTAGCGCATGTCTTCTTGAGGCGAAAGCTGTAACTCTGTGAGATGATTTCACAGAATGCAAAGTAGTTTCTCAGAAAGCTTCTTTCTCTTTGTTTTTGGAGGATATTTTCTTTGGCTCTATAGTCTTCAAAGGGATCCGAAATATCTGTTCTCAGATTCCACAGAAATAAGGGTAGCAAAGAGATCCACGAAATACAGATGTAACTCTGTGAGATGAATTAACCGAACACTAAGCAGTTTCTCAGAAAGATTCTTTCCAGATTTCATCTGAGGATATATCCTTTTTCACCATAGCCCTCTATGGGCTTACAAATATCACTTTGCCAATTCCACAAGAACTGTCTTAGCGAAAGGCTTCTGAGGGGAAAGCTGTAACTCTGTGATATGATTTCACAGAACGCAAAGAAGTTTCTCAGAAAGCTTCTTTCTGTTTGTAATCGGAGGATATTTCCTTTGGCCCTATAGTCTTCAATGGGATCCGAAATACCTGTTCTCAGATTCCACAGAAATAAGGCTAGCAAAGAGATCCACGAAATACAGATGTAACTCTGTGAGATGAATTAACCGAACACTAAGCAGTTTCTCAGAAAGCTTCTTTCCAGATTTCATCTGAGGATATATCCTTTTTCACCATAGCCCTCTATGGGCTTCCAAATATCACTTTGCCAATTCCACAGGAACTGTCTTAGTGAAAGGCTTCTTGAGGGGAAAGCTGTAACTCTGTGAGATGATTTCACAGAACACAAAGAAGTTTCTCAGAAAGCTTCTTTCTCTTTGTTATCGGAGGATATTTCCTTTGGCCCTATAGTCTTCAAAGGGATCCAAAATATCTGTTCTCAGATTCCACAGAAATAAGGCTGGCAAAGAGATCCACGAAATACAGATGTAACTCGGTGAGATGAATTAACCGAACACTAAGCAGTTTCTCAGAAAGCTTCTTTCCAGATTTCATCTGAGAATATTTCCTTTTTCACCATAGCCCTCTAAGGGCTTCCAAATATCACTTTGCCAATTCCACAAGAACTGTCTTAGAGAAAGGCTTCTTGAGGGGAAAGCTGTAACTCTGTGAGATGATTTCACAGAACACAAAGAAGTTTCTCAGAAAGCTTCTTTCTCTTTGTTATCGGAGGATATTTCCTTTGGCACTGTAGTCTTCAAAGGGATCCGAAATATCTGTTCTCAGATTCCATAGAAATAAGGCTAGCAAGGAGATCCAGGAAATACAGATGTAACTCTGTGAGTTGAATTAACAGAACACTAAGCAGTTTCTCAGAAAGCTTCTTTCCAGATTTCATCTGAGGATATTTCCCTTTTGACCATAGCCCTCTATGGGATTCCAAATATCACTTTGCCTATTCCACAAGAACTGTCTTAGCGAAAGGCTTCTTGAGAGGAAAGCTGTAACTCTGTGAGATGATTTCACAGAACGCAAAGAAGTTTCTCAGAAAGCTTCTTTCTATTTGTTATCGGAGGATATTTCCTTTGGCCCTATAGTCTTTAATGGGATCCGAAATATCTGTTCTCAGATTCCACAGAAATAAGGCTAGAAAAGAGATCCACGAAACACACATGTAACTCTGTGAGATGAATTAACAGAACACTAAGGAGTTTCTCAGAAAGCTTCTTTCCATATTTCATCTGAGGATATTTCCTTTATCACCATAGCCCTTTAAGGGCTTCCAAATATCACTTTGCCAATTCCACAAGAACTGTCTTAGCGAAAGGCTTCTTGAGGGGAAAGCTGTAACTCTGTGAGATGATTTCACAGAACACAAAGAAGTTTCTAAGAAAGCTTCTTTCTCTTTGTAATCGGAGGATATTTCCTTTGGCCCTATAGTCTTCAATGGGATCTGAAATACCTGTTCTCAGATTCCACAGAAATAAGGCTAGCAAAGAGATCCACGAAATACAGATGTAACTCTGTGAGATGAATTAACAAAACACTAAGGAGTTTCTCAGAAAGCTTCTTTCCAAGTTCATCTGAGGATACATCCTTTTTCACCATAGCCCTCTATGGGCTTCCAAATATCACTTTGCCAATTCCACAAGAACTGTCTTACCGAAAGGTTCTTGAGAGGAAAGATGTAACTCTGTGCGATGATTTCACAGAACGCAAAGAAGTTTCTCAGAAAGCTTCTTTCTCTTTGTTATCGGAAGATATTTCCTTTGACCCTATAGTCTTCAATGGGATCCGAAATATCTGTTTTAAGATTCCACAGAAATAAGGCTATCAAAGAGATCCCCGAAGTACAGATGTAACTCTGTGAGATGAATTAACAGAACACTAAGCAGTTTCTCAGAAAGCTTCTTTCCAGATTCATCTGAGGATATATCCTTTTTCACCATAGCCCTCTATGGGCTTCCAAATATCACTTTGCCAATTCCACAAGAACTGTCTTAGGGAAGGGCTTCTTTCGGGGAAAGCTGTAACTCTGTGTGACGATTTCACAGAACACAAACAAGTTTCTCAGAGAGCTTCTTTCTCTTTGTAATCGGAGGATATTTCCTTTGGCCCTAGGGTCTTCAATGGGATCTGAAATACCTGTTTTCAGATTCCACAGAAATAAGGCTAGCAAAGAGATCCACGAAATACAGATGTAACTCTGTGAGATGAAAGAACAGAATACTAAGCAGTTTCTCAGAAAGCTTCTTTCCAGATTTCATCTGAGGATTTATCCTTTTTCACCATAGCCCTCTATGGGCTTCCAAATATCACTTTGCCAATTCCACAAGAACTGTCTTAGCGAAAGGCTTCTTGAGGGAAAGCTGTAACTCTGTGAGATGATTTCGCAGAACACAAAGAAGTTTCTCAGAAAGCTTATTTCTCTTTGTTATCGGAGGATATTTCCTTTGGCCCTATAGTCTTCAAAGGGATCCAAAATATCTGTTCTCAGATTCCACAGAAATAAGGCTAGCAAAGAGATTCACGAAATACTGATGTAACTCTGTGAGATGAATGAACAGAACACTAAGCAGTTTCTCAGAAAGCTTCTTTCCAGATTTCATCTGAGGATATTTCCTTTTTCAACATAGCCCTCTATGGGCTTCCAAATATCACTTTGCCAATTCCACAAGAAGTGTCTTAGCGAAAGGCTTCTTGAGGGGAAAGCTGTAACTCTGTGAGATGATTTCACAGAAGAGAAAGAAGTTTCTAAGAAAGCTTCTTTCTCTTTGTTATCGGAGGATACTTCCTTTGGCCCTATAGTCTTCAAAGGGATCCGAAATATCTGTTCTCAGATTACATAGAAATAAGGCTAGCAAGGAGATCCAGGAAATACAGATGTAACTCTGTGAGATGTATTAACAGAACACTAAGCAGTTTCTCAGAAAGCTTCTTTCCAGATTTCATCTGAGGATATATCCCTTTTGACCATAGCCCTCTATGGGCTTCCAAATATCACTTTGCCTATTCCACAAGAACTGTCTTAGCGAAAGGCTTCTTGAGAGGAAAGCTGTAACTCTGTGAGATGATTTCACAGAACGCAAAGAAGTTTCTCAGAAAGCTTCTTTCTCTTTGTTATCGGAGGATATTTCCTTTGGCCCTATTGTCTTCAACGGGATCCGAAATATCTGTTCTCAGATTCCACAGAAATAAGGCTAGCAAAGAGATCCACGAAACACACATGTAATTCTGTGAGATGAATTAACAGAACACTAAGGAGTTTCTCAGAAAGGTTCTTTCCATATTTCATCTGAGGATATTTCCTTTTTCACCATAGCCCTTTAAGGGCTTCGAAATATCACTTTGCCAATACCACAAGAACTGTCTTAGCGAAAGGCTTCTTGAGGGAAAAGCTGTAAATTTGTGAGATGATTTCACAGAACGCAAAGAAATTTCTAAGAAAGCTTCTTCCTCTTTGTTACCGAAGGATATTTACTTTGGCCCTATAGTCTTCAAAGGGATCCGAAATATCTGTTCTCAGATTCCACAGAAATAAGGCTAGCAAAGAGATCCAGGAAATACAGATGTAACTCTGTGAGATGAATTAACAGAACACTAAGCAGTTTCTCAGAAAGCTTCTTTCCAGATTTCATCTGAGGATATTTCCTTTTTCACCATAGCCCTCTATGGGCTTCCAAATATCACTTTGCCAATTCCACAAGAACTGTCTTAGCGAATGGCTTCTTGAGGGGAAAGCTGTAACTCTGAGAGATGATTTCACAGAACGCAAAGTAGTTTCTCAGAAAGCTTCTTTCTCTTTGTTATCGGAGGATATTTCCTTTGGCCCTATAGTCTTCAAAAGAATCCGAAATATCTGTTCTCAGATTCCACAGAAATAAGGCTAGCAAAGAGATCCACGAAATACAGATGTAACTCTGTGAGATGAATTAACTGAACACTAAGCAGTTTCTCAGAAAGATTCTTTCCAGATTACATCTGAGGATATATCCTTTTTCACCATAGCCCTCTATGGGCTTCCAAATATCACTTTGCCAATTCCACAAGAACTGTCTTAGCGAAAGGCTTCTTGAGGGGAAAACTGTAACTCTGTTAGATGATTTCACAGAACACAAAGAAGTTTCTCAGAAAGCTTCTTTCTCTTTGTTATCGGAGGATATTTCCTTTGGACCTATAGTCTTCAAAGGGATCCAAAATATCTGTTCTCAGATTCCACAGAAATAAGGCTAGCAAAGAGATTCACGAAATACAGATGTAACTCTGTGAGATGAATTAACCGAACACTAAGCAGTTTCTCAGAAAGCTTCTTTCCAGATTTCATCTGAGGATATATCCTTTTTCACCATAGCCCTCTATGGGCTTCCAAATATCACTTTGCCAATTCCACAGGAACTGTCTTAGTGAAAGGCTTCTTGAGGGGAAAGCTGTAACTCTGTGAGATGATTTCACAGAACACAAAGAAGTTTCTCAGAAAGCTTCTTTCTCTTTGTTATCGGAGGATATTTCCTTTGGCCCTATAGTCTTCAAAGGGATCCAAAATATCTGTTCTCAGATTCCACAGAAATAAGGCTAGCAAAGAGATCCACGAAATACAGATGTAACTCGGTGAGATGAATTAACCGAACACTAAGCAGTTTCTCAGAAAGCTTCTTTCCAGATTTCATCTGAGAATATTTCCTTTTTCACAATAGCCCTCTAAGGGCTTCCAAATATCACTTTGCCAATTCCACAAGAACTGTCTTAGAGAAAGGCTTCTTGAGGGGAAAGCTGTAACTCTGTGAGATGATTTCACAGAACACAAAGAAGTTTCTCAGAAAGCTTCTTTCTCTTTGTTATCGGAGGATATTTCCTTTGGCACTGTAGTCTTCAAAGGGATCCGAAATATCTGTTCTCAGATTCCATAGAAATAAGGCTAGCAAGGAGATCCAGGAAATACAGATGTAACTCTGTGAGTTGAATTAACAGAACACTAAGCAGTTTCTCAGAAAGCTTCTTTCCAGATTTCATCTGAGGATATTTCCCTTTTGACCATAGCCCTCTATGGGATTCCAAATATCACTTTGCCTATTCCACAAGAACTGTCTTAGCGAAAGGCTTCTTGAGAGGAAAGCTGTAACTCTGTGAGATGATTTCACAGAACGCAAAGAAGTTTCTCAGAAAGCTTCTTTCTATTTGTTATCGGAGGATATTTCCTTTGGCCCTATAGTCTTTAATGGGATCCGAAATATCTGTTCTCAGATTCCACAGAAATAAGGCTAGAAAAGAGATCCACGAAACACACATGTAACTCTGTGAGATGAATTAACAGAACACTAAGGAGTTTCTCAGAAAGCTTCTTTCCATATTTCATCTGAGGATATTTCCTTTATCACCATAGCCCTTTAAGGGCTTCCAAATATCACTTTGCCAATTCCACAAGAACTGTCTTAGCGAAAGGCTTCTTGAGGGGAAAGCTGTAACTCTGTGAGATGATTTCACAGAACACAAAGAAGTTTCTAAGAAAGCTTCTTTCTCTTTGTAATCGGAGGATATTTCCTTTGGCCCTATAGTCTTCAATGGGATCTGAAATACCTGTTCTCAGATTCCACAGAAATAAGGCTAGCAAAGAGATCCACGAAATACAGATGTAACTCTGTGAGATGAATTAACAAAACACTAAGGAGTTTCTCAGAAAGCTTCTTTCCAAGTTCATCTGAGGATACATCCTTTTTCACCATAGCCCTCTATGGGCTTCCAAATATCACTTTGCCAATTCCACAAGAACTGTCTTACCGAAAGGTTCTTGAGAGGAAAGATGTAACTCTGTGCGATGATTTCACAGAACGCAAAGAAGTTTCTCAGAAAGCTTCTTTCTCTTTGTTATCGGAAGATATTTCCTTTGGCCCTATAGTCTTCAATGGGATCCGAAATATCTGTTTTAAGATTCCACAGAAATAAGGCTAGCAAAGAGATCCCCGAAGTACAGATGTAACTCTGTGAGATGAATTAACAGAACACTAAGCAGTTTCTCAGAAAGCTTCTTTCCAGATTCATCTGAGGATATATCCTTTTTCAACATAGCCCTCTATGGGCTTCCAAATATCACTTTGCCAATTCCACAAGAACTGTCTTAGGGAAGGGCTTCTTTCGGGGAAAGCTGTAACTCTGTGTGACGATTTCACAGAACACAAACAAGTTTCTCAGAGAGCTTCTTTCTCTTTGTAATCGGAGGATATTTCCTTTGGCCCTAGGGTCTTCAATGGGATCTGAAATACCTGTTTTCAGATTCCACAGAAATAAGGCTAGCAAAGAGATCCACGAAATACAGATGTAACTCTGTGAGATGAAAGAACAGAATACTAAGCAGTTTCTCAGAAAGCTTCTTTCCAGATTTCATCTGAGGATTTATCCTTTTTCACCATAGCCCTCTATGGGCTTCCAAATATCACTTTGCCAATTCCACAAGAACTGTCCTAGCGAAAGGCTTCTTGAGGGAAAGCTGTAACTCTGTGAGATGATTTCACAGAACACAAAGAAGTTTCTCAGAAAGCTTATTTCTCTTTGTTATCGGAGGATATTTCCTTTGGCCCTATAGTCTTCAAAGGGATCCAAAATATCTGTTCTCAGATTCCACAGAAATAAGGCTAGCAAAGAGATTCACGAAATACTGATGTAACTCTGTGAGATGAATGAACAGAACACTAAGCAGTTTCTCAGAAAGCTTCTTTCCAGATTTCATCTGAGGATATTTCCTTTTTCAACATAGCCCTCTATGGGCTTCCAAATATCACTTTGCCAATTCCACAAGAAGTGTCTTAGCGAAAGGCTTCTTGAGGGGAAAGCTGTAACTCTGTGAGATGATTTCACAGAAGAGAAAGAAGTTTCTCAGAAAGCTTCTTTCTCTTTGTTATCGGAGGATACTTCCTTTGGCCCTATAGTCTTCAAAGGGATCCGAAATATCTGTTCTCAGATTAAATAGAAATAAGGCTAGCAAGGAGATCCAGGAAATACAGATGTAACTCTGTGAGATGTATTAACAGAACACTAAGCAGTTTCTCAGAAAGCTTCTTTCCAGATTTCATCTGAGGATATTTCCCTTTTGACCATAGCCCTCTATGGGCTTCCAAATATCACTTTGCCTATTCCACAAGAACTGTCTTAGCGAAAGGCTTCTTGAGAGGAAAGCTGTAACTCTGTGAGATGATTTCACAGAACGCAAAGAAGTTTCTCAGAAAGCTTCTTTCTCTTTGTTATCGGAGGATATTTCCTTTGGCCCTATTGTCTTCAACGGGATCCGAAATATCTGTTCTCAGATTCCACAGAAATAAGGCTAGCAAAGAGATCCACGAAACACACATGTAATTCTGTGAGATGAATTAACAGAACACTAAGGAGTTTCTCAGAAAGGTTCTTTCCATATTTCATCTGAGGATATTTCCTTTTTCACCATAGCCCTTTAAGGGCTTCGAAATATCACTTTGCCAATACCACAAGAACTGTCTTAGCGAAAGGCTTCTTGAGGGAAAAGCTGTAAATTTGTGAGATGATTTCACAGAACGCAAAGAAATTTCTAAGAAAGCTTCTTCCTCTTTGTTACCGAAGGATATTTACTTTGGCCCTATAGTCTTCAAAGGGATCCGAAATATCTGTTCTCAGATTCCACAGAAATAAGGCTAGCAAAGAGATCCACGAAATACAGATGTAACTCTGTGAGATGAATTAACAGAACACTAAGCAGTTTCTCAGAAAGCTTCTTTCCAGATTTCATCTGAGGATATTTCCTTTTTCACCATAGCCCTCTATGGGCTTCCAAATATCACTTTGCCAATTCCACAAGAACTGTCTTAGCGAATGGCTTCTTGAGGGGAAAGCTGTAACTCTGAGAGATGATTTCACAGAACGCAAAGTAGTTTCTCAGAAAGCTTCTTTCTCTTTGTTATCGGAGGATATTTCCTTTGGCCCTATAGTCTTCAAAAGAATCCGAAATATCTGTTCTCAGATTCCACAGAAATAAGGCTAGCAAAGAGATCCACGAAATACAGATGTAACTCTGTGAGATGAATTAACTGAACACTAAGCAGTTTCTCAGAAAGATTCTTTCCAGATTTCATCTGAGGATATATCCTTTTTCACCATCGCCCTCTATGGGCTTCCAAATATCACTTTGCGAATTCCACAAGAACTGTCTTAGCGAAAGGCTTCTTTAGGGGAAAGCTGTAAATCTGTGAGATGATTTCACAAAACACAAAGAAGTTTCTCAGAAAGCTTCTTTCTCTTTGTTATCGGAGGATATTTCCTTTGGCCCTATAGTCTTCAAAGGGTTCCAAAATATCTGTTCTCAGATTCCACAGAAATAAGGCTAGCAAAGAGATTCACGAAATACAGATGTAACTCTGTGAGATGAATCAACAGAACACTAAGCAGTTTCTCAGAAAGCTTCTTTCCAGATTTCATCTGAGGATATTTCCTTTTTCAACATAGCCCTCTATGGGCTTCCAAATATCCCTTTGCCAATTCCACAAGAACTGTCTTAGTGCATGTCTTCTTGAGGGGAAAGCTGTAACTCTGTGAGATGATTTCACAGAATGCAAAGTAGTTTCTCAGAAAGCTTCTTTCTCTTTGCTTTTGGAGGATATTTTCTTTGGCCCTATAGTCTTCAAAGGGATCCGAAATATCTGTTCTCAGATTCCACAGAAATAAGGCTAGCAAAGAGATCCACGAAATACAGATGTAACTCTGTGAGATGAATTAACCGAACACTAAGCAGTTTCTCAGAAAGCTTCTTTCCAGATTTCATCTGAGGATATATCCTTTTTCACCATAGCCCTTTATGGGCTTCCAAATATCACTTTGCCAATTCCACAAGAACTGTCTTAGCGAAAGGCTTCTTGAGGGGAAAGCTGTAAATCTGTGAGATGATTTCACAGAACACAAAGAAGTTTCTCAGAAAGCTTCTTTCTCTTTGTTATCGGAGGATATTTCCCTTGGCCCTATAGTCTTCAAAGGGATCCAAAATATCTGTTCTCAGATTCCACAGAAATAAGGCTAGCAAAGAGATCCACGAAATCAGATGTAACTCTGTGAGATGAATTAACTGAACACTAAGCAGTATCTCAGAAAGCTTCTTTCCAGGTTTCATCTGAGGATATTTCCTTTTTCACCATAGCCCTCTATGGGGTTCCAAATATCACTTTGCCAATTCCACAAGAACTGTCTTAGCGAAAGGCTTCTTGAGGGGAAAGCTGTAACTCTTTGAGATGATTTCACAGAACACAAAGAAGTTTCTCAGAAAACTTTTTCTCTTTGTTATGGGAGGATATTTCCTTTTGCCCTGTAGTCTTCAAAGGGATCCGAAATATCTGTTCTCAGATTCCATATAAATAAGGCTAGCATGGAGATCCAGGAAATACAGTTGTAACTCTGTGAGATGAATTAACAGAACACTAAGCAGTTTCTCAGAAAGCTTCTTTCCAGATTTCATCTGAGGATATTTCCCTTTTCACCATAGCCCTCTATTGGCTTCCAAATATCACTTTGCCTATTCCACAAGAACAGTCTTAGCGAAAGGCTTCTTGAGAGGAAAGCTGTAACTCTGTGAGATGATTTCACAGAACGCAAAGAAGTTTCTCAGAAAGCTTCCTTCTCTTTGTTATCGGAGGATATTTCCTTTGGCCCTATAGTCTTCAATGGGATCCGAAATATCTGTTCTCAGATTCCACAGAAATAAGGCTAGCAAAGAGATCCACGAAACACACATGTAACTCTGTGACATGAATTAACAGAACACTAAGGAGTTTCTCAGAAAGCTTCTTTCCAGATTTCATCTGAGGATATTTCCTTTTTCAGACTAGCCCTTTAAGGGCTTCCAAATATCACTTTGCCAATTCCACAAGAACTGTCTTAGCGAAAGACTTCTTGAGGGGAAAGCTGTAACTCTGTGAGATGATTTCACAGACCACAAAGAAGTTTCTCAGAAAGCTTCTTTCTCTTTGTAATCGGAGGATATTTCCTTTGGCCCTATAGTCTTCAATGGGATCTGAAATACCTGTTCTCAGACTCCACAGAAATAAGGCTAGCAAAGAGATCCACGAAATACAGATGTAACTCCGTGAGATGAATTAACCGAACACTAAGCAGTTTCTCAGAAAGCTTCCTTCCAGATTTCATCTGAGGATATTTCCTTTTTCACCATAGCCCTCTATGGGCTTCCAAATATCACTTTGCCAATTCCACAAGAACTGTCTTAGCGAAAGGCTTCTTTAGAGGAAAGCTGTAACTCTGTGAGATGATTTCACAGAACGCAAAGAAGTTTCTCAGAAAGCTTCTTTCTGTTTGTAATCGGAGGATATTTCCTTTGGCCCTATAGTCTTCAATGGGATCCGAAATACCTGTTCTCAGATTCCTCAGAAATAAGGCTAGCAAAGAGATCCACGAAATACAGATGTAACTCTGTGAGATGAATTAACAGAACACTAAGCAGTTTCTCAGAAAGCTTCTTTCCAGATTTCATCTGAGGATATTTCCTTTTTCACCATAGCCCTCTATGGGCTTCCAAATATCACTTTGCCAATTCCACAAGAACTGTCTTAGCGCATGGCTTCTTTAGGGGAAAGCTGTAACTCTGTGAGATGATTTCACAGAACGCAAAGTAGTTTCTCAGAAAGCTTCTTTCTCTTTGTTATTGGAGGATATTTTCTTTGGCCCTATAGTCTTCAAAGGGATCCGAAATATCTGTTCTCAGATTCCACAGAAATAAGGCTAGCAAAGAGATCCACGAAATACAGATGTAACTCCATGAGATGAATTAACCGAACACTAAGCATTTTCTCAGAAAGCTTCTTTCCAGATTTCATCTGAGGATATATCCTTTTTCACCATAGCCCTCTAAGGGCTTCCAAATATCACTTTGCGAATTCCACAAGAACTGTCTTAGCGAAAGGCTTCTTGAGGGGAAAGCTGTAAATCTGTGAGATGATTTCACTGAACATAAAGAACTTTCTCAGAGAGCTTCTTTCTCTTTGTTATCGGAGGATATTTCCTTTGGCCCTATAGTCTTCAAAGGGATCCAAAATATCTGTTCTCAGATTCCACAGAAAAAAGGCTAGCAAAGAGATTCACGAAATACAGATGTAACTCTGTGAGATGAATTAACAGAACACTAAGCAGTTTCTCAGAAAGCTTCTTTCCAGATTTCATCTGAGGATATTTCCTTTTTCACCAGAGCCCTCTAAGGGCTTCAAAATATCACTTTGCCAATTCCACAAGAACTGTCTTAGCGCATGGCTTCTTGAGGGGAAAGCTGTAACTCTGTGAGATGATTTCACAGAACGCAAAGAAGTTTCTCAGAAAGCTTCTTTCTCTTTGTTATCGGAGGATATTTTCTTTGGCCCAATAGTCTTCAAAGGGATCTGAAATATCTGTTCTCAGATTCCACAGAAATAAGGCTAGCAAAGAGATCCACGAAATACAGATGTAACTCTGTGAGATGAATTAACCGAACACTAAGCAGTTTCTCAGAAAGCTTCTTTCCAGATTTCATCTGAGGATATATCCTTTTTCACCATAGACCTCTATGGGCTTCCAAATATCACTTTGCCAATTCCACAAGAACTGTCTTAGCGAAAGGCTTCTTGAGGGGAAAGGTGTAAATCTGTGAGATGATTTCCCAGAACACAAAGAAGTTTCTCAGAAAGCTTCTTTCTCTTTGTTATCGGAGGATATTTCCCTTGGTCCTATAGTCTTCAAAGGGATCCAAAATATCTGTTCTCAGATTCCGCAGAAATAAGGCTAGCAAAGAGATCCACGAAATACAGATGTAACTCTGTGAGATGAATTAACCGAACACTAAGCAGTTTCTCAGAAAGCTTCTTTCCAGATTTCATCTGAGGATATTTCCTTTTTCACCATAGCCCTCTATGGGCTTCCGAATATCACTTTGCCAATTCCACAAGAACTGTCTTAGCGAAAGGCTTCTTGAGGGGAAAGCTGTAACTCTGTGAGATGATTTCAGAGAACTCAAAGAAATTTCTCAGAAAGCTTCTTGCTCTTTGTTATCGGAGGATATTTCCTTTGGCCCTATAGTCTTCAAAGGGATCCGAAATATCTGTTCTCAGATTCCACAGAAATAAAGCCAGCAAAGAAATCCATGAAATACAGATGTAATTATGTGAGGTGAATTAACAGAACACTAAGCAGTTTCTCAGAAAGCTTCTTTCCAGATTTCATCTGAGGATATTTCCTTTTTCACCATAGCCCTCTATGGGCTTCCAAATATCACTTTGCCAATTCCACAAGAACTGCCTTAGCGAAAGGCTTCTTGAGGGGAAAGCTGTAACTCTGTGAGATGATTCCACAGAACACAAAGAAGTTTCTCAGAAATCTTCTTTCTCTTTGTAATCGGAGGATATTTCCTTTGGCCCTATAGTCTTCAATGGGATCCGAAATATCTGTTCTCAGATTCCACAGAAATAAGGCTAGCAAAGAGATCCAGGAAATACAGATGTAACTCTGTGAGATGAATTAACAGAACGCTAAGCAGTTTCTCAGAAAGCTTCTTTCCAGATTTCATCTGAGGATATTTCCTTTTTCACCATAGCCCTCTATGGGCTTCCAAATATCACTTTGCCAATTCCACAAGAACTGTCTTAGCGAAAGGCTTCTTTAGGGGAAAGCTGTAACTCTGTGAGATGATTTCACAGAACGCAAAGAAGTTTCTCAGAAAGCTTCTTTCTGTTTGTAATGGGAGGATATTTCCTTTGGCCCTATAGTCTTCAATGGGATCCGAAATACCTGTTCTCAGATTCCACAGAAATAAGGCTAGCAAAGAGATCCACGAAATACAGATGTAACTCTGTGAGATGAATTAACAGAACACTAAGCAATTTCTCAGAAAGCTTCTTTCCAGATTTCATCTGAGGATATTTCCTTTTTCACCATAGCCCTCTATGGGCTTCCAAATGTCACTTTGCCAATTCCACAAGAACTGTCTTAGCGCATGGCTTCTTGAGGGGAAAGCTGTAACTCTGTGAGATGATTTCACAGAACGCAAAGTAGTTTCTCAGAAAGCTTCTCTCTTTTTATCGGAGGATATTTTCTTTGGCCCTATAGTCTTCAAAGGGATCCGAATATCTGTTCTCAGATTCCCCAGAAATAAGGCTAGCAAAGAGATCCACGAAATACAGATGTAACTCTGTGAGATGAATTAACCGAACACTAAGCAGTTTCTCAGAAAGCTTCTTTCCAGATTTCATCTGAGGATATATCCTTTTTCACCATAGCCCTCTATGGGCTTCCAAATATCACTTTGCGAATTCCACAAGAACTGTCTTAGCGAAAGGCTTCTTGAGGGGAAAGCTGTAAATCTGTGAGATGATTTCACAGAACACAAAGAAATTTCTCAGAAAGCTTCTTTCTCTTTGTTATCGGAGGATATTTCTTTGGCCCTATAGTCTTCAAAGGGATCCAAAATATCTGTTCTCAGATTCCACAGAAATAAGGCTAGCAAAGAGATTCACGAAATACAGATTTAACTCTGTGAGATGAATTAACAGAACACTAAGCAGTTTCTCAAAAAGCTTCTTTCCAGTTTTCATCTGAGGATATTTCCTTTTTCACCATAGCCCTCTATGGGCTTCCAAATATCACTTTGCCAATTCCACAAGAACGGTCTTAGCGCATGGCTTCTTGAGGGGAAAGCTGTAACTCTGTGAGATGATTTCAAAGAATGCAAAGTAGTTTCTCAGAAAGCTTCTTTCTCTTTGTTTTTGGAGGATATTTTCTTTGGCCCTCTAGTCTTCAAAGGGATCCGAAATATCTGTTCTCAGATTCCACAGAAATAAGGCTAGCAAAGAGATCCACGAAATACAGATGTAACTCTGTGAGATGAATTAACCGAACACTAAGCAGTTTCTCAGAAAGCTTCTTTCCAGCTTTCATCTGACGATATATCCTTTTTCACCATAGCCCTCTATGGGCTTCCAAATATCACTTTGCCAATTCCACAAGAACTGTCTTAGCGAAAGGCTTCTTGAGGGGAAAGCTGTAACTCTGTGAGATGATTTCACAGAACACAAAGAAGTTTCTCAGAAAGCTTCTTTCTCTTTGTTATCGGAGGATATTTCCCTTGGCCCTATAGTCTTCAAAGGGATGCAAAATATCTGTTCTCAGATTCCACAGAAATAAGGCTACCAAAGAGATCCAAGAAATACAGATGTAACTCTGTGAGATGAATTAACCGAACACTAAGCAGTTTCTCAGAAAGCTTCTTTCCAGGTTTCATCTGAGGATATTTCCTTTTTCACCATAGCCCACTATGGGCTTCCAAATATCACTTTGCCAATTCCACAAGAACTGTCTTAGCGAAAGGCTTCTTGAGGGGAAAGCTGTAACTCTTTGAGATGATTTCACAGAACACAAAGAAGTTTCTCAGAAAACTTCTTTCTCTTTGTTATGGGAGGATATTTCCTTTGGCCCTATAGTCTTCAAAGGGATCCGAAATATCTGTTCTCAGATTCCATAGAAATAAGGCTAGCAAGGAGATCCAGGAAATACAGTTGTAACTCTGTGAGATGAATTAACAGAACACTAAGCAGTTTCTCAGAAAGCTTCTTTCCAGATTTCATCTGAGGATATTTCCCTTTTCACCATAGCCCTCTATTGGCTTCCAAATATCACTTTGCCTATTCCACAAGAACAGTCTTAGCGAAAGGCTTCTTGAGAGGAAAGCTGTAACTCGGTGAGATGATTTCACAGAACGCAAAGAAGTTTCTCAGAAAGCTTCTTTCTCTTTGTTATCGGAGGATATTTCCTTTGGCCCTATAGTCTTCAATGAGATCCGAAATATCTGTTCTCAGATTCCACAGAAATAAGGCTAGCAAAGAGATCCACGAAGCACACATATAACTCTGTGAGATGAATTAAGAGAACACTAAGGAGTTTCTCAGAAAGCTTCCTTCCAGATTTCATCTGAGGATATTTCCTTTTTCAGCATAGCCATTTAAGGGCTTCCAAATATCACTTTGCCAATTCCACAAGAACAGTCTTAGCGAAAGGCTTCTTGAGAGGAAAGCTGTAACTCTGTGAGATGATTTCACAGAACGCAAAGAAGTTTCTCAGAAAGCTTCTTTCTCTTTGTTATCGGAGGATATTTCCTTTGGCCCTATAGTCTTCAAAGGGATCCGAAATATCTGTTCTCAGATTCCACAGAAATAAGGCTAGCAAAGAGATCCACGAAACACACATGTAACTCTGTGACATGAATTAACAGAACACTAAGGAGTTTCTCAGAAAGCTTCTTTCCAGATTTCATCTGAGGATATTTCCTTTTTCAGACTAGCCCTTTAAGGGCTTCCAAATATCACTTTGCCAATTCCACAAGAACTGTCTTAGCGAAAGACTTCTTGAGGGGAAAGCTGTAACTCTGTGAGATGATTTCACAGACCACAAAGAAGTTTCTCAGAAAGCTTCTTTCTCTTTGTAATCGGAGGATATTTCCTTTGGCCCTATAGTCTTCAATGGGATCTGAAATACCTGTTCTCAGACTCCACAGAAATAAGGCTAGCAAAGAGATCCACGAAATACAGATGTAACTCCGTGAGATGAATTAACCGAACACTAAGCAGTTTCTCAGAAAGCTTCCTTCCAGATTTCATCTGAGGATATTTCCTTTTTCACCATAGCCCTCTATGGGCTTCCAAATATCACTTTGCCAATTCCACAAGAACTGTCTTAGCGAAAGGCTTCTTTAGAGGAAAGCTGTAACTCTGTGAGATGATTTCACAGAACGCAAAGAAGTTTCTCAGAAAGCTTCTTTCTGTTTGTAATCGGAGGATATTTCCTTTGGCCCTATAGTCTTCAATGGGATCCGAAATACCTGTTCTCAGATTCCTCAGAAATAAGGCTAGCAAAGAGATCCACGAAATACAGATGTAACTCTGTGAGATGAATTAACAGAACACTAAGCAGTTTCTCAGAAAGCTTCTTTCCAGATTTCATCTGAGGATATTTCCTTTTTCACCATAGCCCTCTATGGGCTTCCAAATATCACTTTGCCAATTCCACAAGAACTGTCTTAGCGCATGGCTTCTTTAGGGGAAAGCTGTAACTCTGTGAGATGATTTCACAGAACGCAAAGTAGTTTCTCAGAAAGCTTCTTTCTCTTTGTTATTGGAGGATATTTTCTTTGGCCCTATAGTCTTCAAAGGGATCCGAAATATCTGTTCTCAGATTCCACAGAAATAAGGCTAGCAAAGAGATCCACGAAATACAGATGTAACTGCATGAGATGAATTAACCGAACACTAAGCATTTTCTCAGAAAGCTTCTTTCCAGATTTCATCTGAGGATATATCCTTTTTCACCATAGCCCTCTATGGGCTTCCAAATATCACTTTGCGAATTCCACAAGAACTGTCTTAGCGAAAGGCTTCTTGAGGGGAAAGCTGTAAATCTGTGAGATGATTTCACTGAACATAAAGAAGTTTCTCAGAGAGCTTCTTTCTCTTTGTTATCGGAGGATATTTCCTTTGGCCCTATAGTCTTCAAAGGGATCCAAAATATCTGTTCTCAGATTCCACAGAAAAAAGGCTAGCAAAGAGATTCACGAAATACAGATGTAACTCTGTGAGATGAATTAACAGAACACTAAGCAGTTTCTCAGAAAGCTTCTTTCCAGATTTCATCTGAGGATATTTCCTTTTTCACCAGAGCCCTCTAAGGGCTTCAAAATATCACTTTGCCAATTCCACAAGAACTGTCTTAGCGCATGGCTTCTTGAGGGGAAAGCTGTAACTCTGTGAGATGATTTCACAGAACGCAAAGAAGTTTCTCAGAAAGCTTCTTTCTCTTTGTTATCGGAGGATATTTTCTTTGGCCCAATAGTCTTCAAAGGGATCTGAAATATCTGTTCTCAGATTCCACAGAAATAAGGCTAGCAAAGAGATCCACGAAATACAGATGTAACTCTGTGAGATGAATTAACCGAACACTAAGCAGTTTCTCAGAAAGCTTCTTTCCAGATTTCATCTGAGGATATATCCTTTTTCACCATAGACCTCTATGGGCTTCCAAATATCACTTTGCCAATTCCACAAGAACTGTCTTAGCGAAAGGCTTCTTGAGGGGAAAGGTGTAAATCTGTGAGATGATTTCCCAGAACACAAAGAAGTTTCTCAGAAAGCTTCTTTCTCTTTGTTATCGGAGGATATTTCCCTTGGCCCTATAGTCTTCAAAGGGATCCAAAATATCTGTTCTCAGATTCCGCAGAAATAAGGCTAGCAAAGAGATCCACGAAATACAGATGTAACTCTGTGAGATGAATTAACCGAACACTAAGCAGTTTCTCAGAAAGCTTCTTTCCAGATTTCATCTGAGGATATTTCCTTTTTCACCATAGCCCTCTATGGGCTTCCGAATATCACTTTGCCAATTCCACAAGAACTGTCTTAGCGAAAGGCTTCTTGAGGGGAAAGCTGTAACTCTGTGAGATGATTTCAGAGAACTCAAAGAAATTTCTCAGAAAGCTTCTTGCTCTTTGTTATCGGAGGATATTTCCTTTGGCCCTATAGTCTTCAAAGGGATCCGAAATATCTGTTCTCAGATTCCACAGAAATAAAGCCAGCAAAGAAATCCATGAAATACAGATGTAATTATGTGAGGTGAATTAACAGAACACTAAGCAGTTTCTCAGAAAGCTTCTTTCCAGATTTCATCTGAGGATATTTCCCTTTTCACCATAGCCCTCTATGGGCTTCCAAATATCACTTTGCCAATTCCACAAGAACTGCCTTAGCGAAAGGCTTCTTGAGGGGAAAGCTGTAACTCTGTGAGATGATTCCACAGAACACAAAGAAGTTTCTCAGAAATCTTCTTTCTCTTTGTAATCGGAGGATATTTCCTTTGGCCCTATAGTCTTCAATGGGATCCGAAATATCTGTTCTCAGATTCCACAGAAATAAGGCTAGCAAAGAGATCCAGGAAATACAGATGTAACTCTGTGAGATGAATTAACAGAACGCTAAGCAGTTTCTCAGAAAGCTTCTTTCCAGATTTCATCTGAGGATATTTCCTTTTTCACCATAGCCCTCTATGGGCTTCCAAATATCACTTTGCCAATTCCACAAGAACTGTCTTAGCGAAAGGCTTCTTTAGGGGAAAGCTGTAACTCTGTGAGATGATTTCACAGAACGCAAAGAAGTTTCTCAGAAAGCTTCTTTCTGTTTGTAATGGGAGGATATTTCCTTTGGCCCTATAGTCTTCAATGGGATCCGAAATACCTGTTCTCAGATTCCACAGAAATAAGGCTAGCAAAGAGATCCACGAAATACAGATGTAACTCTGTGAGATGAATTAACAGAACACTAAGCAATTTCTCAGAAAGCTTCTTTCCAGATTTCATCTGAGGATATTTCCTTTTTCACCATAGCCCTCTATGGGCTTCCAAATATCACTTTGCCAATTCCACAAGAACTGTCTTAGCGCATGGCTTCTTTAGGGGAAAGCTGTAACTCTGTGAGATGATTTCACAGAACGCAAAGTAGTTTCTCAGAAAGCTTCTCTCTTTTTATCGGAGGATATTTTCTTTGGCCCTATAGTCTTCAAAGGGATCCGAAATATCTGTTCTCAGATTCCCCAGAAATAAGGCTAGCAAAGAGATCCACGAAATACAGATGTAACTCTGTGAGATGAATTAACCGAACACTAAGCAGTTTCTCAGAAAGCTTCTTTCCAGATTTCATCTGAGGATATATCCTTTTTCACCATAGCCCTCTATGGGCTTCCAAATATCACTTTTCGAATTCCACAAGAACTGTCTTAGCGAAAGGCTTCTTGAGGGGAAAGCTGTAAATCTGTGAGATGATTTCACAGAACACAAAGAAATTTCTCAGAAAGCTTCTTTCTCTTTGTTATCGGAGGATATTTCTTTGGCCCTATAGTCTTCAAAGGGATCCAAAATATCTGTTCTCAGATTCCACAGAAATAAGGCTAGCAAAGAGATTCACGAAATACAGATTTAACTCTGTGAGATGAATTAACAGAACACTAAGCAGTTTCTCAAAAAGCTTCTTTCCAGTTTTCATCTGAGGATATTTCCTTTTTCACCATAGCCCTCTATGGGCTTCCAAATATCACTTTGCCAATTCCACAAGAACGGTCTTAGCGCATGGCTTCTTGAGGGGAAAGCTGTAACTCTGTGAGATGATTTCAAAGAATGCAAAGTAGTTTCTCAGAAAGCTTCTTTCTCTTTGTTTTTGGAGGATATTTTCTTTGGCCCTCTAGTCTTCAAAGGGATCCGAAATATCTGTTCTCAGATTCCACAGAAATAAGGCTAGCAAAGAGATCCACGAAATACAGATGTAACTCTGTGAGATGAATTAACCGAACACTAAGCAGTTTCTCAGAAAGCTTCTTTCCAGCTTTCATCTGACGATATATCCTTTTTCACCATAGCCCTCTATGGGCTTCCAAATATCACTTTGCCAATTCCACAAGAACTGTCTTAGCGAAAGGCTTCTTGAGGGGAAAGCTGTAACTCTGTGAGATGATTTCACAGAACACAAAGAAGTTTCTCAGAAAGCTTCTTTCTCTTTGTTATCGGAGGATATTTCCCTTGGCCCTATAGTCTTCAAAGGGATGCAAAATATCTGTTCTCAGATTCCACAGAAATAAGGCTACCAAAGAGATCCAAGAAATACAGATGTAACTCTGTGAGATGAATTAACCGAACACTAAGCAGTTTCTCAGAAAGCTTCTTTCCAGGTTTCATCTGAGGATATTTCCTTTTTCACCATAGCCCACTATGGGCTTCCAAATATCACTTTGCCAATTCCACAAGAACTGTCTTAGCGAAAGGCTTCTTGAGGGGAAAGCTGTAACTCTTTGAGATGATTTCACAGAACACAAAGAAGTTTCTCAGAAAACTTCTTTCTCTTTGTTATGGGAGGATATTTCCTTTGGCCCTATAGTCTTCAAAGGGATCCGAAATATCTGTTCTCAGATTCCATAGAAATAAGGCTAGCAAGGAGATCCAGGAAATACAGTTGTAACTCTGTGAGATGAATTAACAGAACACTAAGCAGTTTCTCAGAAAGCTTCTTTCCAGATTTCATCTGAGGATATTTCCCTTTTCACCATAGCCCTCTATTGGCTTCCAAATATCACTTTGCCTATTCCACAAGAACAGTCTTAGCGAAAGGCTTCTTTAGAGGAAAGCTGTAACTCGGTGAGATGATTTCACAGAACGCAAAGAAGTTTCTCAGAAAGCTTCTTTCTCTTTGTTATCGGAGGATATTTCCTTTGGCCCTATAGTCTTCAATGGGATCCGAAATATCTGTTCTCAAATTCCACAGAAATAAGGCTAGCAAAGAGATCCACGAAGCACACATATAACTCTGTGAGATGAATTAACAGAACACTAAGTAGTTTCTCAGAAAGCTTCCTTCCAGATTTCATCTGAGGATATTTCCTTTTTCAGCATAGCCATTTAAGGGCTTCCAAATATCACTTTGCCAATTCCACAAGAACTGTCTTACCGAAAGACTTCTTGAGGGGAAAGCTGTAACTCTGTGAGATGATTTCACAGAACACAAAGAAGTTTCTAAGAAAGCTTCTTTCTCTTTGTAATCGGAGGATATTTCCTTTGGCCCTATAGTCTTCAATGGGATCTGAAATACCTGTTCTCAGATTCCACAGAAATAAGGCTAGCAAAGAGATCCACGAAATACAGATGTAACTCTGTGAGATGAATTAACAGAACACTACGCAGTTTCTCAGAAAGCTTCTTTCCAGATTTCATCTCAGGATATTTCCTTTTTCACCATAGCCCTTTATGGGCTTCCAAATATCACTTTGCCAATACCAAAAGAACTGTCTTAGCGAAAGTCTTCTTGAGGGGAAAGCTGTAACTCTGTGAGATGCTTTCACAGAACACAAAGAAGTTTCTCAGAAAGCTTCTTTCTCTTTGTTACCGAAGGATATTTCCTTTGGCCCTATAGTCTTCAAAGGGATCCGAAATATCTGTTCTCAGATTCCACAGAAAAAAGGCTAGCAAAGAGATCCACGAAATACAGATGTAACTCTGTGAGATGAATTAACCGAACACTAAGCAGTTTCTCAGAAAGCTTCTTTCCAGATTTCATCTGAGGATATATCCTTTCTCACCATAGCCCTCTATGGTCTTCCAAATGTCACTTTGCTAATTCCACAAGAACTGTCTTAGCGAAAGGCTTCTTGAGGGGAAAGCTGTAAATCTGTGAGGTGATTTCACAGAACACAAAGAAGTTTCTGAGAAAGCTTCTTTCTCTTTGTTATCGGAGGATATTTCCTTTGGCCCTATAGTCTACAAAGGGATCCAAAATATCTGTTCTCAGATTCCACAGAAATAAGGCTAGCAAAGAGATCCACGAAATACAGATGTAACTCTGTGAGATGAATTAACCGAACACTAAGCAGTTTCTCAGAAAGCTTCTTTCCAGGTTTCATCTGAGGATATTTCCTTTTTCACCATAGCCCTCTATGGGCTTCCAAATATCACTTTGCCAATTCCACAAGAACTGTCTTAGCGAAAGGCTTCTTGAGGGGAAAGCTGTAACTCTTTGAGATGATTTCACAGAACACAAAGAAGTTTCTCCGAAAACTTCTTTCTCTTTGTTATGGGAGGATATTTCCTTTGGCCCTATAGTCTTCAAAGGGATCCGAAATATCTGTTCTCAGATTCCATAGAAATAAGGCTAGCAAGGAGATCCAGGAAATACAGTTGTAACTCTGTGAGATGAATTAACAGAACACTAAGCAGTTTCTCAGAAAACTTCTTTCCAGATTTCATCTGAGGATATTTCCCTTTTCACCATAGCCCTCTATTGGCTTCCAAATATCACTTTGCCTATTCCACAAGAACAGTCTTAGCGAAAGGCTTCTTGAGAGGAAAGCTGTAACTCTGTGAGATGATTTCACAGAACGCAAAGAAGTTTCTCAGAAAGCTTCTTTCTCTTTGTTATCGGAGGATATTTCCTTTGGCCCTATAGTCTTCAATGGGATCCGAAATATCTGTTCTCAGATTCCACAGAAATAAGGCTAGCAAAGAGATCCACGAAACACACATGTAACTCTGTGAGATGAATTAACAGAACACTAAGGAGTTTCTCAGAAAGCTTCTTTCCAGATTTCATCTGAGGATATTTCCTTTTTCACCATAGCCCTCTATGGGCTTCCAAATATCACTTTGCCAATTCCACAAGAACTGTCTTAGCGCATGGCTTCTTGAGGGGAAAGCTGTAACTCTGTGAGATGATTTCACAGAACGCAAAGTAGTTTCTCAGAAAGCTTCTTTCACTTTGTTTTTGGAGGATATTTTCTTTGGCCCTATAGTCTTCAAAGGGATCCGAAATATCTGTTCTCAGATTCCACAGAAATAAGGCTAGCAAAGAGATCCACGAAATACAGATGTAACTCTGTGAGATGAATTAACCGAACACTAAGCAGTTTCTCAGAAAGCTTCTTTCCAGATTTCATCTGAGGATATATCCTTTTTCACCATAGCCCTCTATGGTCTTCCAAATGTCACTTTGCCAATTCCACAAGAACTGTCTTAGCGAAAGGCTTCTTGAGGGGAAAGCTGTAAATCTGGGAGGTGATTTCACAGAACACAAAGAAGTTTCTGAGAAAGCTTCTTTCTCTTTGTTATCGGAGGATATTTCCTTTGGCCCTATAGTCTTCAAAGGGATCCAAAATATCTGTTCTCAGATTCCACAGAAATGAGGCTAGCAAAGAGATCCACGAAATACAGATGTAACTCTGTGAGATGAATTAACCGAACACTAAGCAGTTTCTCAGAAAGCTTGTTTCCAGGTTTCATCAGAGGATATTTCCTTTTTCACCATAGCCCTCTATGGGCTTCCAAATATCACTTTGCCAATTCCACAAGAACTGTCTTAGCGAAAGGCTTCTTGAGGGGAAAGCTGTAACTCTGTGAGATGATTTCACAGAACACAAAGAAGTTTCTCCGAAAACTTCTTTCTCTTTGTTATGGGAGGATATTTCCTTTGGCCCTATAGTCTTCAAAGGGATCCGAAATATCTGTTCTCAGATTCCACAGAAATAAGGCTAGCAAGGAGATCCAGGAAATACAGTTGTAACTCTGTGAGATGAATTAACAGAACACTAAGCAGTTTCTCAGAAAGCTTCTTTCCAGATTTCATCTGAGGATATTTCCCTTTTCACCATAGCCCTCTATTGGCTTCCAAATATCACTTTGCCTATTCCACAAGAACAGTCTTAGCGAAAGGCTTCTTGAGAGGAAAGCTGTAACTCTGTGAGATGATTTCACAGAACGCAAAGAAGTTTCTCAGAAAGCTTCTTTCTCTTTGTTATCGGAGGGTATTTCCTTTGGCCCTATAGTCTTCAATGGGATCCGAAATATCTGTTCTCAGATTCCACAGAAATAAGGCTAGCAAAGAGATCCATGAAACACACATGTAACTCTGTGAGATGAATTAACAGAACACTAAGGAGTTTCTCAGAAAGCTTCTTTCCAGATTTCATCTGAGGATATTTCCTTTTTCACCATAGCCCTCTAAGGGCTTCCAAATATCACTTTGCCAATTCCACAAGAACTGTCTTGGCGAAAGGCCTCTTGAGGGCAGAGCTGTAACTCTGTGAGAGGATTTCACAGAACACAAAGAAGTTTCTCAGAAAGCTTCTTTCTCTTTGTTATCGGAGGATATTCCCTTTGGCCCTATAGTCTTCAAAGGGATCCGAAATATCTGTTCTCAGATTCCACAGAAATAAGGCTACCAAAGAGATCCACGAAATACAGATGTAACTCTGTGAGATGAATTAACAGAACACCAAGCATTTTCTCAGAAAGCTTCTTTCCAGATATCATCTGAATATATTTCCTTTTTCACCACAGCCCTCTATGGGCTTCCAAATAACACTTTGCCAATTCAACAAGAAATGTCTTAGCGAAAGGCTTCTTGAGGGGAAAGCTGTAACTTTGTGAGATGATTTCACAGAACACAAAGAAGTTTCTCAGAAAGTTTCTTTCTCTTTGTTATCGGAGGATATTTCCTTTGGCCCTATAGTCTTCAAAGGGATCCGAAATATCTGTTCTCAGATTTCACAGAAATAAGGCTAGCAAAGAGATCCACGAAATACAGATGTAACTCTGTGAGATGAATTAACAGAACACTAAGCAGTTTCTCAGAAAGCTTCTTTCCAGATTTCATTTGAGGATATTTCCTTTTTCACCATAGCCCTCTATGGGCTTTGAAATATCACTTTGCCAATTCCACAAGAACGGTCTTAGAGAAAGGCTTCTTGAGCGGAACGCTCTAACTCTGTTAGATGATTTCACAGAACACAAAGAAGTTCCACAGAAAGCTTCTTTCTCTTTGTAATCGGAGGATATTTCCTTTGGCCCTATCGTCTTCAAAGGCATCTGAAATATCTGTTCTCAGATTCCACAGAAATAAGGCTAGCAAAGGGATCCTCGAAATACCGATGTAGCTCTCTGAGATGAATTAACAGAACACCAAGGAGTTTCTCAGAAAAATTCTTTCCAGATTTCATCTGAGGATATTTCCTTTTTCTCCCTAGCCCTCTATGCTTTCCAAATATCACTTTGCCAATTCCACAAGAACTGTCTTAGCGAAAGGCTTCTTGAGGGGAAAGCTGTAACTCTGTGAGATGATTTCACAGAACACAAAGAAGTTTCTCAGAAAGCTTCTTTCTCTTTGTTATCGGAGGATATTTCCTTTGGCCCTATCGTTTTCAAATGGATCTGAAATATCTGTTTTCAGAATCCACAGAAAAAAGGTTAGCAAAGAGATTCACGAAATACAGATGTAACTCTGTGAGATGAATTAACAGAACACCAAGCAGTTTCTCAGAAAGCTTCTTTCCAGATTTCCTCTGAGGATATTTCCTTTTTCACCATAGCCCTCTAAGGGCTTCCAAATATCACTTTGCCAATTCCACAAGAACTGTCTTAGCGAAAGGCTTCTCGAGGGGAAAGCTGTAATTCTGTGAGATGATTTCACAGAACACAAAGAAGTTCCTCAGAAAGCTTCTTTCTCTTTGTAATCAGAGGATATTTCCTTTGGCCCTATCCTCTTCAAAGGGATCTGAAATATCTGTTCTCAGATTCCACAGAAATAAGGCTAGCAAAGAGATCCACGAAATACAGATGTAACTCTGTGAGATGAATTAACAGAACACCAAGCAGTTTCTCAGAAAGCTTCTTTCCAGATTTCCTCTGAGGATATTTCCTTTTTCACCATAGCCCTCTAAGGGCTTCCAAATATCACTTTGCCAATTCCACAAGAACCTACGTAGCGAAAGGCTTCTGGAGGGGAAAGCTATAACTCTGTGAGATGATTTCACAGAACACAAAGAAGTTTCTCAGAAAGCTTCTTTCTCTTTGTTATCGGAGGATATTTCCTTTGGCCCTATAGTCTTCAAAGGGATCCGAAATATCTGTTCTCAGATTCCACAGAAATAAGGCTAGCAAAGAGATCCACGAAATACAGATATAACTCTGTGAGATGAATTAACAGAACACTAAGCAGTTTCTCAGACAGCTTCTTTCCAGATTTCATCTGAGGATATTTCCTTTTTCACCATACCCTTTACGGGCTTCCAAATATCACTTTGCCAATTACATAAGAACTGTCTTAGCGAAAGGCTTCTTGAGGGGAAAGCTGTAACTCTGTGAGATGATTTCACAGAACACAAAGAAGTTTCTCAGAAAGCTTCTTTCTCTTTGTTATCCGAGGATATTTCCTTTGGCCATATAGTCTTCAAAGGGATCCGAAATACTGTTCTCAGATTCCACAGAAATAAGGCTAGCAAAGAGATCCACGAAATACAGATGTAACTCTGTGAGATGGATTAACAGAACAGTAAACAGTTTCTCAGATAGCTTCTTTCCAGATTTCCTCTGAGGATATTTCCATTTTCACCATAGCCCTCTATGGGCTTCGAAATATCACTTTGCCAATTCCACAAGAACTGTTTTAGCGAAAGGTTTCTTGAGCGGAAAGCTCTAACTCTGTGAGATGATTTCACAGAACACAAAGAAGTCTCTCAGAAAGCTTCTTTCTCTTTGTAATCGGAGGATATTCCCTTTGGCCCTATAGTCTTCAAAGGGATGCGAAATATCTGTTCTCAGATTCCGCAGAAATAAGGCTAGTAAAGAGATCCACGAAATACAGATGTAACTCTGTGAGATGAATTAACAGAACACCAAGCAGTTTCTCAGAAAGCATCTTTCCAGATTTCATCTGAGGATATTTCGTTTTTCACCATAGCCCTCTAAGGGCTTCCAAATATCACTTTGCCAATTCCACAAGAACTGTCTTAGCGAAAGGCTTCTTGAGGGTAAAGCTGTAACTCTCTGAGATGATTTCACAGAACATAAAGAAGTTTCTCAGAAAGCTTCTTTCTCTTTGTTATCGGAGGATATTCCCTTTGGCCCTATAGTTTTTAAAGGGATCCGAAATATCTGTTCTCAGATTCCACAGAAATAAGGCTAGCAAAGGGATCTACGAAATACCGATGTAACTCTGTGAGATGAATTAACAGAACACCAAGCAGTTTCTCAGAATGCTTCTTTCCAGATTTCATCTGAGGATATTTCCTTTTTCACCTTAGACCTCTATGGGCTTCCAAATATCACTTTGCCAATTCCACAAGAACTGTCTTAGCGAAAGGCTTCTTGAGGGTAAAGGTGTAACTCCGTGAGATGATTTCACAGAACACAAAGAAGTTTCTCAGAAAGCTTCTTTCTCTTTGTTATCCGAGGATATTCCCTTTGGCCCTATACTTTTCAAAGGGATCCGAAATATCTCTTCTCAGATTCCACAGAAATAAGGCTAGCAAAGGGATCCACGAAATACCGATGTAACTCTGTGAGATGAATTAACAGAACAACAAGCAGTTTCTCAGAATGCTTCTTTCCAGATTTCACCTGAGGATATTTCCTTTTTCACCTTAGCCCTCTATGGGCTTCCAAATATCACTTTGCCAATTCCACAAGAACTGTCTTAGCGAAAGGCTTCTTGAACTGAAAGCTGTAACTCTGTGAGATGATTTCACAGAACACAAAGAAGTTTCTCAGAAAGCTTCTTTCTCTTTGTTATCGGAGGATATTTCCTTTGGCCCTATTGTCTTTAAAGGAATCCGAAATATCTGTTCTCAGCTTCCACAGAAATAACGCTAGAAAAGAGATCCACGAAATACAGATGTAACTCTGTGAGATTAATTAACAGAACACCAAGAAGTTTCTCAGAAAGCTTCTTTCCAGATTTCATCTGAGGATATTTCCTTTTTCACCATAGCCCACTATGGGCTTCCAAAAATCACTTTGCCAATTCCACAAGAACTGTCTTAGGAAAGGCTTCTTGAGGAAAAGCTGTAACTCTGTGAGATGATTTCACAGAACACAAAGAACTTTCTCAGCAAGCTTCTTTCTCTTTGTTATCGGAGGATATTTCCTTTGGCCCTATAATCTTCAAAGAGATCCCATATATCTGTTCTCTGATTCCACAGAAATAAGGCTAGCAAAGGATCCACGAAATACAGATGTAACTCTGTGAGATGAATTAACAGAACACCAAGCAGTTTCTCAGAAAGCTTCTTTCCAGATTTCATCTGAGTATATTTCCTTTTTCACCATAGCCCTCTATGGGCTTCCAAAAATCACTTTGCCAATTCCACAAGAACTGTCTTAGTGAAAGGCTTCTTGAGGGGAAAGCTTTAAGTCTGTGACATGATTTCACAGAAAAAAAAGAAGTTTCTCAGAAAGCTTCTTTCTCTTTGTTACCGGAGGATATTTCCTTTGGCCCTATAGTCTTCAAATGGTTCCGAAATATCTGTTCTCAGATTCCACAGAGATAAGGCTAGCAAAGTGATCCACGAAATACAGATGTAACTCTGTGAGATGAATTAACAGAACACCAAGGAGTTTCTCTGAAAGCTTCTTTCCAGATTTCATCTGAGGATATTTCCTTTTTCACCATAGCCCTCTAAGGGCTTCCAAATATCACTTTGCCAATTCCCCAAGAACTGTCTTAGCGAAAGTCTTCTGGTGGGGAAAGCTATAACTCTGTGAGATGATTTCACAGAACACAAAGAAGTTCTCAGAAAGCTTCTTTCTCTTTGTTATCGGAGGATATTTCCTTTGGCCCTATCCTTTTCAAATGGATCTGAAATATCTGTTCTCAGAATCCACAGAAATAAGGTTAGAAAAGAGATCCACGAAATACAGATGTAACTCTGTGAGATGAATTAACAGAACACTAAGCAGTTTCTCAGAAAGCTTCCTTCCAGATTTCATCTGAGGATATTTCGTTTTTCACCATAGCCCTCTAAGGGCTTCCAAATATCACTTTGCCAGTTCTCCAAGAACTGTCTTAGCGAAAGGCTTCTTGAGGGCAAAGCTGTAACTCTGTGAGATGATTTCACAGAAGACAAAGAAGTTTCTCAGAAAGCTATTTTCTCTTTGTTATCGGAGGATATTTCCTTTGGCCCTATAGTCTTCAAAGGGATCCGAAATATCTGTTCTCAGATTCCACAGAGATAAGGCTAGCAAAGAGATCCACGAAATACAGATGTAACTCTGTGAGATGAATTAACAGAACACCAAGCAGTTTCTCAGAAAGCTTCTTTCCAGATTTCATCTGAGGATATTTCCTTTTTCACCATAGCCCTCTATGGGCTTCCAAATATCACTTTGCCAATTCCACAAGAACTGTCTTAGCGAAAGGCTTCTTGAGGGGAAAGCTGTAACTCTGTGAGATGATTTCACAGAACACAAAGAAGTTTCTCAGAAAGCTTCTTTCTCTTTGTTATCGGAGGATATTTCCTTTGGCCCTATAGTCTTCAAAGGGATCTGAAATATCTGTTCTCAGATTCCACAGAAATAAGGCTAGCAAAGAGATCCATGAAATACAGATGTAACTCTGTGAGATGAATTAACAGAACATTAAGCAGTTTCTCAGAAAGCTTCTTTCCAGATTTCATCTGAGGATATTTCCTTTTTCAAAAAACCCTCTACGGGCTTCCAAATATCACTTTGACAATTCCACAAGAACTGTCTTATCGAAAGGCTTCTTGAGGGGAAAGCTGAAACTCTGTGAGATGATTTCACAGAATGCAAAGAAGTTTCTCAGAAAGATTCTTTCTCTTTTTTATCGGAGGATATTTCCTTTGGCCTTATAGTCTTCAAAGGGATCCGAAATATCTGTTCTCATATTTCACAGAAATAAGGCTAGCAAAGAGATCCACGAAATACAGATGTAACCCTGTGAGATGAATTAACAGAACACTAAGCAGTTTCTCCGAAAGCTTCTTTCCAGATTTCATCTGAGGATATTTCCTTTTTCACCATAGCCCTCTAAGGGCTTCCAAATATCACTTTGCCAATTCCACAAGAACAGACTTAGCGAAAGGCTTCTTGAGGGTAAAGCTGTAACTCTGTGAGATGATTTCACAGAACACAAAGACGTTTCTCAGAAAGCTTCTTTCTCTTCTTTATCGGAGGATATTCCCTTTGGCCCTATAGTCTTCAAAGGGATCCGAAATATCTGTTCTCAGATTCCACAGAAATAAGGCAACCAAAGAGATCCACGAAATACCGATGTAACACTGTGAGATGAATTAACAGAACACCAAGCAGTTTCTCAGAAAGCTTCTTTCCAGATTTCATCTGAATATATTTCCTTTTTCACCATAGCCCTCTATGGGCTTCCAAATATCACTTTGCCAATTCCACAAGAACTGTCTTAGCGAAAGGCTTCTTGAGGGAAAAGCTGTAACTCTCTGTGATGATTTCACAGAACACAAAGAAGTTTCTCAGAAAACTTCTTTCTCTTTGTTATCGGAGGATATTTCCTTTGGCCCTATAGTCTTCAAAGGGATCCGAAATATCTGTTCTCACATTCCACAGAAATAAGGCTAGCAAAGAGATCCACGAAATACAGATGTAACTCTGTGAGATGAATTAAGATAACACAAAGCTGTTTCTCTGAAATCTTCTTTCCAGATTTAATCTGAAGATATTCCTTTTTCATCGTTGCCCTCTATGGGCTTCCAAATATCACTTTGCCAATTCCACAAGAACTGTCTTAGCGAAAGGCTTCTTGAGGGGAAAGCTGTAACTCTGTGAGATGATTTCACAGAACACAAAGAAGTTTCTCAGAATGCTACTTTCTCTTTGTTATCGGAGGATATTTTCTTTGGCCCTATAGTCTTCAAAGGGATCCGAAATATCTGTTCTCAGATTCCATAGAAATAAGGCTAGTAAAGAGATCCACGAAATACAGATGTAACTCTGTGAGATGAATTAACAGAACACAAAGCAGTTTCTCAGAAAGCTTCTTTCCAGATTTCATCTGAGGATATTTCCTTTTTCACCGTAGCCCTCTATGAGCTCCAAATATCACTTTGCCAATTCCACAAGAACTGTCTTAGCGAACGGCTTCTTGAGGGGAAAGCTGTAACTCTGTGAGATGATTTCACAGAACACAAAGAAGTTTCTCAGAAAGCTTCTTTCTCTTTGTTATCGGAGGATATTTCCTTTGGCCCTATAGTCTTCAAAGGGATCCGAAATATCTGTTATCAGATTCCACAGAAATAAGACTAGCAAAGAGATCCACGAAATACAGATGTAACTCTGTGAGATGAATTAACAGAACACCAAGCAGTTTCTCAGAAAGCTTCTTTCCAGATTTCATCTGAGGATATTTCCTTTTTCACCATAGCCCTCTATGGGCTTGGAAATATCAGTTTGCCAATTCCACAAGAACTGTCTTAGCGAAAGGCTTCATGAGGGGAAAGCTGTAACACTGAGTGATGATTTCACAGAACACAAAGAAGTTTCTCAGAAAGCTTCTTTCTCTTTGTTATCGGAGGATATTTCCTTTGGCCCTATAGTCTTCAAAGGGATCCGAAATATCTGTTCTCAGATTCCACAGAGATAAGGCTAGCAAAGAGATCCACGAAATACAGATGTAACTCTGTGAGATGAATTAACAGAACACTAAGCAGTTTCTCAGAAAGCTTCTTTCCAGATTTCATCTGAGGATATTTCCTTTTTCACCATAGCCCTCTATGACTTCCAAATATCACTTTGTCAATTCCACAAGAACTGTCTTAGCGAAAGGCTTCTTGAGGGGAAAGCTTTACCTCTGTGAGATGATTTCACAGAAAACAAAGAAGTTTCTCAGAAACCTTCTTTCTCTTTGTTATCGGAGGATATTTCCTTTGGCCCTATAGTCTTCAAAGGGATCCGAAATATCTGTTCTCAGATTCCACAGAGATAAGGCTAGCAAAGAGATCCACGAAATACAGATGTAACTCTGTGAGATGAATTAACAGAAAACTAAGCAGTTTCTCAGAAAGCTTCTTTCCGGATTTCATCTGAGGATATTTCCTTTTTCACCATAGCAATCTATGGGCTTTGAAATATCACTTTGCCAATTCCACAAGAACTGTCTTAGAGAAAGGCTTCTTGAGCGGAACGCTCTAACTCTGTGAGATGATTTCACGGGACACAAAGAAATTCCACAGAAAGCTTCTTTCTCTTTGTAATCGGAGGATATTTCCTTTGGCCCTATCGTCTTCAAAGGGATCCGAAATATCTGTTCTCAGATTCCACAGAAATAAGACTAGCAAAGAGATCCACGAAATGCAGATGTAACTCTGTGAGATGAATTAACAGAACACCAAGCAGTTTCTCAGAAAGCTTCTTTCCAGATTTCATTTGAGGATATTTCCTTTTTCAGCATAGCCCTCTATGCTTTCCAAATATCACTTTGTCAATTCCACAAGAACTGTCTTAGCGAAAGGCTTCTTGAGGGGAAAGCTTAACCTCTGTGAGATGATTTCTCAGAAAACAAAGAAGTTTCTCAGAAAGCTTCTTTCTCTTTGTTATCGGAGGATATTTCCTTTGGCCCTATAGTCTTCAAAGGGATCCGAAATATCTGTTCTCAGATTCCACAGAGATAAGGCTAGCAAAGAGATCCACGAAATACAGATGTAACTCTGTGAGATGAATTAACAGAACACTAAGCAGTTTCTCAGAAAGCTTCTTTCCAGATTTCATCTGAGGATATTTCCTTTTTCACCATAGCCCTCTATGGGCTTTGAAATATCACTTGGCCAATTCCACAAGAACTTTCTTACAGAAAGGCTTCTTGAGCGGAACGCTCTAACTCTGTGAGATGATTTCACGGAACACAAAGAAGTTCCTCAGAAAGCTTTTTTCTCTTTATAATCGGAGGATATTTCCTTTGGCCCTATCGTCTTCAAAGGGATCTGAAATATCTGTTCTCAGATTCCACAGAAATAAGGCTAGCAAAGAGATCCACGAAATACAGATGTAACTCTGTGAGTTGAATGAACAGAACACCAATCAGTTTCTCAGAAAGCTTCTTTCCAGATTTCATCTGAGGATATTTCCTTTTTCACCATAGCCCTCTAAGGGCTTCCAAATATCACTTTGCCAATTCCACAAGAACAGACTTAGCGAAAGGCTTCTTGAGGGTAAAGCTGTAACTCTGTGAGATGATTTCACAGAACACAAAGACGTTTCTCAGAAAGCTTCTTTCTCTTCTTTATCGGAGGATATTCCCTTTGGCCCTATAGTCTTCAAAGGGATCCGAAATATCTGTTCTCAGATTCCACAGAAATAAGGCAACCAAAGAGATCCACGAAATACCGATGTAACACTGTGAGATGAATTAACAGAACACCAAGCAGTTTCTCAGAAAGCTTCTTTCCAGATTTCATCTGAATATATTTCCTTTTTCACCATAGCCCTCTATGGGCTTCCAAATATCACTTTGCCAATTCCACAAGAACTGTCTTAGCGAAAGGCTTCTTGAGGGAAAAGCTGTAACTCTCTGAGATGATTTCACAGAACACAAAGAAGTTTCTCAGAAAACTTCTTTCTCTTTGTTATCGGAGGATATTTCCTTTGGCCCTATAGTCTTCAAAGGGATCCGAAATATCTGTTCTCACATTCCACAGAAATAAGGCTAGCAAAGAGATCCACGAAATACAGATGTAACTCTGTGAGATGAATTAAGAGAACACAAAGCTGTTTCTCTGAAATCTTCTTTCCAGATTTAATCTGAAGATATTCCTTTTTCACCGTTGCCCTCTATGGGCTTCCAAATATCACTTTGCCAATTCCACAAGAACTGTCTTAGCGAAAGGCTTCTTGAGGGGAAAGCTGTAACTCTGTGAGATGATTTCACAGAACACAAAGAAGTTTCTCAGAATGCTACTTTCTCTTTGTTATCGGAGGATATTTTCTTTGGCCCTATAGTCTTCAAAGGGATCCGAAATATCTGTTCTCAGATTCCATAGAAATAAGGCTAGTAAAGAGATCCACGAAATACAGATGTAACTCTGTGAGATGAAATAACAGAACACAAAGCAGTTTCTCAGAAAGCTTCTTTCCAGATTTCATCTGAGGATATTTCCTTTTTCACCGTAGCCCTCTATGAGCTCCAAATATCACTTTGCCAATTCCACAAGAACTGTCTTAGCGAACGGCTTCTTGAGGGGAAAGCTGTAACTCTGTGAGATGATTTCACAGAACACAAAGAAGTTTCTCAGAAAGCTTCTTTCTCTTTGTTATCGGAGGATATTTCCTTTGGCCCTATAGTCTTCAAAGGGATCCGAAATATCTGTTATCAGATTCCACAGAAATAAGACTAGCAAAGAGATCCGCGAAATACAGATGTAACTCTGTGAGATGAATTAACAGAACACCAAGCAGTTTCTCAGAAAGCTTCTTTCCAGATTTCATCTGAGGATATTTCCTTTTTCACCATAGCCCTCTATGGGCTTGGAAATATCAGTTTGCCAATTCCACAAGAACTGTCTTAGCGAAAGGCTTCATGAGGGGAAAGCTGTAACACTGAGAGATGATTTCACAGAACACAAAGAAGTTTCTCAGAAAGCTTCTTTCTCTTTGTTATCGGAGGATATTTCCTTTGGCCCTATAGTCTTCAAAGGGATCCGAAATATCTGTTCTCAGATTCCACAGAGATAAGGCTAGCAAAGAGATCCACGAAATACAGATGTAACTCTGTGAGATGAATTAACAGAACACTAAGCAGTTTCTCAGAAAGCTTCTTTCCAGATTTCATCTGAGGATATTTCCTTTTTCACCATAGCCCTCTATGACTTCCAAATATCACTTTGTCAATTCCACAAGAACTGTCTTAGCGAAAGGCTTCTTGAGGGGAAAGCTTTACCTCTGTGAGATGATTTCACAGAAAACAAAGAAGTTTCTCAGAAACCTTCTTTCTCTTTGTTATCGGAGGATATTTCCTTTGGCCCTATAGTCTTCAAAGGGATCCGAAATATCTGTTCTCAGATTCCACAGAGATAAGGCTAGCAAAGAGATCCACGAAATACAGATGTAACTCTGTGAGATGAATTAACAGAACACTAAGCAGTTTCTCAGAAAGCTTCTTTCCGGATTTCATCTGAGGATATTTCCTTTTTCACCATAGCAATCTATGGGCTTTGAAATATCACTTTGCCAATTCCACAAGAACTGTCTTAGAGAAAGGCTTCTTGAGCGGAACGCTCTAACTCTGTGAGATGATTTCACAGGACACAAAGAAATTCCACAGAAAGCTTCTTTCTCTTTGTAATCGGAGGATATTTCCTTTGGCCCTATCGTCTTCAAAGGGATCCGAAATATCTGTTCTCAGATTCCACAGAAATAAGACTAGCAAAGAGATCCACGAAATGCAGATATAACTCTGTGAGATGAATTAACAGAACACCAAGCAGTTTCTCAGAAAGCTTCTTTCCAGATTTCATTTGAGGATATTTCCTTTTTCAGCATAGCCCTCTATGCTTTCCAAATATCACTTTGTCAATTCCACAAGAACTGTCTTAGCGAAAGGCTTCTTGAGGGGAAAGCTTAACCTCTGTGAGATGATTTCTCAGAAAACAAAGAAGTTTCTCAGAAAGCTTCTTTCTCTTTGTTATCGGAGGATATTTCCTTTGGCCCTATAGTCTTCAAAGGGATCCGAAATATCTGTTCTCAGATTCCACAGAGATAAGGCTAGCAAAGAGATCCACGAAATACAGATGTAACTCTGTGAGATGAATTAACAGAACACTAAGCAGTTTCTCAGAAAGCTTCTTTCCAGATTTCATCTGAGGATATTTCCTTTTTCACCATAGCCCTCTATGGGCTTTGAAATATCACTTGGCCAATTCCACAAGAACTTTCTTACAGAAAGGCTTCTTGAGCGGAACGCTCTAACTCTGTGAGATGATTTCACGGAACACAAAGAAGTTCCTCAGAAAGCTTTTTTCTCTTTATAATCGGAGGATATTTCCTTTGGCCCTATCGTCTTCAAAGGGATCTGAAATATCTGTTCTCAGATTCCACAGAAATAAGGCTAGCAAAGAGATCCACGAAATACAGATGTAACTCTGTGAGTTGAATGAACAGAACACCAATCAGTTTCTCAGAAAGCTTCTTTCCAGATTTCATCTGAGGATATTTCCTTTTTCACCATAGCCCACTATGGGCTTCCAAAAATCACTTTGCCAATTCCACAAGAACTGTCTTAGGAAAGGCTTCTTGAGGAAAAGCTGTAACTCTGTGAGATGATTTCACAGAACACAAAGAACTTTCTCAGCAAGCTTCTTTCTCTTTGTTATCGGAGGATATTTCCTTTGGCCCTATAATCTTCAAAGAGATCCCATATATCTGTTCTCTGATTCCACAGAAATAAGGCTAGCAAAGGATCCACGAAATACAGATGTAACTCTGTGAGATGAATTAACAGAACACCAAGCAGTTTCTCAGAAAGCTTCTTTCCAGATTTCATCTGAGTATATTTCCTTTTTCACCATAGCCCTCTATGGGCTTCCAAAAATCACTTTGCCAATTCCACAAGAACTGTCTTAGTGAAAGGCTTCTTGAGGGGAAAGCTTTAAGTCTGTGACATGATTTCACAGAAAAAAAAGAAGTTTCTCAGAAAGCTTCTTTCTCTTTGTTACCGGAGGATATTTCCTTTGGCCCTATAGTCTTCAAATGGTTCCGAAATATCTGTTCTCAGATTCCACAGAGATAAGGCTAGCAAAGTGATCCACGAAATACAGATGTAACTCTGTGAGATGAATTAACAGAACACCAAGGAGTTTCTCTGAAAGCTTCTTTCCAGATTTCATCTGAGGATATTTCCTTTTTCACCATAGCCCTCTAAGGGCTTCCAAATATCACTTTGCCAATTCCCCAAGAACTGTCTTAGCGAAAGTCTTCTGGTGGGGAAAGCTATAACTCTGTGAGATGATTTCACAGAACACAAAGAAGTTCTCAGAAAGCTTCTTTCTCTTTGTTATCGGAGGATATTTCCTTTGGCCCTATCCTTTTCAAATGGATCTGAAATATCTGTTCTCAGAATCCACAGAAATAAGGCTAGAAAAGAGATCCACGAAATACAGATGTAACTATGTGAGATGAATTAACAGAACACTAAGCAGTTTCTCAGAAAGCTTCCTTCCAGATTTCATCTGAGGATATTTCGTTTTTCACCATAGCCCTCTAAGGGCTTCCAAATATCACTTTGCCAGTTCTCCAAGAACTGTCTTAGCGAAAGGCTTCTTGAGGGCAAAGCTGTAACTCTGTGAGATGATTTCACAGAAGACAAAGAAGTTTCTCAGAAAGCTATTTTCTCTTTGTTATCGGAGGATATTTCCTTTGGCCCTATAGTCTTTTAAGGGATCCGAAATATCTGTTCTCAGATTCCACAGAGATAAGGCTAGCAAAGAGATCCACGAAATACAGATGTAACTCTGTGAGATGAATTAACAGAACACCAAGCAGTTTCTCAGAAAGCTTCTTTCCAGATTTCATCTGAGGATATTTCCTTTTTCACCATAGCCCTCTATGGGCTTCCAAATATCACTTTGCCAATTCCACAAGAACTGTCTTAGCGAAAGGCTTCTTGAGGGGAAAGCTGTAACTCTGTGAGATGATTTCACAGAACACAAAGAAGTTTCTCAGAAAGCTTCTTTCTCTTTGTTATCGGAGGATATTTCCTTTGGCCCTATAGTCTTCAAAGGGATCTGAAATATCTGTTCTCAGATTCCACAGAAATAAGGCTAGCAAAGAGATCCATGAAATACAGATGTAACTCTGTGAGATGAATTAACAGAACATTAAGCAGTTTCTCAGAAAGCTTCTTTCCAGATTTCATCTGAGGATATTTCCTTTTTCAAAAAACCCTCTACGGGCTTCCAAATATCACTTTGACAATTCCACAAGAACTGTCTTATCGAAAGGCTTCTTGAGGGGAAAGCTGAAACTCTGTGAGATGATTTCACAGAATGCAAAGAAGTTTCTCAGAAAGATTCTTTCTCTTTTTTATCGGAGGATATTTCCTTTGGCCTTACAGTCTTCAAAGGGATCCGAAATATCTGTTCTCAGATTTCACAGAAATAAGGCTAGCAAAGAGATCCACGAAATACAGATGTAACTCTGTGAGATGAATTAACAGAACACCAAGCATTTTCTCAGAATGCTTCCTTCCAGATTTCATCTGAGGATATTTCCTTTTTCACCATAGCCCTCTATGGGCTTCCAAATATCACTTTGCCAATTCCACAAGAACTGTCTTAGCGAAAGGCTTCTGGAGGGGAAAGCTGTAACTCTCTGAGATGATTTCACGGAACACAAAGAAGTTTCTCAGAAAGCTTCTTTCTCTTTGATATCGGAGGATATTTCCTTTGACCCTATAGTCTTCAAAGGGATCCGAAATATCTGTTCTCAGATTCCACAGAAATAAGGCAACCAAAGAGATCCACGAAATACAGATGTAACTCTGTGAGATGAATTAACAGAACACTAAGCAGTTTCTCAGAAAGCTTCTTTCCAGATTTCATCTGAGGATATTTCCTTTTTCACCATAGCGCTCTATGGGCTTTGAAATATCACTTGGCCAATTCCACAAGAACTTTCTTACAGAAAGGCTTCTTGAGCGGAACTCTCTAACTCTGTGAGATGATTTCACGGAACACAAAGAAGTTCCTCAGAAAGCTTTTTTCTCTTTATAATCGGAGGATATTTCCTTTGGCCCTATCGTCTTCAAAGGGATCTGAAATATCTGTTCTCAGATTCCACAGAAATAAGGCTAGCAAAGAGATCCACGAAATACAGATGTAACTCTGTGAGTTGAAGGAACAGAACACCAATCAGTTTCTCAGAAAGCTTCTTTCCAGATTTCATCTGAGGATATTTCTTTTTCACCATAGCCCTCTAAGGGCTTCCAAATATCACTTTGCCAATTCCACAAGAACAGACTTAGCGAAAGGCTTCTTGAGGGTAAAGCTGTAACTCTGTGAGATGATTTCACAGAACACAAAGACGTTTCTCAGAAAGCTTCTTTCTCTTTTTATCGGAGGATATTCCCTTTGGCCCTATAGTCTTCAAAGGGATCCGAAATATCTGTTCTCAGATTCCACAGAAATAAGGCAACCAAAGGGATCCACGAAATACCGATGTAACACTGTGAGATGAATTAACAGAACACCAAGCAGTTTCTCAGAAAGCTTCTTTCCAGATTTCATCTGAATATATTTCCTTTTTCACCATAGCCCTCTATGGGCTTCCAAATATCACTTTGCCAATTCCACAAGAACTGTCTTAGCGAAAGGCTTCTTGAGGGAAAAGCTGTAACTCTCTGTGATGATTTCACAGAACACAAAGAAGTTTCTCAGAAAACTTCTTTCTCTTTGTTATCGGAGGATATTTCCTTTGGCCCTATAGTCTTCAAAGGGATCCGAAATATCTGTTCTCACATTCCACAGAAATAAGGCTAGCAAAGAGATCCACGAAATACAGATGTAACTCTGTGAGATGAATTAAGATAACACAAAGCTGTTTCTCTGAAATCTTCTTTCCAGATTTAATCTGAAGATATTCCTTTTTCATCGTTGCCCTCTATGGGCTTCCAAATATCACTTTGCCAATTCCACAAGAACTGTCTTAGCGAAAGGCTTCTTGAGGGGAAAGCTGTAACTCTGTGAGATGATTTCACAGAACACAAAGAAGTTTCTCAGAATGCTACTTTCTCTTTGTTATCGGAGGATATTTTCTTTGGCCCTATAGTCTTCAAAGGGATCCGAAATATCTGTTCTCAGATTCCATAGAAATAAGGCTAGTAAAGAGATCCACGAAATACAGATGTAACTCTGTGAGATGAATTAACAGAACACAAAGCAGTTTCTCAGAAAGCTTCTTTCCAGATTTCATCTGAGGATATTTCCTTTTTCACCGTAGCCCTCTATGAGCTCCAAATATCACTTTGCCAATTCCACAAGAACTGTCTTAGCGAACGGCTTCTTGAGGGGAAAGCTGTAACTCTGTGAGATGATTTCACAGAACACAAAGAAGTTTCTCAGAAAGCTTCTTTCTCTTTGTTATCGGAGGATATTTCCTTTGGCCCTATAGTCTTCAAAGGGATCCGAAATATCTGTTATCAGATTCCACAGAAATAAGACTAGCAAAGAGATCCACGAAATACAGATGTAACTCTGTGAGATGAATTAACAGAACACCAAGCAGTTTCTCAGAAAGCTTCTTTCCAGATTTCATCTGAGGATATTTCCTTTTTCACCATAGCCCTCTATGGGCTTGGAAATATCAGTTTGCCAATTCCACAAGAACTGTCTTAGCGAAAGGCTTCATGAGGGGAAAGCTGTAACACTGAGTGATGATTTCACAGAACACAAAGAAGTTTCTCAGAAAGCTTCTTTCTCTTTGTTATCGGAGGATATTTCCTTTGGCCCTATAGTCTTCAAAGGGATCCGAAATATCTGTTCTCAGATTCCACAGAGATAAGGCTAGCAAAGAGATCCACGAAATACAGATGTAACTCTGTGAGATGAATTAACAGAACACTAAGCAGTTTCTCAGAAAGCTTCTTTCCAGATTTCATCTGAGGATATTTCCTTTTTCACCATAGCCCTCTATGACTTCCAAATATCACTTTGTCAATTCCACAAGAACTGTCTTAGCGAAAGGCTTCTTGAGGGGAAAGCTTTACCTCTGTGAGATGATTTCACAGAAAACAAAGAAGTTTCTCAGAAACCTTCTTTCTCTTTGTTATCGGAGGATATTTCCTTTGGCCCTATAGTCTTCAAAGGGATCCGAAATATCTGTTCTCAGATTCCACAGAGATAAGGCTAGCAAAGAGATCCACGAAATACAGATGTAACTCTGTGAGATGAATTAACAGAAAACTAAGCAGTTTCTCAGAAAGCTTCTTTCCGGATTTCATCTGAGGATATTTCCTTTTTCACCATAGCAATCTATGGGCTTTGAAATATCACTTTGCCAATTCCACAAGAACTGTCTTAGAGAAAGGCTTCTTGAGCGGAACGCTCTAACTCTGTGAGATGATTTCACGGGACACAAAGAAATTCCACAGAAAGCTTCTTTCTCTTTGTAATCGGAGGATATTTCCTTTGGCCCTATCGTCTTCAAAGGGATCCGAAATATCTGTTCTCAGATTCCACAGAAATAAGACTAGCAAAGAGATCCACGAAATGCAGATGTAACTCTGTGAGATGAATTAACAGAACACCAAGCAGTTTCTCAGAAAGCTTCTTTCCAGATTTCATTTGAGGATATTTCCTTTTTCAGCATAGCCCTCTATGCTTTCCAAATATCACTTTGTCAATTCCACAAGAACTGTCTTAGCGAAAGGCTTCTTGAGGGGAAAGCTTAACCTCTGTGAGATGATTTCTCAGAAAACAAAGAAGTTTCTCAGAAAGCTTCTTTCTCTTTGTTATCGGAGGATATTTCCTTTGGCCCTATAGTCTTCAAAGGGATCCGAAATATCTGTTCTCAGATTCCACAGAGATAAGGCTAGCAAAGAGATCCACGAAATACAGATGTAACTCTGTGAGATGAATTAACAGAACACTAAGCAGTTTCTCAGAAAGCTTCTTTCCAGATTTCATCTGAGGATATTTCCTTTTTCACCATAGCCCTCTATGGGCTTTGAAATATCACTTGGCCAATTCCACAAGAACTTTCTTACAGAAAGGCTTCTTGAGCGGAACGCTCTAACTCTGTGAGATGATTTCACGGAACACAAAGAAGTTCCTCAGAAAGCTTTTTTCTCTTTATAATCGGAGGATATTTCCTTTGGCCCTATCGTCTTCAAAGGGATCTGAAATATCTGTTCTCAGATTCCACAGAAATAAGGCTAGCAAAGACATCCACGAAATACAGATGTAACTCTGTGAGTTGAATGAACAGAACACCAATCAGTTTCTCAGAAAGCTTCTTTCCAGATTTCATCTGAGGATATTTCCTTTTTCACCATAGCCCTCTAAGGGCTTCCAAATATCACTTTGCCAATTCCACAAGAACAGACTTAGCGAAAGGCTTCTTGAGGGTAAAGCTGTAACTCTGTGAGATGATTTCACAGAACACAAAGACGTTTCTCAGAAAGCTTCTTTCTCTTCTTTATCGGAGGATATTCCCTTTGGCCCTATAGTCTTCAAAGGGATCCGAAATATCTGTTCTCAGATTCCACAGAAATAAGGCAACCAAAGAGATCCACGAAATACCGATGTAACACTGTGAGATGAATTAACAGAACACCAAGCAGTTTCTCAGAAAGCTTCTTTCCAGATTTCATCTGAATATATTTCCTTTTTCACCATAGCCCTCTATGGGCTTCCAAATATCACTTTGCCAATTCCACAAGAACTGTCTTAGCGAAAGGCTTCTTAAGGGAAAAGCTGTAACTCTCTGAGATGATTTCACAGAACACAAAGAAGTTTCTCAGAAAACTTCTTTCTCTTTGTTATCGGAGGATATTTCCTTTGGCCCTATAGTCTTCAAAGGGATCCGAAATATCTGTTCTCACATTCCACAGAAATAAGGCTAGCAAAGAGATCCACGAAATACAGATGTAACTCTGTGAGATGAATTAAGAGAACACAAAGCTGTTTCTCTGAAATCTTCTTTCCAGATTTAATCTGAAGATATTCCTTTTTCACCGTTGCCCTCTATGGGCTTCCAAATATCACTTTGCCAATTCCACAAGAACTGTCTTAGCGAAAGGCTTCTTGAGGGGAAAGCTGTAACTCTGTGAGATGATTTCACAGAACACAAAGAAGTTTCTCAGAATGCTACTTTCTCTTTGTTATCGGAGGATATTTTCTTTGGCCCTATAGTCTTCAAAGGGATCCGAAATATCTGTTCTCAGATTCCATAGAAATAAGGCTAGTAAAGAGATCCACGAAATACAGATGTAACTCTGTGAGATGAATTAACTGAACACAAAGCAGTTTTTCAGAAAGCTTCTTTCCAGATTTCATCTCAGGATATTTCCTTTTTCACCGTAGCCCTCTATGAGCTCCAAATATCACTTTGCCAATTCCACAAGAACTGTCTTAGCGAACGGCTTCTTGAGGGGAAAGCTGTAACTCTGTGAGATGATTTCACAGAACACAAAGAAGTTTCTCAGAAAGCTTCTTTCTCTTTGTTATCGGAGGATATTTCCTTTGGCCCTATAGTCTTCAAAGGGATCCGAAATATCTGTTATCAGATTCCACAGAAATAAGACTAGCAAAGAGATCCACGAAATACAGATGTAACTCTGTGAGATGAATTAACAGAACACCAAGCAGTTTCTCAGAAAGCTTCTTTCCAGATTTCATCTGAGGATATTTCCTTTTTCACCATAGCCCTCCATGGGCTTGGAAATATCAGTTTGCCAATTCCACAAGAACTGTCTTATCGAAAGGCTTCATGAGGGGAAAGCTGTAACACTGAGAGATGATTTCACAGAACACAAAGAAGTTTCTCAGAAAGCTTCTTTCTCTTTGTTATCGGAGGATATTTCCTTTGGCCCTATAGTCTTCAAAGGGATCCGAAATATCTGTTCTCAGATTCCACAGAGATAAGGCTAGCAAAGAGATCCACGAAATACAGATGTAACTCTGTGAGATGAATTAACAGAACACTAAGCAGTTTCTCAGAAAGCTTCTTTCCAGATTTCATCTGAGGATATTTCCTTTTTCACCATAGCCCTCTATGCCTTCCAAATATCACTTTGTCAATTCCACAAGAACTGTCTTAGCGAAAGGCTTCTTGAGGGGAAAGCTTTACCTCTGTGAGATGATTTCACAGAAAACAAAGAAGTTTCTCAGAAACCTTCTTTCTCTTTGTTATCGGAGGATATTTCCTTTGGCCCTATAGTCTTCAAAGGGATCCGAAATATCTGTTCTCAGATTCCACAGAGATAAGGCTAGCAAAGAGATCCACGAAATACAGATGTAACTCTGTGAGATGAATTAACAGAACACTAAGCAGTTTCTCAGAAAGCTTCTTTCCGGATTTCATCTGAGGATATTTCCTTTTTCACCATAGCCCTCTATGGGCTTTGAAATATCACTTTGCCAATTCCACAAGAACTGTCTTAGAGAAAGGCTTCTTGAGCGGAACGCTCTAACTCTGTGAGATGATTTCACAGGACACAAAGAAATTCCACAGAAAGCTTCTTTCTCTTTGTAATCGGAGGATATTTCCTTTGGCCCTATCGTCTTCAAAGGGATCCGAAATATCTGTTCTCAGATTCCACAGAAATAAGACTAGCAAAGAGATCCACGAAATACAGATGTAACTCTGTGAGATGAATTAACAGAACACCAAGCAGTTTCTCAGAAAGCTTCTTTCCAGATTTCATTTGAGGATATTTCCTTTTTCAGCATAGCCCTCTATGCTTTCCAAATATCACTTTGTCAATTCCACAAGAACTGTCTTAGCGAAAGGCTTCTTGAGGGGAAAGCTTAACCTCTGTGAGATGATTTCTCAGAAAACAAAGAAGTTTCTCAGAAAGCTTCTTTCTCTTTGTTATCGGAGGATATTTCCTTTGGCCCTATAGTCTTCAAAGGGATCTGAAATATCTGTTCTCAGATTCCACAGAGATAAGGCTAGCAAAGAGATCCACGAAATACAGATGTAACTCTGTGAGATGAATTAACAGAACACTAAGCAGTTTCTCAGAAAGCTTCTTTCCAGATTTCATCTGAGGATATTTCCTTTTTCACCATAGCCCTCTATGGGCTTCCACATATCACTTTGCCAATTCCACAAGAACTGTCTTGGAGAAAGGCTTCTTGAGCGGAACGCTCTAACTCTGTGAGATGATTTCACAGAACACAAAGAAGTTCCAAAGAAAGCTTCTTTCTCTTTGTAATCGGAGGATATTTCCTTTGGCCCTATCGTCTTCAAAGGGATCTGAAATATCTGTTCTCAGATTCCACAGAAATAAGGCTAGCAAAGAGATCCACGAAATACAGATGTAACTCTGTGAGATGAATTCACAGAACACTAAGCAGTTTCCCAGAAAGCTTCTTTTCAGATTTCATCTGAGGATATTTCCTTTTTCACTATAGCTCTCTAAGGTCTTCCAAATATCACTTTGCCAATTCCAGAAGAACTGTCTTAGCGAAAGGCTTCTTGAGGGTAAAGCTGTAACTCTGTGAGATGATTTCACAGAACACAAAGAAGTTTCTCACAAAGCTTCTTTCTCTTTGTTATCGGAGGATATTCCATTTGGCCCTATAGTCTTCAAAGGGATCCGAAATATCTGTTCTCAGATTCCACAGAAATAAGGCTAGCAAAGAGATCCACGAAATACAGATGTAACTCTGTGAGATGAATGAACAGAACACCAAGCAGTTTCTCAGAAGGCTTCTTTCCAGATTTCATCTGAGGATATTTCCTTTTTAACCGTAGCCCTCTATGGGCTTCCAAATATCATTTTGCCAATTCCACAAGAAGTGTCTTAGGAAAGGCTTCTTGAGGGAAAAGCTGTAACTCTGTGAGATTATTTCACAGAACACAAAGAAGTTTCTCAGAAAGCTTCTTTCTCTTTTTATCGGAGGATATTTCCTTTGGCCCTATAATCTTCAAAGGGATCCGAAACATCTGTTCTCAGATTCCACAGAAATAAGGCTAGCAAAGGGATCCACGAAATACCGATGTAGCTCTGTGAGATGAATTAACAGAACACCAAGGAGTTTCTCAGAATAATTCTTTCCAGATTTCATCAGAGGATATTTCCTTTTTCTCCATAGCCCTCTATGCTTTCCAAATATCACTTTGCCAATTCCACAAGAACTGTCTTAGTGAAAGGCTTCTTGAGGGGAAAGCTGTAACTCTGTGAGATGATTTCACAGAACACAAAGTAGTTTCTCAGAAAGCTTCTTTCTCTTTGTTATCGGAGGATATTTCCTTTGGCCCTATCGTTTTCAAATGGATCTGAAATATCTGTTCTCAGAATCCACAGAAAAAAGGCTAGCAAAGAGATCCACGAAATACAGATGTAACTCTGTGAGATGAATTAACAGAACACCAAGCAGTTTCTCAGAAAGCTTCTTTCCAGATTTCCTCTGAGGATATTTCATTTTTCACCATAGCCCTCTAAGGGCTTCCAAATATCACTTTGCCAATTCCACAAGAACTGTCTTAGCGAAGGGCTTCTTGAGTGGAAAGCTGTAACTCTGTGAGATGATTTCACAGAACACAAAGAAGTTTCTCAGAAAGCTTCTTTCTCTTTGTTATTGGAGGATATTTCCTTTGGCCCTATCGTTTTCAAATGTATCTGAAATATCTGTTCTCAGAATCCATAGAAATAAGGCTAGCAAAGAGATCCACGAAATGCAGATGTAACTCTGTTAGATGAATTAACAGAACACCAAGCAGTTTCTCAGAAAGCTTCTTTCCAGATTTCATCTGAGGATATTTCCTTTTTCACCATAGCCCTCTATGGGCTTCCAAATATCACTTTGTCAATTCCAAAAGAACTGTCTTAGCGAAAGGCTTCTTGAGGGGAAAGCTTTACCTCTGTGAGATGATTTCACAGAAAACAAAGAAGTTTCTCAGAAACCTTCTTTCTCTTTGTTATCGGAGGATATTTCCTTTGGCCCTATAGTCTTCAAAGGGATCCGAAATATCTGTTCTCAGATTCCACAGAGATAAGGCTAGCAAAGAGATCCACGAAATACAGATGTAACTCTGTGAGATGAATTAACAGAACACTAAGCAGTTTCTCAGAAAGCTTCTTTCCGGATTTCATCTGAGGATATTTCCTTTTTCACCATAGCCCTCTATGGGCTTTGAAATATCACTTTGCCAATTCCACAAGAACTGTCTTAGAGAAAGGCTTCTTGAGAGGAACGCTCTAACTCTGTGAGATGATTTCACAGGACACAAAGAAATTCCACAGAAAGCTTCTTTCTCTTTGTAATCGGAGGATATTTCCTTTGGCCCTATCGTCTTCAAAGGGATCCGAAATATCTGTTCTCAGATTCCACAGAAATAAGACTAGCAAAGAGATCCACGAAATACAGATGTAACTCTGTGAGATGAATTAACAGAACACCAAGCAGTTTCTCAGAAAGCTTCTTTCCAGATTTCATTTGAGGATATTTCCTTTTTCAGCATAGCCCTCTATGCTTTCCAAATATCACTTTGTCAATTCCACAAGAACTGTCTTAGCGAAAGGCTTCTTGAGGGGAAAGCTTTACCTCTGTGAGATGATTTCTCAGAAAACAAAGAAGTTTCTCAGAAAGCTTCTTTCTCTTTGTTATCGGAGGATATTTCCTTTGGCCCTATAGTCTTCAAAGGTATCCGAAATATCTGTTCTCAGATTCCACAGAGATAAGGCTAGCAAAGAGATCCACGAAATACAGATGTAACTCTGTGAGATGAATTAACAGAACACTAAGCAGTTTCTCAGAAAGCTTCTTTCCAGATTTCATCTGAGGATATTTCCTTTTTCACCATAGCCCTCTATGGGCTTTGAAATATCACTTTGCCAATTCCACAAGAACTGTCTTAGAGAAAGGCTTCTTGAGCGGAACGTTCTAACTCTGTGAGATGATTTCACAGAACACAAAGAAGTTCCAAAGAAAGCTTCTTTCTCTTTGTAATCGGAGGATATTTCCTTTGGCCCTATCGTCTTCAAAGGGATCTGAAATATCTGTTCTCAGATTCCACAGAAATAAGGCTAGCAAAGGGATCCACGAAATACAGATGTAACTCTGTGAGATGAATTCACAGAACACTAAGCAGTTTCCCAGAAAGCTTCTTTTCAGATTTCATCTGAGGATATTTCCTTTTTCACTATAGCTCTCTAAGGTCTTCCAAATATCCCTTTGCCAATTCCACAAGAACTGTCTTAGCGAAAGGCTTCTTGAGGGTAAAGCTGTAACTCTGTGAGATGATTCCACAGAACACAAAGAAGTTTCTCAGAAAGCTTCTTTCTCTTTGTTATCGGAGGATATTCCATTTGGCCCTATAGTCTTCAAAGGGATCCGAAATATCTGTTCTCAGATTCCACAGAAATAAGGCTAGCAAGGAGATCCACGAAATACAGATGTAACTCTGTGAGATGAATTAACAGAGCACCAAGCAGTTTCTCAGAAACCTTCTTTCCAGATTTCATCTGAGGATATTTACTTTTTAACCGTAGCCCTCTATGGGCTTCCAAATATCATTTTGCCAATTCCACAAGACGTGTCTTAGGAAAGGCTTCTTGAGGGAAAAGCTGTAACTCTGTGAGATGATTTCACAGAACACAAAGAAGTTTCTCAGAAAGCTTCTTTCTCTTTGTTATCGGAGGATATTTCCTTTGGCCCTATAGTCTTCAAAGGGATCCGAAATATCTGTTCTCAGATTCCACAGAAATAAGGCTAGCAAAGGGATCCACGAAATACCGATGTAGCTCTGTGAGATGAATTAACAGAACACCAAGGAGTTTCTCAGAAAAATTCTTTCCAGATTTCATCTGAGGATATTTCCTTTTTCTCCATAGCCCTCTATGCTTTCCAAATATCACTTTGCCAATTCCACAAGAACTGTCTTAGCGAAAGGCTTCTTGAGGGGAAAGCTGTAACTCTATGAGATGATTTCACAGAACACAAAGAAGTTTCTCAGAAACCTTCTTTCTCTTTGTTATCGGAGGATATTCCCTTTGGCCCTATCGTTTTCAAATGGATCTGAAATATCTGTTCTCAGAATCCACAGAAAAAAGGCTAGCAAAGAGATCCACGAAATACAGATGTAACTCTGTGAGATGAATTAACAGAACACCAAGCAGTTTCTCAGAAAGCTTCTTTCCAGATTTCCTCTGAGGATATTTCATTTTTCACCATAGCCCTCTAAGGGCTTCCAAATATCACTTTGCCAATTCCACAAGAACTGTCTTAGCGAAGGGCTTCTTGAGTGGAAAGCTGTAACTCTGTGAGATGATTTCACAGAACACAAAGAAGTTTCTCAGAAAGCTTCTTTCTCTTTGTTATTGGAGGATATTTCCTTTGGCCCTATCGTTTTCAAATGTATCTGAAATATCTGTTCTCAGAATCCATAGAAATAAGGCTAGCAAAGAGATCCACGAAATGCAGATGTAACTCTGTGAGATGAATTAACAGAACACCAAGCAGTTTCTCAGAAAGCTTCTTTCCAGATTTCAAGTGAGGATATTCCCTTTTTCACCATAGCCCTCTATGGGCTTCCAAATATCACTTTGCCAATTCCACAAGAAGTGTCTTAGGGAAAGCTTCTGGAGGGGAAAGGTGTAACTCTGTGAGATGATTTCACAGAACACCAAGAAGTTTCTCAGAAAGCTTCTTTCTCTTTGTTATCGGAGGATATTTCCTTTGGCCCTATCGTCTTCAAAGGGATCTGAAACATCTGTTCTCAGATTCCACAGAAATAAGGCTAGCAAAGAGATCCATGAAATACAGATGTAACTCTGTGAGGTGAATTAACAGAACACCAAGCAGTTTCTCAGAAAGCTTCTTTCCAGATTCAATCTGAAGATATTCCTTTTTCACCGTAGCCCTCTATGGGCTTCCAAATATCACTTTGCCAATTCCACAAGAACTGTCTTAGCGAAAGACTTCTTGAGGGGAAAGCTGTAACTCTGTGAGATGATTTCACAGAACACAAAGAAGTTTCTCAGAATGCTTCTTTTTCTTTGTTATCGGAGGATATTTCCTTGGGCCCTATAGTCTTCAAAGTCATCCGAAATATTTGTTCTCAGATTCCATAGAAATAAGGCTAGTAAAGAGATCCACGAAATACAGATGTAACTCTGTGAGATGAATTAACAGAACACCAAGCAGTTTCTCAGAAAGCTTCTTTCCAGATTTCATCTGAGGATATTTCCTTTTTCACCGTAGCCCTCTATTGGCTCCAAATATCACTTTGCCAATTCCATAAGAACTGTCTTAGCAAAAGGCTTCTTGAGGGGAAAGCTGTAACTCTGTGAGATGATTTCACAGAACACAAAGAAGTTTTTCAGAAAGCTTCTTTCTCTTTGTTATCGGAGGATATTTCCTTTGGCCCTATTGTCTTAAAAGGGATCCGAAATATCTGTTCTCAGATTCCACAGAAATAAGGCTAGCAAAGAAATCCACGAAATACAGATGTAACTCTGTGAGATGAATTAACAGAACACCAAGCAGTTTCTCAGAAAGCTTCTTTCCAGATTTCATCTGAGGATATTTCCTTTTTCACCATAGCCCTCTATGGGCTTCCAAATATCACTTTGCCAATTCAACAAGAACTGTCTTAGCGAAAGGCGTCTTGAGGGGAAAGCTGTAACACTGTGAGATGATTTCACAGAACACAAAGAAGTTTCTCAGAAAGCTTCTTTCTCTTTGTTATCGGAGGATATTTCCTTTGGCCCTATAGTCTTCAAAGAGATCAGAAATATCTGTTCTCAGAATCCACAGAAATAAGGCTAGCAAAGAGATCCACGAAATACAGATGTAACTCTGTGAGATGAATTAACAGAACACCAAGCAGTTTCTCAGAAAGCTTCTTTCCAGATTTCCTCTGAGGATATTTCCTTTTTCAACATAGCCTTCTATGGGCTTCCAAATATCACTTGGCCAATTCCACAAGAACTGTCTTAGCGAACGACTTCTTGAGGGGAAAGCTGTAACACTGTGAGATGATTTCTCAGAACACAAAGAAGTGTCTCAGAAACCTTCTTTCTCTTTGTTATCGGAGGATATTTCCTTTAGCCCTATCGTTTTCAAATGGATCTGAAATATCTGTTCTCAGAATCCACAGAAAAAAGGCTAGCAAAGAGATCCACGAAATACAGATGTAACTCTGTGAGATGAATTAACAGAACACCAAGCAGTTTCTCAGAAAGCTTCTTTCCAGATTTCCTCTGAGGATATTTCATTTTTCACCATAGCCCTCTAAGGGCTTCCAAATATCATTTTGCCAATTCCACAAGAACTGTCTTAGCGAAAGGCTTCTTGAGGGGAAAGATGTAACTCTGTGAGATGATTTCAGAGAACACGAAGAAGTTTCTCAGAAAGCTTCTTTCTCTTTGTTATCGGAGGATATTTCCTTTGGCCCTATCGTTTTCAAATGGATCTGAAATATCTGTTCTCAGAATCCACAGAAATAAGGCTAGCAAAGAGATCCACGAAATACAGATGTAACTCTGTGAGATGAATTACCAGAACACCAAGCAGTTTCTCAGAAAGCTTCTTTCCAGATTTCCTCTGAGGATATTTCCTTTTTCAACATAGCCTTCTATGGGCTTCCAAATATCACTTGGCCAATTCCACAAGAACTGTCTTAGCGAAAGGCTTCTTGAGGGGAAAGCTGTAACTCTGTGAGATGATTTCACAGAACACAAAGAAGTTTCTCAGAAACCTTCTTTCTCTTTGTTATCGGAGGATATTTCCTTTGGCCCTATAGTCTTCAAAGGGATCCGAAATATCTGTTCTCAGATTCCACAGAAATAAGGCTAGCAAAGAGATCCACGAAATACAGATGTAAACCTGTGAGTTGAATTAACAGAACACCAAGCATTTTCTCAGAAAGCTTCTTTACAGATTTCATCTGAGGATATTTCCTTTTTCGCCATAGCCCTCTATGGGCTTCCATATATCACTTTGCCAATTCCACAAGAACTGTCTTAGCGAAAGGCTTCTTGAGGGGAAAGCTGTAACTCCCTGAGATGATTTTACGGAACACAAAGAAGTTTCTCAGAAAGCTTCTTTCTCTTTGATATCGGAGGATATTTCCTTTGGACCTATAGTCTTGAAAGGGATCCGAAATATCTGTTCTCAGATTCCACAGAAATAAGGATAGCAAAGAGATCCACGAAATACAGATGTAACTCTGTGAGATGAATTAACAGAACACTAAGCAGTTTCTCAGAAATCTTCTTTCCAGATTTTATCTGAGGACATTTCCTTTTTCACCATAGCCCTCTAGGGGTTTGAAATATCAGTTTGCCAATTCCACAAGAACTGTCTTAGAGAAAGGCTTCTTGAGCGGAAAGCTCTAACTCTGTGAGATGATTTCACAGAACACAAAGAAGTTTCTCAGAAAGCGTCTTTCTCTTTGTTATAGTAGAATATTCCCTTTGGCCCTATAGTCTTCAAAGGTATCCGAAATATCTGTTCTCAGATTCTACAGAAATAAGGGTAGCAAAGAGATCCACGAAATACAGATGTAACTCTGTGAGATGAATTAACAGAACACTAAGCAGTTTCTCAGAAAGCTTCTTTCCAGATTTCATCTGAGGATATTTCCTTTTTAACCGTAGCCCTCTATGGTCTTCCAAATATCACTTTGCCAATTCCACAAGAACTGGCTTAGCGAAAGGCTTCTTGAGGGGAAAGCTGTAACTCTGTGAGATGATTTCAGAGAACATAAAGAAGATTCTCAAAAAGCTTCTTTCTCTTTGTTATCGGAGGATATTTCCTTTGACCCTAGAGTCTTTAAAGAGATCCGAAATACCTGTTCTCAGTTTCCACAGAAATAAGGCTAGCAAAGAGATCCACGAAATACAGATGTAACTCTGTGAGATGAATTTACAGAACACCAAGCAGTTTTTCAGAAAGGTTCTTTCCAGATTTCCTCTGAGGATATTTACTTTTTCACCATAGCCCTCTATGGGCTTCCAAATATCACTTTGCCAATTCCACAAGAAGTGTATTAGGAAAGGCTTTTTGAGGGAAAAGCTGTAACTCTCTGAGATGGTTTCACAGAACACAAGAAGTTTTTCAGAAACCTTCTTTCCCTTTGTTATCGGAGGATATTTCCTTTGGAACTATAGTCTTCAAAGGGATCCGAAATATCTGTTCTCAGATTCCACAGAAATAAGGCTAGCAAAGAGATCCACGAAATACCGATGTAGCTCTGTGAGATGAATTAACAGAACACCAAGGAGTTTCTCAGAAATATTCTTTCCAGATTTAATTGAGGACATTTCCTTTTTCACCATAGCCCTCTATGCTTTCCAAATATCACTTTGCCAATTCCACAAGAACTGTCTTAGCGAAAGGCTTCTTGAGGGGAAAGGTTTAACTCTGTGACATGATTTCACAGAAAACAAAGCAGTTTCTCAGAAAGCTTCTTTCTCTTTGTTATCGGAGGATATTTCCTTTGGCTCTATAGTCTTCAAAGCGTTCCGAAATATTTCTTCTCAGATTCCACAGAGATAAGGCTAGCAAAGAGATCCATGAAATACAGATGTAACTCTGTGAGATGAATTAACAGATCACCTAGCAGTTTCACAGAAAGCTTCTTTCCAGATTTCATCTGAGGATATTTCCTTTTTCACCATAGCCCTCTATGCTTTCCAAATATCACTTTGCCAATTCCACAAGAACTGTCTTAGCGAAAGACTTCTTGAGGGGAAAGCACTAACTCTGTGAGATGATTTCACAGAAAACAAAGAGGTTTCTCAGAAAGCTTCTTTCTCTTTGTTACCAGAGGATATTCCCTTTGGCCCTATAGTCTTCCAAGGGATCCGAAATATCTGTTCTAGATTCCACAGAAATAAGGCTAGCAAAGAGATCCACGAAATACAGATGTAACTCTGGGAGATGAATTAACAGAACACTAAGCAGTTTCTCAGAAAGCTTCTTTCCAGATTTCATCTGAAGATATTTCCTTTTTCAACATACCCTCTACTGGCTTCCAAATATCACTTTGCCAATTCCACAAGAACTGTTTTAGCGAAAGGCTTCTTAAGCGGAAAGCTCTAACTCTGTGAGATGATTTCACAGAACACAAAGAAATTTCTCAGAAAGCTTCTTTCTCTTTGTTATCGGAGGATACTTCCTTTGGCCATATAGTCTTCAAAGGGATCCGAAATATCTGTTCTCAGATTCCACAGAAATAAGGCTAGCAAAGAGATGCACGAAATACAGATGTAACTCCGTGAGATGAATTAACAGAACACCAAGCAGTTTCTCAGAAAGCTTCTTTCCAGATTTCCTCTGAGGATATTTCCTTTTTCACCATAGCCCTCTAAGGGCTTCCAAATATCACTTTGCCAATTCCACAAGAGCTGTCTTAGCGAAAGGCTTCTTGAGGGGAAAGCTGTAACTCTGTGAGATGATTTCACAGAAGAGAAAGAAGTTTCTCAGAAAGCTTCTTTCTCTTTGTTATCGGAGGATATTTCCTTTGGCCCTATCGTCTTCAAAGGGATCTGAAATATCTGTTCTCAGATTCCACAGAAATAAGGCTAACAAAGAGATCCACGAAATACAGATGTAACTTTGGGAGATGAATTCCCAGAACACCAAGCAGTTTCTCAGGAAGTTTCTTTCCAGTTTTCATCTGAGGATATTTCCTTTTTCACCATAGCCCTCTAAGGGCTTCCAAATATCACTTTGCCAATTCCACAAGAACTGTCTTAGCGAAAGGCTTCTTGAGGGTAAAGCTGTAACTCTGTGAGATGATTTCACAGAACACAAAGAAGTTTCAGAAAGCTTCTTTCTCTTTGTTATCGGAGGATATTTCCTTTGGCCCTATCGTCTTCAAAGGGATCCGAAATATCTGTTCTCAGATTCCACAGAAATAAGGCTAGCAAAGAGATCCACGAAATACAGATGTAACTCTGTGAGATGATTTAACAGAACACCAAGCAGTTTTTTAGAAAGGTTCTTACCAGATTTCATCTGAGGATATTTCCTTTTTCACCATAGCCCTCTATGGGCTTCCAAATAACACTTTGCCAATTCCACAAGAACTGTCTTAGCGAAAGGCTTCTTGAGGGGAAAGCTGTAACTCTGTGATATGATTTCACAGAACACAAAGAAGTTTCTCGGAAAGCTTCTTTCTCTTTGTTATCGGTGGATATTTCCTTTGGCCCGAGAGTCTTCAAAGGGATCCGAAATATCTGTTCTCAGATTCTGCAGAAATAAGGCTAGCAAAGTGATCCACGAAATACCGATGTACCTCTGTGAGATGAATTAACAGAACACCAAGCAGTTTCTCAGAAAGTTTCTTTCCAGATTTCATCTGAGGATATTTCCTTTTTCACCAGAGCCCTCTATGGGCTTCCAAATATCACTTTGCCAATTCCACAAGAACTGTCTTAGCGAAAGGCTTCTTGAGGGGAAAGCTGTAACTCTGTGAGATGATTTCACAGAACACAAAGAAGTTTCTCAGAAAGCTTCTTTCTCTTTATTATCGGAGGATATTCACTTTGGCCCTATAGTCTTCAAAGGGATCCGAAATATCTGTTCTCAGAATACACAGAAATAAGGCTACCAAAGAGATCCACGAAATACCGATGTAACTCTGTGAGATGAATTAACAGAACACCAAGCAGTTTCTCAGAAAGCTTCTTTCCAGATTTCATCTGAATATATTTCCTTTTTCACCATAGCCCTTTATGGGCTTCCAAATATCACATTGCCAATTCCACAAGAACTGTCTTACGAATGGCTTCTTGAGGGGAAAGCTGTAACTCTGTGAGATGATTTCACAGAAGAGAAAGAAGTTTCTCAGAAAGCTTCTTTCTCTTTGTTATCGGAGGATATTTCCTTTGGCCCTATAGTCTTCAAAGGGATCCGAAATATCTGTTGTCAGATTCCACAGAAATAAGGCTAGCAAGAAGATCCACGAAATACAGATGTAACTCTGTGAGATGAATTAACAGAACACCAAGCAGTTTCTCAAAAAGCTTCTTTACATATTTCATCTGAGGATATTTCCTTTTTCACCATAGCCCTCTATGGGCTTCCAAATATCACTTTGCCAATTCCACAAGAACTGTCTTAGCGAAAGGCTTCTGGAGGGGAAAGCTGTAACTCTCTGAGATGATTTCACGGAACACAAAGAAGTTTTTCAGAAAACTTCTTTCTCTTTGATATTGGAGGATATTTCCTTTGGCCCTATAGTCTTCAAAGGGAGCCGAAATATCTGTTCTCAGAATCCACAGAAATAAGGCTACCAAAGTGATCCACGAAATACAGATGTAACTCTGTGAGATGAATTAACACAACACTAAGCAGTTTCTCAGAAATCTTCTTTCCAGATTTCATCTGAGGACATTTCCTTTTTCACCATAGCCCTCTATGGGCTTTGAAATATCACTTTGCCAATTCCACAAGAACTGTCTTAGCGAAAGGCTTCTTGAGGGGAAAGCTGTAACTCTGTGAGATGATTTCACAGAACACAAAGAAGTTTCTCGGAAAGCTTCTTTCTCTTTGTTATCGGTGGATATTTCCTTTGGCCCGAGAGTCTTCAAAGGGATCCGAAATATCTGTTCTCAGATTCTGTAGAAATAAGGTTAGCAAAGAGATCCACGAAATACCGATGTACCTCTGTGAGATGAATTAACAGAACACCAAGCAGTTTCTCAGAAATCTTCTTTCCAGATTTCATCTGAGGATATTTCCTTTTTCACCAGAGCCCTCTATGGGCTTCCAAATATCACTTTGCCAATTCCACAAGAACTGTCTTAGCGAAAGGCTTCTTGAGGGGAGAGCTGTAACTCTGTGAGATGATTTCACAGAACACAAAGAAGTTTCTCAGAAAGCTTCTTTCTCTTTGTTATCGGAGGATATTCACTTTGGCCCTGTAGTCTTCAAAGGGATCCGAAATATCTGTTCTCAGAATACACAGAAATAAGGCTACCAAAGAGATCCATGAAATACCGATGTAACTCTGTGAGATGAATTAACAGAACACCAAGCAGTTTCTCAGAAAGCTTCTTTCCAGATTTCATCTGAATATATTTCCTTTTTCACCATAGCCCTTTATGGGCTTCCAAATATCACATTGCCAATTCCACAAGAACTGTCTTACGAATGGCTTCTTGAGGGGAAAGCTGTAACACTGTGAGATGATTTCACAGAAGAGAAAGAAGTTTCTCAGAAAGCTTCTTTCTCTTTGTTATCGGAGGATATTTCCTTTGGCCCTATAGTCTTCAAAGGGATCCGAAATATCTGTTGTCAGATTTCACAGAAATAAGGCTAGCAAGAAGATCCACGAAATACCGATGTAACTCTGTGAGATGAATTAACAGAACACCAAGCAGTTTCTGAGAAAGCTTCTTTAAATATTTCATCTGAGGATATTTCCTTTTTCACCATAGCCCTCTATGGGCTTCCAAATATCACTTTGCCAATTCCACAAGAACTGTCTTAGAGAAAGGCTTCTGGAGGGGAAAGCTGTAACTCTCTGAGATGATTTCACGGAACACAAAGAAGTTTTTCAGAAAACTTCTTTCTCTTTGATATTGGAGGATATTTCCTTTGGCCCTATAGTCTTCAAAGGGAGCCGAAATATCTGTTCTCAGAATCCACAGAAATAAGGCTACCAAAGTGATCCACGAAATACAGATGTAACTCTGTGAGATGAATTAACACAACACTAAGCAGTTTCTCAGAAATCTTCTTTCCAGATTTCATCTGAGGACATTTCCTTTTTCACCATAGCCCTCTATGGGCTTTGAAATATCACTTTGCCAATTCCACAAGAACTGTCTTAGCGAAAGGCTTCTTGAGGGGAAAGCTGTAACTCTGTGAGATGATTTCACAGAACACAAAGAAGTTTCTCGGAAAGCTTCTTTCTCTTTGTTATCGGTGGATATTTCCTTTGGCCCGAGAGTCTTCAAAGGGATCCGAAATATCTGTTCTCAGATTCTGTAGAAATAAGGTTAGCAAAGAGATCCACGAAATACCGATGTACCTCTGTGAGATGAATTAACAGAACACCAAGCAGTTTCTCAGAAATCTTCTTTCCAGATTTCATCTGAGGATATTTCCTTTTTCACCAGAGCCCTCTATGGGCTTCCAAATATCACTTTGCCAATTCCACAAGAACTGTCTTAGCGAAAGGCTTCTTGAGGGGAAAGCTGTAACTCTGTGAGATGATTTCACAGAACACAAAGAAGTTTCTCAGAAAGCTTCTTTCTCTTTGTTATCGGAGGATATTCACTTTGGCCCTGTAGTCTTCAAAGGGATCCGAAATATCTGTTCTCAGAATACACAGAAATAAGGCTACCAAAGAGATCCATGAAATACCGATGTAACTCTGTGAGATGAATTAACAGAACACCAAGCAGTTTCTCAGAAAGCTTCTTTCCAGATTTCATCTGAATATATTTCCTTTTTCACCATAGCCCTTTATGGGCTTCCAAATATCACATTGCCAATTCCACAAGAACTGTCTTACGAATGGCTTCTTGAGGGGAAAGCTGTAACACTGTGAGATGATTTCACAGAAGAGAAAGAAGTTTCTCAGAAAGCTTCTTTCTCTTTGTTATCGGAGGATATTTCCTTTGGCCCTATAGTCTTCAAAGGGATCCGAAATATCTGTTGTCAGATTTCACAGAAATAAGGCTAGCAAGAAGATCCACGAAATACCGATGTAACTCTGTGAGATGAATTAACAGAACACCAAGCAGTTTCTGAGAAAGCTTCTTTAAATATTTCATCTGAGGATATTTCCTTTTTCACCATAGCCCTCTATGGGCTTCCAAATATCACTTTGCCAATTCCACAAGAACTGTCTTAGAGAAAGGCTTCTGGAGGGGAAAGCTGTAACTCTCTGAGATGATTTCACGGAACACAAAGAAATTTCTCAGAAAACTTCTTTCTCTTTGATATTGGAGGATATTTCCTTTGGCCCTATAGTCTTCAAAGGGAGCCGAAATATCTGTTCTCATAATCCACAGAAATAAGGCTACCAAAGTGATCCACGAAATACAGATGTAACTCTGTGAGATGAATTAACACAACACTAAGCAGTTTCTCAGAAATCTTCTTTCCAGATTTCATCTGAGGACATTTCCTTTTTCACCATAGCCCTCTATGGGCTTTGAAATATCACTTTGCCAATTCCACAAGAACTGTCTTAGAGAAAGGCTTCTTGAGCGGAAAGCTCTAACTCTGTGAGATGATTTCACATAACACAAAGAAGTTACTCAGAAAGCTTCTTTCTCTTTGTAATCGGAGGGTATTTCCTTTGGCCCTGTCATCTTCAAAGGGATCTGAAATATCTGTTCTCAAATTCCACAGAAATAAGGCTAGCAAAGAGATCCACGAAATACAGATGTAACTCTGTGAGATGATTTAACAGAACACCAAGCAGTTTCTCAGAAATCTTCTTTCCAGATTTCATCTGAGGATATTTCCTTTTTCACCGTAGCCTTCTATGGGCTTCCAAATATCACTTTGCCAATTCCACAAGAACTGTCTTAGCGAAAGGCTTCTTGAGGGGAAAGCTGTAACTCTGTGAGATGATTTCACAGAACACAAAGAAGTTTCTCAGAAAGCTTCTTTCTCTTTGTTATCGGAGGATATTCACTTTGGCCCTGTAGTCTTCAAAGGGATCCGAAATATCTGTTCTCAGAATACACAGAAATAAGGCTACCAAAGAGATCCACGAAATACAGATGTAACTCTGTGAGATGAATTAACAGAACACAAAGCAGTTTCTCAGAAACTTTCTTTCCAGATTTCATCTGAGGATAATTCCTTTTTCACCATAGCCCTCTATGGGCTTCCAAATATCACTTTGCCAATTCCACAAGAACTGTCTTAGCGAAAGGCTTCTTGAGGGGAAAGCTGTAAATCTGTGAGATGATTTCACAGAACACAAAGAAATTTCTCAGAAAGCTTCTTTCTCTTTGTTATCGGAGGATATTTCCTTTGGCCCTATAGTCTTCAAAGGGATCCAAGTATCTGTTCTCAGATTCCACAGAAATAAGGCTAGCAAAGAGATCCACGAAATACAGATGTAACTCTGTGAGATGAATTAACAGAACACTAAGCAGTTTCTCAGAAAGCTTCTTTCCAGATTTCATCTGAGGATATTTCCGTTTTCACAATAGGCCTCTATGGACTTCCAAATATCACCTTCCAATTCCACAAGAACTGTCTTAGCGAAAGGCTTCTTGAGGGAAAAGCTGTAACTCTGTGAGATGATTTCACAGAAAACAAAGACGTTTTTCAGAAAGCTTCCTTCTCTTTGTTATCGGAGGATATTTCCTTTGGCCCTATAGTCTTCAAAGGGATCCGAAATATCTGTTCTCAGATTCCACAGAAATAAGGCTAGCAAAGAGATCCACGAAATACAGATGTAACTCTGTGAGATGAATTAACAGAACACCAAGCAGTTTCTCAGAAAGTTTCTTTCCAGATTTCATCTGAGGATAATTCCTTTTTCACCATAGCCCACTATGGGCTTCCAAATATCACTTTGCCAATTCCACAAGAACTGTCTTAGCGAAAAACTTCTTGAAGGGAAAGCTGTAACTCTGTGAGATGATTTCACAGAACACAAAGAAATTTCTCAGAAAGCTTCTTTCTCTTTGTAATCGGAGGATATTTCCATTAGCCTATAGTCTTCAGAGGGATCCGAAATATCTGTTCTCAGATTCCACAGAAATAAGGCTAGCAAAGAGATCCACGAAGTACAGATGTAACTCTGTGAGATGAATTAACAGAACAATTAGCAGTTTCTCAGCAAGCTTCTTTCCAAATTTCATCTGAGGATATTTCCCTTTTCATCATAGCCCTCTATGGACTTCCAAATATCACCTTCAAATTCCACAAGAACTGTCTTAGCGAAAGGCTTCTTGAGGGGAAAGCTGTAACTCTGTGAGATGATTTCACAGAAAACAAAGAAGTTTTTCAGAAAGATTCCTTCTCTTTGTTATCGGAGGATATTTCCTTTGGCCCTATAGTCTTCAACGGAATCTGAAATATCTGTTCTCAGATTCCACAGAAATAAGGCTAGCAAAGTGATCCACGAAATACAGATGTAACTCTGTGAGATGAATTAACAAAACACCAAGCAGTTTCTCAGAAAGCTTCTTTACAGATTTCACCTGAGGATATTTCCTTTTTCACCATAGCCCTCTATGGGCTTCCAAATATCACTTTGCCAATTCCACAAGAACTGACTTAGCGAAAGCCTTCTTGAGGGGAAACCTGTAACTCCGTGAGATGTTTTCACAGAACACAAAGAAGTTTCTCAGAAAGCTTCTTTCTCTTTGTTATTGGAGGATATTTCCTTTGGCCTGATAGTCTTCAAAGGGATCCGAAATATCTGTTCTCAGATTCCACAGAAATAAAGCTAGCAAAGAGATCCACGAAATACAGATGTAACTCTGTGAGATGACTTAACACAACACTAAGCAGTTTCTCAGAAACTTCTTTACAGATTTCACCTGAGGATATTTCCTTTTTCACCATAGCCCTCTATGGGCTTCCAAATATCATTTTTCCAATTGCACAAGAACTGACTTAGCGAAAGTCTTCTTGAGGGGAAAGCTGTAACTCTCTGAGATGTTTTCACAGAACACAAAGTTGTTTCTCAGAAAGCTTCTTTCTCTTTTTTATCGGAGGATATTTCCTTTGGCCCTATAGTCTTCAAAGGGATCCGAAATATCTGTTCTCAGATTCCACAGAAATAAGGCTAGCAAAAAGATCCACAAAATACAGCTGTAACTCTGTGAGATGACTTAACACAACATTAAGCAGTTTCTCAGAAAGCTTCTTTCTAGGTTTCATCTGAGGATATTTCCTTTTTCACCATAGCCCTCTATGGGCTTCCAAATATCACTTTGCCAATTGCACAAGAACTGTCTTAGCGAAAGGCTTCTTGAGGGGGAAGCTGTAACTCTGTGAGATGATTTCACAGAACACAAAGAAGTTTCTCAGAAAGCTTCTTTCTCTTTCTTATCGGAGGATATTTCCTTTAGCCCTATAGTCTTCAAAGGGATCCGAAATATCTGTTCTCAGATACCACAGAAATAAGGCTAGCAATGAGATCCACGAAATACAGATGTAACTCTGGGAGATGAATTAACCGAACACTAAGCAGTTTCTCAGAAAGCTTCTTTCCAGATTTCATCTGAGGATATTTCCTTTTTCACCATAGCCCTCTATGGGCTTCCAAATATCACTTTGCCAATTCCACAAGAACGGTGTTAGCGAAAGGCTTCTTGAGGGGAAAGCTGTAACTCTGTGAGATGGTTTCACAGAACACAAAGAAATTTCTCAGAAAGCTTCTTTCTCTTTGTTATCGGAGGATATTTCCTTTGGCCCTATAGTCTTCAAAGGGATCCAAATATCTGTTCTCAGATTTCACAGAAATAAGGCTAGCAAAGAGATCCAGGAAATACAGATGTAACTCTGTGAGATGAATTAACAGAACACTAAGCAGTTTCTCAGAAAGCTTCTTTCCAGATTTCATCTGAGGATATTTCCTTTTTCACCCTAGCCCTCTATGGGCTTCCAAATATCACCTTCCAATTCCACAAGAGCTGTCTTAGCGAAAGGCTTCTTGAGGGGAAGCTGTAACACTGTGAGATGATTTCACAGAACACAAAGAAGTTTCTCAGAAAGCTTCCTTCTCTTTGTTATCGGAGGATATTTCCTTTGGCCCTATAGTCTTCAAAGGGATCCGAAACATCTGTTCTCAGATTCCACAGAAATAAGGCTAGCAAAGAGATCCACGAAACACAGTTGTAACTCTGTGAGATGAATTAATAGAACACCAAGCACTTTCTCAGAAAGCTTCTTTCCAGATTTCATCTGAGGATATTTCCTTTTTCACCATAGCCCTCTATGGGCTTCCAAATATCACTATGCTAAATCCACAAGAACTGTCTTAGCGAAAGGCTTCTTGAGGGGAAAGCTGTAACTCTGTGAGATGAGTTCACAGAACACAAAGAAGTTTCTCAGAAAGTTTCTTTCTCTTTGTTATTGGAGGATATTTCCTTTGGCCCTATAGACTTCAAAGGGATCCGAAATATCTGTTCTCAGATTCCACAGAAATAAGGCTAGCAAAGAGATCCACGAAATACAGATGTAACTCTGTGAGATGAATTAACAGAACACCAAGCAGTTTCTCAGAAAATTTCTTTCCATATTTCATCTGAGGATAATTCCTTTTTCACCATAGCCCACTATGGGCTTCCAAATATCACTTTGCCAATTCCACAAGAACTGTCTTAGCGAAAAACTTCTTGAAGGGAAAGCTGTAACTCTGTGAGATGATTTCACAGAACACAAAGAAATTTCTCAGAAAGCTTCTTTCTCTTTGTAATCGGAGGATATTTCCATTAGCCTATAGTCTTCAGAGGGATCCGAAATATCTGTTCTCAGATTCCACAGAAATAAGGCTAGCAAAGTGATCCACGAAGTTCAGATGTAACTCAGTGAGATGAATTAACAGAACAATTAGCAGTTTCTCAGCAAGCTTCTTTCCAAATTTCATCTGAGGATATTTCCCTTTTCATCATAGCCCTCTATGGACTTCCAAATATCACCTTCCAATTCCACAAGAACTGTCTTAGCGAAAGGCTTCTTGAGGGGAAGCTGTAACTCTGTGAGATGATTTCACAGAACACAAAGAAGTTTCTCAGAAAGCTTCCTTCTCTTTGTTATCGGAGGATATTTCCTTTGGCCCTATAGTCTTCAAAGGGATCCGAAACATCTGTTCTCAGATTCCACAGAAATAAGGCTAGCAAAGAGATCCACGAAACACAGTTGTAACTCTGTGAGATGAATTAACAGAACACCAAGCACTTTCTCAGAAAGCTTCTTTCCAGATTTCATCTGAGGATATTTCCTTTTTCACCATAGCCCTCTATGGGCTTCCAAATATCACTATGCCAAATCCACAAGAACTGTCTTAGCGAAAGGCTTCTTGAGGGGAAAGCTGTAACTCTGTGAGATGATTTCACAGAAAACAAAGAAGTTTTTCAGAAAGCTTCCTTCTCTTTGTTATCGGAGGATATTTCCTTTGGCCCTATAGTCTTCAACGGAATCTGAAATATCTGTTCTCAGATTCCACAGAAATAAGGCTAGCAAAGAGATCCACGAAATACAGATGTAACTCTGTGAGATGAATTAACAAAACACCAAGCAGTTTCTCAGAAAGCTTCCTTACAGATTTCACCTGAGGATATTTCCTTTTTCACCATAGCCCTCTATGGGCTTCCTAATATCACTTTGCCAATTGCACAAGAACTGACTTAGCGAAAGCCTTCTTGAGGGGAAACCTGTAACTCTGTGAGATGTTTTCACAGAACACAAAGAAGTTTCTCAGAAAGCTTCTTTCTCTTTGTTATTGGAGGATATTTCCTTTGGCCCTATAGTCTTCAAAGGGATCCGAAATATCGGTTCTCAGATTCCACAGAAATAAAGCTAGCAAAGAGATCCACGAAATACAGATGTAACTCTGTGAGATGACTTAACACAACACTAAGCAGTTTCTCAGAAAGCTTCTTTACAGATTTCACCTGAGGATATTTCCTTTTTCACCACAGCCCTCTATGGGCTTCCAAATATCATTTTTCCAATTGCACAGGAACTGACTTAGCGAAAGTCTTCTTGAGGGGAAAGCTGTAACTCTCTGAGATGTTTTCACAGAACACAAAGAAGTTTCTCAGAAAGCTTCTTTCTCTTTGTTATCGGAGGATATTTCCTTTGGCCCTATAGTCTTCAAAGGGATCCGAAATATCTGTTCTCAGATTCCACAGAAATAAGGCTAGCAAAAAGATACACAAAATACAGCTGTAACTCTGTGAGATGACTTAACACAACACTAAGCAGTTTCTCAGAAAGCTTCTTTCTAGATTTCATCTGAGGATATTTCCTATTGCACCATAGCCCTCTATGGGCTTCCCAATATCACTTTGCCAATTCCACAAGAACTGTCTTAGCGAAAGGCTTCTAGAGGGGAAAGCTGTAAATCTGTGAGATGATTTCACAGAACACAAAGAAGTTTCTCAGAAAGCTTCTTTCTCTTTGTTATCGGAGGATATTTCCATTAGCCTATAGTCTTCAGAGGGATCCGAAATATCTGTTCTAAGATTCCACAGAAATAAGGCTAGCAAAGAGATCCACGAAGTACAGATGTAACTCTGTGAGATGAATTAACAGAACAATTAGCAGTTTCTCAGCAAGCTTCTTTCCAAATTTCATCTGAGGATATTTCCCTTTTCATCATAGCCCTCTATGGACTTCCAAATATCACCTTCAAATTCCACAAGAACTGTCTTAGCGAAAGGCTTCTTGAGGGGAAAGCTGTAACTCTGTGAGACGATTTCACAGAAAACAAAGAAGTTTTTCAGAAAGCTTCCTTCTCTTTGTTATCGGAGGATATTGCCTTTGGCCCTATAGTCTTCAACAGAATCTGAAATATCTGTTCTCAGATTCCACAGAAATAAGGCTAGCAAAGAGATCCACGAAATACAGATGTAACTCTGTGAGATGAATTAACAAAACACCAAGCAGTTTCTCAGAAAGCTTCTTTACAGATTTCACCTGAGGATATTTCCTTTTTCACCATAGCCCTCTATGGGCTTCCAAATATCACTTTGCCAATTCCACAAGAACTGTCTCAGCGAAAGGCTTCTTGAGGGGAAAGCTGTAACTCGGTGAGATGATTTCACAGAACACAAAGAAATTTCTCAGAAAGCTTCTTTCTCTTTGTTATCGGAGGATATTTCCTTTGGCCCTATAGTCTTCAAAGGGATCCAAATATCTGTTCTCAGATTTCACAGAAATAAGGCTAGCAAAGAGATCCAGGAAATACAGATGTAACTCTGTGAGATGAATTAACAGAACACTAAGCAGTTTCTCCGAAAGCTTCTTTCCAGATTTCATCTGAGGATATTTCCTTTTTCACCCTAGCCCTCTAAGGGCTTCCAAATATCACCTTCCAATTCCACAAGAACTGTCTTAGCGAAAGGCTTCTTGAGGGGAAGCTGTAACTCTGTGAGATGATTTCACAGAACACAAAGAAGTTTCTCAGAAAGCTTTCTTCTCTTTGTTATCGGAGGATATTTCCTTTGGCCCTATAGTCTTCAAAGGGATCCGAAACATCTGTTCTCAGATTCCACAGAAATAAGGCTAGCAAAGAGATCCACGAAACACAGTTGTAACTCTGTGAGATGAATTAACAGAACACCAAGCACTTTCTCAGAAAGCTTCTTTCCAGATTTCATCTGAGGATATTTCCTTTTTCACCATAGCCCTCTATGGGCTTCCAAATATCACTATGCCAAATCCACAAGAACTGTCTCAGCGAAAGGCTTCTTGAAGGGAAAGCTGTAACTCTGCGAGATGATTTCACAGAACACAAAGAAATTTCTCAGAAAGCTTCTTTCTCTTTGTTATCGGAGGATATTTCCTTTGGCCCTATAGTCTTCAAAGGGATCCAAATATCTGTTCTCAGATTTCACAGAAATAAGGCTAGCAAAGAGATCCAGGAAATACAGATGTAACTCTGTGAGATGAATTAACAGAACACTAAGCAGTTTCTCAGAAAGCTTCTTTCCAGATTTCATCTGAGGATATTTCCTATTGCACCATAGCCCTCTATGGGCTTCCCAATATCACTTTGCCAATTCCACAAGAACTGTCTTAGCGAAAGGCTTCTAGAGGGGAAAGCTGTAACTCTGTGAGATGATTTCACAGAACACAAAGAAGTTTCTCAGAAAGCTTCTTTCTCTTTGTTATCGGAGGATATTTCCTTTGGCCTTATATTCTTTAAAGGGATCCGAAATATCTGTTCTCAGATTCCACAGAAATAAGGCTACCAAAGAGATCCCCGAAATACAGATGTAACTCTGTGAGATGAATTAACAGAACACTAAGCAGTTTCTCAGAAAGCTTCTTTCCAGATTTCATCTGAGGATATTTCCTATTTCACCATAGCCCTCTATGGGCTTCCAAATATCACTTTGCCAATTCCACAAGAACTGTCTTAGCGAAAGGCTTCTTGAGGGGAAAGCTGTAACTCTGTGAGATGATTTCACAGAACAAAAAGAAGTTTCTCAGAAAGCTTCTTTCTCTTTGTTATCGGAGGATATTTCCTTTGGCCCTATAGACTTCAAAGGGATCCGAAATATCTGTTCTCAGATTCCACAGAAATAAGGCTAGCAAAGAGATCCACGAAATACAGATGTAACTCTGTGAGATGAATTAACAGAACACCAAGCAGTTTCTCAGAAAGTTTCTTTCCAGATTTCATCTGAGGATAATTCCTTTTTCACCATAGCCCACTATGGGCTTCCAAATATCACTTTGCCAATTCCACAAGAACTGTCTTAGCGAAAAACTTCTTGAAGGGAAAGCTGTAACTCTGTGAGATGATTTCACAGAACACAAAGAAATTTCTCAGAAAGCTTCTTTCTCTTTGTAATCGGAGGATATTTCCATTAGCCTATAGTCTTCAGAGGGATCCGAAATATCTGTTCTAAGATTCCACAGAAATAAGGCTAGCAAAGAGATCCACGAAGTACAGATGTAACTCTGTGAGATGAATTAACAGAACAATTAGCAGTTTCTCAGCAAGCTTCTTTCCAAATTTCATCTGAGGATATTTCCCTTTTCATCATAGCCCTCTATGGACTTCCAAATATCACCTTCAAATTCCACAAGAACTGTCTTAGCGAAAGGCTTCTTGAGGGGAAAGCTGTAACTCTGTGAGACGATTTCACAGAAAACAAAGAAGTTTTTCAGAAAGCTTCCTTCTCTTTGTTATCGGAGGATATTGCCTTTGGCCCTATAGTCTTCAACAGAATCTGAAATATCTGTTCTCAGATTCCACAGAAATAAGGCTAGCAAAGAGATCCACGAAATACAGATGTAACTCTGTGAGATGAATTAACAAAACACCAAGCAGTTTCTCAGAAAGCTTCTTTACAGATTTCACCTGAGGATATTTCCTTTTTCACCATAGCCCTCTATGGGCTTCCAAATATCACTTTGCCAATTCCACAAGAACTGTCTCAGCGAAAGGCTTCTTGAGGGGAAAGCTGTAACTCTGTGAGATGATTTCACAGAACACAAAGAAATTTCTCAGAAAGCTTCTTTCTCTTTGTTATCGGAGGATATTTCCTTTGGCCCTATAGTCTTCAAAGGGATCCAAATATCTGTTCTCAGATTTCACAGAAATAAGGCTAGCAAAGAGATCCAGGAAATACAGATGTAACTCTGTGAGATGAATTAACAGAACACTAAGCAGTTTCTCCGAAAGCTTCTTTCCAGATTTCATCTGAGGATATTTCCTTTTTCACCCTAGCCCTCTATGGGCTTCCAAATATCACCTTCCAATTCCACAAGAACTGTCTTAGCGAAAGGCTTCTTGAGGGGAAGCTGTAACTCTGTGAGATGATTTCACAGAACACAAAGAAGTTTCTCAGAAAGCTTTCTTCTCTTTGTTATCGGAGGATATTTCCTTTGGCCCTATAGTCTTCAAAGGGATCCGAAACATCTGTTCTCAGATTCCACAGAAATAAGGCTAGCAAAGAGATACACGAAACACAGTTGTAACTCTGTGAGATGAATTAACAGAACACCAAGCACTTTCTCAGAAAGCTTCTTTCCAGATTTCATCTGAGGATATTTCCTTTTTCACCATAGCCCTCTATGGGCTTCCAAATATCACTATGCCAAATCCACAAGAACTGTCTCAGCGAAAGGCTTCTTGAAGGGAAAGCTGTAACTCTGCGAGATGATTTCACAGAACACAAAGAAATTTCTCAGAAAGCTTCTTTCTCTTTGTTATCGGAGGATATTTCCTTTGGCCCTATAGTCTTCAAAGGGATCCAAATATCTGTTCTCAGATTTCACAGAAATAAGGCTAGCAAAGAGATCCAGGAAATACAGATGTAACTCTGTGAGATGAATTAACAGAACACTAAGCAGTTTCTCAGAAAGCTTCTTTCCAGATTTCATCTGAGGATATTTCCTTTTTCACCCTAGCCCTCTATGGGCTTCCAAATATCACCTTCCAATTCCACAAGAACTGTCTTAGCGAAAGGCTTCTTGAGGGGAAGCTGTAACTCTGTGAGATGATTTCACAGAACACAAAGAAGTTTCTCAGAAAGCTTCCTTCTCTTTGTTATCGGAGGATATTTCCTTTGGCCCTATAGTCTTCAAAGGGATCCGAAACATCTGTTCTCAGATTCCACAGAAATAAGGCTAGCAAAGAGATCCACGAAACACAGTTGTAACTCTGTGAGATGAATTAACAGAACACCAAGCACTTTCTCAGAAAGCTTCTTTCCAGATTTCATCTGAGGATATTTCCTTTTTCACCATAGCCCTCTATGGGCTTCCAAATATCACTATGCCAAATCCACAAGAACTGTCTTAGCGAAAGGCTTCTTGAGGGGAAAGCTTTAACTCTGTGAGATGATTTCACAGAACACAAAGAAGATTCTCAGAAAGCTTCTTTCTCTTTGTTATCGGAGGATATTTCCTTTGGCCTTATATTCTTTAAAGGGATCCGAAATATCTGTTCTCAGATTCCACAGAAATAAGGCTAGCAAAGAGATCCACGAAATACAGATGTAACTCTGTGAGATGAATTAACAGAACACCAAGCAGTTTCTCAGAAAGTTTCTTTCCAGATTTCATCTGAGGATAATTCCTTTTTCACCATAGCCCACTATGGGCTGCCAAATATCACTTTGCCAATTCCACAAGAACTGTCTTAGCGAAAAACTTCTTGAAAGGAAAGCTGTAACTCTGTGAGATGATTTCACAGAACACAAAGAAATTTCTCAGAAAGCTTCTTTCTCTTTTTAATCGGAGGATATTTCCATTAGCCTATAGTCTTCAGAGGGATCCGAAATATCTGTTCTCAGATTCCACAGAAATAAAGCTAGCAATGAGATCCACGAAGTACAGATGTAACTCTGTGAGATGAATTAACAGAACAATTAGCAGTTTCTCAGCAAGCTTCTTTCCAAATTTCATCTGAGGATATTTCCCTTTTCATCATAGCCCTCTATGGACTTCCAAATATCACGTTCAAATTCCACAAGAACTGTCGTAGCGAAAGGCTTCTTGAGGGGAAAGCTGTAACTCTGTGAGATGATTTCACAGAAAACAAAGAAGTTTTTCAGAAAGCTTCCTTCTCTTTGTTATCGGAGGATATTTCCTTTGGCCCTATAGTCTTCAACGGAATCTGAAATATCTGTTCTCAGATTCCACAGAAATAAGGCTAGCAAAGAGACCCACGAAATACAGATGTAACTCTGTGAGATGAATTAACAAAACACCGAGCAGTTTCTCAGAAAGCTTCTTTACAGATTTCACCTGAGGATATTTCCTTTTTCAACATAGCCCTCTATGGGCTTCCAAATATCACTTTGCCAATTGCACAAGAACTGACTTAGCGAAAGCCTTCTTGAGGGGAAACCTGTAACTCTGTGAGATGTTTTCACAGAACACAAAGAAGTTTCTCAGAAAGCTTCTTTCTCTTTGTTATTGGAGGATATTTCCTTTGGCCATATAGTCTTCAAAGGGATCCGAAATATCTGTTCTCAGATTCCACAGAAATAAAGCTAGCAAAGAGATCCACGAAATACAGATGTAACTCTGTGAGATGACTTAACACAACACTAAGCAGTTTCTCAGAAAGCTTCTTTACAGATTTCACCTGAGGATATTTCCTTTTTCACCATAGCCCTCTATGGGCTTCCAAATATCATTTTTCCAATTGCACAAGAACTGACTCAGCGAAAGTCTTCTTGAGGGAAAAGCTGTAACTCTCTGAGATGTTTTCACAGAACACAAAGAAGTTTCTCAGAAAGCTTCTTTCTCTTTGTTATCGGAGGATATTTCCTTTGGCCCTATAGTCTTCAAAGGGATCCGAAATATCTGTTCTCAGATTCCACAGAAATAAGGCTAGCAAAAAGATCCACAAAATACAGCTGTAACTCTGTGAGATGACTTAACACAACACTAAGCAGTTTCTCAGAAAGCTTCTTTCTAGATTTCATCTGAGGATATTTCCTTTTTCACCATAGCCCTCTATGGGCTTCCAAATATCAGTTTGCCAATTCTACAAGAACTGTCTTAGCGAAAGGCTTCTTGAGGGGGAAGCTGTAACTCTGTGAGATGATTTCACAGAACACAAAGAAGTTTCTCAGAAAGCTTCTTTCTCTTTCTTATTAGAGGATATTTCCTTTAGCCCTATAGTCTTCAAAGGGATCCGAAATATCTGTTCTCAGATACCACAGAAATAAGGCTAGCAATGAGATCCACGAAATACAGATGTAACTCTGGGAGATGAATTAACAGAACACCAAGAACTTTCTCAGAAAGCTTCTTTCAAGATTTCATCTGAGAATATTTCCTTTTTCACCATAGCCCTCTAAGTGCTTCCAAGTATCACTATGCCAAATCCACAAGAACTGTCTTAGCGAAAGTCTTCTAGAGGGGAAAGCTGTAACTCTGTGAGATGATTTCACAGAACACAAAGAAGTTTCTCAGAAAGCTTCTTTCTCTTTGTTATCGGAAGATATTTACTTTGGCCCTATAGTCTTCGAAGGGATCGAAATATCTGTTCTCAGATTCCACAGAAATAAGGCTAGCAAAGATATCCTCGACATACAGATGTAACTCTGGGAGATGAATTAACCGAACACTAAGCAGTTTCTCAGAAAGCTTCTTTCCAGATTTCATCTGAGGATATTTCCTTTTTCACCCTAGCCCTCTATGGGCTTCCAAATATCACCTTCCAATTCCACAAGAACTGTCTTAGCGAAAGGCTTCTTGAGGGGAAAGGTGTAAATCTGTGAGTTGATTTCACAGAACACAAAGAAGTTTCTCAGAAAGCTTCCTTCTCCTTGTTATCGGAGGATATTTCCTTTGGCCCTATATTCTTCAAAGGGATCCGAAACATCTGTTCTCAGATTTCACAGAAATAAGGCTAGCAAAGAGATCCACGAAATACAGATGTAACTCTGTGAGATGAATTAACAGAACACGAAGCAGTTTCTCAGAAAGCTTCTTTCCAGATTTCATCTGAGGATATTTCCTTTTTCACCCTAGCCCTCTATGGGCTTCCAAATATCACCTTCCAATTCCACAAGAACTGTCTTAGCGAAAGGTTTCTTGAGAGGAAGCTGTAACTCTGTGAGATGATTTCACAGAACACAAAGAAGTTTCTCAGAAAGCTTCCTTCTCTTTGTTATCGGAGGATATTTCCTTTGGCCCTATAGTCTTCAAAGGGATCCGAAACATCTGTTCTCAGATTCCACAGAAATAAGGCTAGCAAAGAGATCCACGAAACACAGTTGTAACTCTGTGAGATGAATTAACAGAACACCAAGCACTTTCTCAGAAAGCTTCTTTCCAGATTTCATCTGAGGATATTTCCTTTTTCACCATAGCCCTCTATGGGCTTCCAAATATCACTATGCCAAATCCACAAGAACTGTCTTAGCGAAAGGCTTCTTGTGGGGAAAGCTGTAACTCTGTGAGATGATTTCACAGAACACAAAGAAGTTTCTCACAAAGCTTCTTTCTCTTTGTTATCGGAGGATATTTCCTTTGGCCTTATATTCTTTAAAGGGATCCGAAATATCTGTTCTCAGATTCCACAGAAATAAGGCTAGCAAAGAGATCCACCAAATACAGATGTATCTCTGTGAGATGAATTAACAGAACACCAAGCAGTTTCTCAGAAAGTTTCTTTCCAGATTTCATCTGAGGATAATTCCTTTTTCACCATAGCCCACTATGGGCTTCCAAATATCACTTTGCCAATTCCACAAGAACTGTCTTAGCGAAAGGCTTCTTGAGGGGAAAGCTGTAACTCTGTGAGATGATTTCACAGAACACAAAGAAGTTTCTCAGAAAGCTTCTTTCTCTTTGTTATCGGAGGATATTTCCTTTGGCCTTATATTCTTCAAAGGAATCCGAAATATCTGTTCTCAGATTCCACAGAAATAAGGCTAGCAAAGAGATCCACCAAATACAGATGTAACTCTGTGTGTGGAAGTCACACATCACAAAGTAGTTTCTCAGAAAGCTTCTTTCCATTTTATCTCAGAGGATACATTCTTTTTCACCATAGCCCTCTATGGGCTTCCAAATATCACTTTGCGAATTCCACAAGAACAGGCTTAGCGAGCGGCTTCTTGAGGGGAAAGCTGTAAACCTTAGAGGTGAATTAACAGAACACTAAGCAGTTTCTCAGATGGCTGCTTTCCAGATTTCATCTGAGGATATTTCCTTTCTCACCATAGCCCTCTAAGGGCTTCCAAATATCACTTTGCAAATTCCACAAGAACTGTCATAGCAAAGGCTTCTTGAGGGGTATGCTGTAACTATGTGAGATGATTTCACAGAACACTAAACAGTTTCTCAGAAAGCTTCTTTCCAGATTTCATCTGAGGATATTTCCTTTTTCACCATAGCCCTCTATGGGCTTCCAAATATCACTATGCCAAATCCACAAGAACTGTCTTAGCGATAGTCTTCCTGAGGGGAAAGCTGTAACTCTGTGAGATGATTTCACAGAACACAAAGAAGTTTCTCAGAAAGCTTCTTTCTCTTTGTTATCGGAGGATATTTCCTTTGGCCTTATATTCTTCAAAGGGATCCGAAATATCTGTTCTCAGATTCCACAGAAATAAGGCTAGCAAAGAGATCCACCAAATACAGATGTAACTCTGTGAGATGAATTAACAGAACACTAAGCAGTTTCTCAGAAAGCTTCTTTCCAGATTTCATCTGAGGATATTTCCTATTTCAACATAGCCCTCTATGGGCTTCCAAATATCACTTTGCCAATTCCACAAGAACTGTCTTAGCGAAAGGCTTCTTGAGGGGAAAGCTGTGACTCTGTGAGTTGATTTCACAGAACAAAAAGAAGTTTCTCAGAAAGCTTCTTTCTCTTTGTTATCGGAGGATATTCCCTTTGGCCCTATAATCTTTAAAGGGATCCGAAATATCTGTTCTCAGATTCCACAGAAATAAGGCTAGCAAAGAGATCCACGAAATACAGATGTAACTCTGTGAGATGAATTAACAGAACACCAAGCAGTTTCTCAGAAAGTTTCTTTCCAGATTTCATCTGAGGATAATTCCTTTTTCACCATAGCTCACTATGGGCTTCCAAATATCACTTTGCCAATTCCACAAGAACTCTCTTAGCGAAAAACTTCTTGAAGGGAAAGCTGTAACTCTGTGAGATGATTTCACAGAACACAAAGAAATTTCTCAGAAAGCTTCTTTCTCTTTGTAATCGGAGGATATTTCCATTGGCCTATAGTCTTCAAAGGGATCCGAAATATCTGTTCTCAGATTCCACAGAAATTGGGCTAGCAAAGAGATCCACGAAGTACAGATGTAACTCTGTGAGATGAATTAACAAAACACTTAGCAGTTTCTCAGAAAGCTTCTTTCCAGATTTCATCTGAGGATATTTCCTTTTTCACCATAGCCCTCTAGGGGCTTCCAAATATCACTTGGCCAATTCCACAAGAACTGTCTTAGCGAGAGGCTTCTTGAGGGGAAAGCTGTAACTCTGTGAGATGATTTCACAGAACACAAAGAAGTTTCTCAGAAAGCTTCTTTCTCTTTCTTATCGGAGGATATTTCCTTTAGCCCTAGAGTCTTCAAAGGGATCCGAAATATCTGTTCTCAGATTCCACAGAAATAAGGCTAGCAAAGAGATCCACGAAATACAGATGTCACACTGGGAGATGAATTAACCGAACACTAAGCAGTTTCTCAGAACGATTCTTTCCAGATTTCATGTGAGGATATTTCCTTTTTCACCATAGCCCTCTATGGGCTTCCAAATATCACGTTAACGATTCCACAAGAACTGTCTTATCGAAAGGCTTCTTGAGGGGAAAGCTGTAACTCTGTGAGATGATTTCACAGAACACGAAGAAATTTCTCAGAAAGCTTCTTTCTCTTTGTTATCGGAGGATATTTCCCTTGGCCCTATAGTCTTCAAAGGGATCCAAATATCTGTTCTCAGATTCCATAGAAATAAGGCTTGCAAACAGATCCACGAAATACAGATGTAACTCTGTGAGATGAATTAACAGAACACTAAGCAGTTTCTCAGAAAGCTTCTTTCCAGATTTCATCTGAGGATATTTCCTTTTTCACCCTAGCCCTCTAGGGGCTTCCAAATATCACCTTCCAATTCCACAAGAACTGTCTTAGCGAAAGGCTTCTTGAGGGGAAAGCTGTAACTCTGTGAGTTGATTTCACAGAACACAAAGAAGTTTCTCAGAAAGCTTCCTTCTCCTTGTTATCGGAGGATATTTCCTTTGGCCCTATATTCTTCAAAGGGATCCGAAACATCTGTTCTCAGATTTCACAGAAATAAGGCTAGCAAAGAGATCCACGAAATACAGATGTAACTCTGTGAGATGAATTAACCGAACACGAAGCAGTTTCTCAGAAAGCATCTTTCCAGATTTCATCTGAGGATATTTCCTTTTTCACCATAGCCCTCTATGGGCTTCCAAATATCACCTTCCAATACCACAAGAACTGTCTTAGCGAAAGGTTTCTTGAGGGGAAGCTGTAACTCTGTGAGATGATTTCACAGAACACAAAGAAGTTTCTCAGAAAGCTTCCTTCTCTTTGTTATCGGAGGATATTTCCTTTGGCCCTATAGTCTTCAAAGGGATCCGAAACATCTGTTCTCAGATTCCACAGAAATAAGGCTAGCAAAGAGATCCACGAAACACAGTTGTAACTCTGTGAGATGAATTAACAGAACACCAAGCACTTTCTCAGAAAGCTTCTTTCCAGATTTCATCTGAGGATATTTCCTTTTTCACCATAGCCCTCTATGGGCTTCCAAATATCACTATGCCAAATCCACAAGAACTGTCTTAGCGAAAGGCTTCTTGAGGGGAAAGCTGTAACTCTGTGAGATGATTTCACAGAACACAAAGAAGTTTCTCAGAAAGCTTCTTTCTCTTTGTTATCGGAGGATATTTCCTTTGGCCTTATATTCTTTAAAGGGATCCGAAATATCTGTTCTCAGATTCCACAGAAATAAGGCTAGCAAAGAGATCCACCAAATACAGATGTAACTCTGTGAGATGAATTAACAGAACACTAAGCAGTTTCTCAGAAGGCTTCTTTCCAGATTTCATCTGAGGATATTTCCTATTTCACCATAGCCCTCTATGGGCTTCCAAATATCACTTTGCCAATTCCACAAGAACTGTCTTAGCGAAAGGCTTCTTGAGGGGAAAGCTGTAACTCTGTGAGATGATTTCACAGTACAAAAAGAAGTTTCTCAGAAAGCTTCTTTCTCTTTGTTATCGGAGGATATTTCCTTTGTCCCTATAGTCTTCAAAGGGATCCGAAATATCTGTCTCAGATTCCACAGAAATAAGGCTAGCAAAGAGATCCACGAAATACAGATGTAACTCTGTGAGTTGAATTAACAGAACACCAAGCAGTTTCTCAGAAAGTTTCTTTCCAGATTTCATCTGAGGATATTTCCTTTTTCACCATAGCCCTCTATGGGCTTCCAAATATCACTATGCCAAATCCACAAGAACTGTCTTAGCGATAGGCTTCCTGAGGGGAAAGCTGTAACTCTGTGAGATGATTTCACAGAACACAAAGAAGTTTCTCAGAAAGCTTCTTTCTCTTAGTTATCGGAGGATATTTCCTTTGGCCTTATATTCTTCAAAGGAATCCGAAATATCTGTTCTCAGATTCCACAGAAATAAGGCTAGCAAAGAGATCCACCAAATACAGATGTAACTCTGTGTGTGGATGTCACACATCACAAAGTAGTTTCTCAGAAAGCTTCTTTCCAGTTTATCTCAGAGGATACATTCTTTTTCACCATAGCCCTCTATGGGCTTCCAAATATCACTTTGCGAATTCCACAAGAACAGGCTTAGCGAGCGGCTTCTTGAGGGGAAAGCTGTAAACCTTAGAGATGAATTAACAGAACACTAAGCAGTTTCTCAGATGGCTGCTTTCCAGATTTCATCTGAGGATATTTCCTTTCTCACCATAGCCCTCTAAGGGCTTCCAAATATCACTTTGCAAATTCCACAAGAACTGTCATAGCAAAAGGCTTCTTGAGGGGTATGCTGTAACTCTGTGAGATGATTTCACAGAACACTTAGCAGTTTCTCAGAAAGCTTCTTTCCAGATTTCATCTGAGGATATTTCCTTTTTCACCATAGCCCTCTATGGGCTTCCAAATATCACTATGCCAAATCCACAAGAACTGTCTTAGCGATAGTCTTCCGGAGGGGAAAGCTGTAACTCTGTGAGATGATTTCACAGAACACAAAGAAGTTTCTCAGAAAGCTTCTTTCTCTTTGTTATCGGAGGATATTTCCTTTGGCCTTATATTCTTCAAAGGGATCCGAAATATCTGTTCTCAGATTCCACAGAAATAAGGCTAGCAAAGAGATCCACCAAATACAGATGTAACTCTGTGAGATGAATTAACAGAACACTAAGCAGTTTCTCAGAAAGCTTCTTTCCAGATTTCATCTGAGGATATTTCCTATTTCAACATAGCCCTCTATGGGCTTCCAAATATCACTTTGCCAATTCCACAAGAACTGTCTTAGCGAAAGGCTTCTTGAGGGGAAAGCTGTAACTCTGTGAGTTGATTTCACAGAACAAAAAGAAGTTTCTCAGAAAGCTTCTTTCTCTTTGTTATCGGAGGATATTTCCTTTGGCCCTATAATCTTTAAAGGGATCCGAAATATCTGTTCTCAGATTCCACAGAAATAGGGCTAGCAAAGAGATCCACGAAGTACAGATGTAACTCTGTGAGATGAATTAACAGAACACTTAGCAGTTTCTCAGAAAGCTTCTTTCCAGATTTCATCTGAGGATATTTCCTTTTTCACCATAGCCCTTTAGGGGCTTCCAAATATCACTTGGCCAATTCCACAAGAACTGTCTTAGCGAAAGGCTTCTTGAGGGGAAAGCTGTAACTCTGTGAGATGATTTCACAGAACACAAAGAAGTTTCTCAGAAAGTCCTTTCTCTTTCTTATCGGAGGATATTTCCTTTAGCCCTATAGTCTTCAAAGGGATCCGAAATATCTGTTCTCAGATTCCACAGAAATAAGGCTAGCAAAGAGATCCACGAAATACAGATGTCACACTGGGAGATGAATTAACCGAACACTAAGCAGTTTCTCAGAACGATTCTTTCCAGATTTCATCTGAGGATATTTCCTTTTTCACCATAGCCCTCTATGGGCTTCCAAATATCACGTTAACGATTCCACAAGAACTGTCTTATCGAAAGGCTTCTTGAGGGGAAAGCTGTAAGTCTGTGAGATGATTTCACAGAACACGAAGAAATTTCTAAGAAAGCTTCTTTCTGTTTGTTATCGGAGGATATTTCCCTTGGCCCTATAGTCTTCAAAGGGATCCAAATATCTGTTCTCAGATTCCATAGAAACAAGGCTAGCAAAGAGATCCACGAAATACAGATGTAACTCTGTGAAATGAATTAACAGAACACGAAGCAGTTTCTCAGAAAGCTTCTTTCCAGATTTCATCTGAGGATATTTCCTTTTTCACCCTAGCCCTCTATGGGCTTCCAAATATCACCTTCCAATTTCACAAGAACTGTCTTAGCGAAAGGTTTCTTGAGGGGAAGCTGTAACTCTGCGAGATGATTTCACAGAACACAAAGAAGTTTCTCAGAAAGCTTCCTTCTCTTTGTTATCGGAGGATATTTCCTTTGGCCCTATAGTCCTCAAAGGGATCCGAAACATCTGTTCTCAGATTCCACAGAAATAAGGCTAGCAAAGAGATCCACGAAACACAGTTGTAACTCTGTGAGATGAATTAACAGAACACCAAGCACTTTCTCAGAAAGCTTCTTTCCAGATTTCATCTGAGGATATTTCCTTTTTCACCATAGCCCTCTATGGGCTTCCAAATATCACTATGCCAAATCCACAAGAACTGTCTTAGCGAAAGGCTTCTTGAGGGGAAAGCTGTGACTCTGTGAGATGATTTCACAGAACACAAAGAAGTTTCTCAGAAAGCTTCTTTCTCTTTGTTATCGGAGGATATTTCCTTTGGCCCTATACTCTTCAAAGGGATCCGAAATATCTGTTCTCAGTTTCCACAGAAATAAGGCTAGCAAAGAGATCCACCAAATACAGATGTAACTCTGTGAGATGAATTAACAGAACACTAAGCAGTTTCTCAGAAGGCTTCTTTCCAGATTTCATCTGAGGATATTTCCTATTTCACCATTGCCCTCTATGGGCTTCCAAATATCCCTTTGCCAATTCCACAAGAACTGTCTTAGCGAAAGGCTTCTTGAGGGGAAAGCTGTAACTCTGTGAGATGATTTCACAGAACAAAAAGAAGTTTCTAAGAAAGCTTCTTTCTCTTTGTTATCGGAGGATATTTCCTTTGTCCCTATAGTCTTCAAAGGGATCCGAAATATCTGTCTCAGATTCCACAGAAATAAGGCTAGCAAAGAGATCCACGAAATACAGATGTAACTCTGTGAGATGAATTAACAGAACACCAAGCAGTTTCTCAGAAAGTTTCTTTCCAGATTTCATCTGAGGATAATTCCTTTTTCACCATAGCCCACTATGAGCTTCCAAATATCACTTTGCCAATTCCACAAGAACTGTCTTAGCGAAAGGCTTCCTGAGGGGAAAGCTGTAACTCTGTGAGATGATTTCACAGAACACAAAGAAGTTTCTCAGAAAGCTTCTTTCTCTTTCTTATCGGAGGATATTTCCTTTAGCCCTATAGTCTTCAAAGGGATACGAAATATCTGTTCTCAGATACCACAGAAATAAGGCCAACAAAGAGATCCACGAAATACAGATGTAACTCTGTGAGATGAATTAACCGAACACTAAGCAGTTTCTCAGAAAGCTTCTTTCCAGATTTCATCTGAGGATATTTCCTTTTTCACTATAGCCCTCTATGGGCTTCCAAATATCACTTTGCCAATTCCACAAAAACTGTCTTAGTGAAAGGCTTCTTGAGGGGAAAGCTGTAACTCTGTGAGTTGATTTCACAGAACAAAAAGAAGTTTCTCAGAAAGCTTCTTTCTCTTTGTTATCGGAGGATATTTCCTTTGGCCCTATAATCTTTAAAGGGATCCGAAATATCTGTTCTCAGATTCCACAGAAATAAGGCTAGCAAAGAGATCCACGAAATACAGATGTAACTTTGTGAGATGAATTAACAGAACACCAAGCAGTTTCTCAGAAAGTTTCTTTCAAGATTTCATCTGAGGATAATTCCTTTTTCACCATAGCTCACTATGGGCTTCCAAATATCACTTTGCCAATTCCACAAGAACTCTCTTAGCGAAAAACTTCTTGAAGGGAAAGCTGTAACTCTGTGAGATGATTTCACAGAACACAAAGAAGTTTCTCAGAAAGCTTCTTTCTCTTAGTTATCGGAGGATATTTCCTTTGGCCCTATATTCTTCAAAGGGATCCGAATCATCTGTTCTCAGATTCCACAGAAATAAGGCTAGCAAAGAGATCCACGAAATACAGATGTAACTCTGTGAGATGAATTAACAGAACACTAAGCATTTTCTCAGAAAGCTTCTTTGCAGATTTATTCTGAGGATATTTCCTTTTTCACCATAGCCCTCTAAGGGCTTCCAAATATCACTTTGCGAAATCCACAAGAACTGTCTTAGCGAAAGGCTTCTAGAGGGGAAAGCTGTAACTCTGTGAGATGATTTCACGGAACACAAAGTTTCTCAGAAAGCTTCCTTCTCTTTGTTATCGGAGGATATTTACTTTGGCCCTATAGTCTTCAAAGGGATCCGAAACATCTGTTCTCAGATTCCACACGAATAAGGCTAGCAAAGAGATCCACGAAATACAGATGTAACTCTGTGAGATGAATTAACAGAACACCAAGCACTTTCTCAGAAAGCTTCTTTCCAGATTTCATCTGAGGATATTTCCTTTTTCACCATAGGCCTCTAAGTGCTTCCAAATATCACTATGCCAAATCCACAAGAACTGTCTTAGCGAAAGGCTTCTTGAGGGGAAAGCTGTAACTCTGTGAGATGATTTCACAGAACAAAAAGAAGTTTCTCAGAAAGCTTCTTTCTCTTTGTTATCGGAGGATATTTCCTTTGGCCCTATAGACTTCAAAGGGATCCGAAATATCTGTTCTCAGATTCCACAGAAATAAGGCTAGCAAAGAGATGCAAGAAATACAGATATAACTCAGTGAGATAAATTAACAGAACATCAAGCAGTTTCTCAGAAAGATTCTTTCCAGATTTCATCTGAGGATAATTCCTTTTTCACCATAGCCCACTATGGGCTTCCAAATATCACTGCCAATTACACAAGAACTGTCTTAGCGAAAAAGTTCTTGAAGGGAAAGCTGTAACTCTGTGAGATGATTTCACAGAACACAAAGAAATTTCTCAGAAAGCTTCTTTCTCTTTGTTATCGGAGGATATTTCCTTTGGCCCTATAGTCTTCAAAGGGATCCAAATATCTGTTCTCAGATTCCACAGAAATAAGCCTAGCAAACAGATCCACGAAATACAGATGTAACTCTGTGAGATGAATTAACAAAACACTAAGCAGTTTCTCAGAATGCTTCTTTCCAGATTTCATCTGAGGATATTTCCTTTTTCACTATAGCCCTCTATGGGCTTCCAAATATCACCTTCCAATTCCACAAGAACTGTCTTAGCGAAAGGCTTCTTGAGGGGAAAGCTGTAATTCTGTGAGTTGATTTCACAGAACACAAAGAAGTTTCTCAGAAAGCTTCCTTCTCTTTGTTATCGGAGGATAATTCCTTTGGCCCTATATTCTTCAAAGGGATCCGAAATATCTTTTCTCAGATTCCAAAGAAATAAGGCTAGCAAAGAGATCCACGAAACACAGTTGTAACTCTGTGAGATGAATTAACAGAACACCAAGCAATTTCTCAGAAAGCTTCTTTCCAGATTTCATCTGAGGATATTTCCTTTTTCACCATAGCCCTCTATGGGCTTCCAAATATCACTATGCCAAATCCACAAGAACTGTCTTAGCGAAAGGCTTCTTGAGGGGAAAGCTGTAACTCTGTGAGATGATTTCACAGAACACAAAGAAGTTTATCAGAAAGCTTCTTTCTCTTTGTTATCGGAGGATATTTCCTTTGGCCTTATATTCTTTAAAGGGATCCTAAATATCTGTTCTCAGATTCCACAGAAATAAGGCTAGCAAAGACATCCACCAAATACAGATGTAACTCTGTGAGGTGAATTAACAGAACACTAAGCAGTTTCTCAGAAAGCTTCTTTCCAGATTTCATCTCAGGATATTACCTTTTTCACCATAGACCTCTAGGGGCTTCGAAATATCACTTTGCCAATACCACAAGAACTGTCTTAGCGAAAAACTTCTAGAAGGGAAAGCTGTAACTCTGTGAGATGATTTCACGGAACACGAAGAAATTTCTCAGAAAGCTTCTTTCTCTTTGTAATCGGAGGATATTTCCATTGGCCTATAGTCTTCAAAGGGATCCGAAATATCTGTTCTCAGATTCCACAGAAATAAGGCTAGCAAAGAGATCCACGAAATACAGATGTAACTCTGTGAGATGAATTAACAGAACCCTAAGCAGTTTCTCAGAAAGCTTCTTTCCAGATTTCATCTGAGGATATTTCCTTTTTCACCATAGCCCTCTATGGGCTTCCAAATATCACTTTGCCAATTCCATAAGAACTGTCTTAGCGAAAGGCTTCTTGAGGGGAAAGCTGTAACTCTGTGAGATGATTTAACAGAACACAAAGAAGTTTCTCAGAAAGCTTCTTTCTCTTTCTTATTGGAGGATATTTCCTTTAGCCCTATAGTCTTCGAAGGGATCGAAATATCTGTTCTCAGATTCCACAGAAATAAGGCTAGCAAAGAGATCCTCGCAATACAGATGTAACTCTGGGAGATGAATTAACCGAACACTAAGCAGTTTCTCAGAAAGCTTCTTTCCAGATTTCATCTGAGGATAATTAATTTTTCACAATAGCCCTCTATGGTCTTCCAAATATCACTTTGCCAATTCCACAAGAACTGTCTTAGCGAAAGGCTTCTTGAGGGGAAAGCTGTAAATCTGTGAGATGATTTCACAGAACACAAAGAAATTTCTCAGAAAGCTTCTTTCTCTTTGTTATCGGAGGATATTTACTTTGGCCCTATAGTCTTCAAAGGGATCCAAATATCTGTTCTCAGATTCCACAGAAATAAGGCTAGCAAAGAGATCCACCAAATACAGATGTAACTCTCTGTGTGGAAGTCACACATCATAAAGTAGTTTCTCAGAAAGCTTCTCTCCAATTTATCTCAGAGGTTACATTCTTTTTCACCATAGCCCTCTATGGGCTTCCAAATATCACTTTGCGAATTCCACAAGAACAGTCTTAGCGAGCGACTTCTTGAGGGGAAAGCTGTAAACCTTAGAGATGAATTAACAGAACACTAAGCAGTTTCTCAGATGGCTGCTTTCCAGATTTCATCTGAGGATATTTCCTTTCTCACCATAGCCCTCTAAGGGCTTCCAAATATCACTTTGCAAATTCCACAAGAACTGTCATAGCAAAAGGCTTCTTGAGGGGTATGCTGTAACTCTGTGAGATGATTTCACAGAACACCAAGCAGTTTCTCAGAAAGCTTCTTTCCAGATTTCATCTGAGGATATTTCCTTTTTCACCATAGCCCTCTATGGGCTTCCAAATATCACTATGCCAAATCCACAAGAACTGTCTTAGCGATAGGCTTCCTGAGGGGAAAGCTGTAACTCTGTGAGATGATTTCACAGAACACAAAGAAGTTTCTCAGAAAGCTTCTTTCTCTTTGTTATCGGAGGGTATTTCCTTTGGCCTTATATTCTTCAAAGGGATCCGAAATATCTGTTCTCAGATTCCACAGAAATAAGGCTAGCAAAGAGATCCACCAAATACAGATGTAACTCTGTGAGATGAATTAACAGAACACTAAGCAGTTTCTCAGAAAGCTTCTTTCCAGATTTCATCTGAGGATATTTCCTATTTCAACATAGCCCTCTATGGGCTTCCAAATATCACTTTGCCAATTCCACAAGAACTGTCTTAGCGAAAGGCTTCTTGAGGGGAAAGCTGTAACTCTGTGAGTTGATTTCACAGAACACAAAGAAGTTTCTCAGAAAGCTTCTTTCTCTTTGTCATCGGAGGATATTTCCTTTGGCCCTATAATCTTTAAAGGGATCCGAAATATCTGTTCTCAGATTCCACAGAAATAAGGCTAGCAAAGAGATCCACGAAATACAGATGTAACTCTGTGAGATGAATTAACAGAGAAACCAAGCAGTTTCTCAGAAAGTTTCTTTCCAGATTTCATCTGAGGATAATTCCTTTTTCACCATAGCTCACTATGGGCTTCCAAATATCACTTTGCCAATACCACAAGAACTCTCTTAGCGAAAAACTTCTTGAAGGGAAAGCTGTAATTCTGTGAGATGATTTCACAGAACACAAAGAAATTTCTCAGAAAGCTTCTTTCTCTTTGTAATCGGAGGATATTTCCATTGGCCTATAGTCTTCAAAGGGATCCGAAATATCTGTTCTCAGATTCCACAGAAATAAGGCTAGCAAAGAGATCCACGAAGTACAGATGTAACTCTGTGAGATGAATTAACAGAACACTTAGCAGTTTCTCAGAAAGCTTCTTTCCAGATTTCATCTGAGGATATTTCCTTTTTCACCATAGTCCTCTAGGGGCTTCCAAATATCACTTGGCCAATTCCACAAGAACTGTCTTAGCGAAAGGCTTGTTGAGGGGAAAGCTGTAACTCTGTGAGATGATTTCACAGAACAGAAAGAAGTTTCTCAGAAAGCTTCTTTCTCTTTCTTATCGGAGGATATTTCCTTTAGCCCTATAGTCTTCAAAGGGATCCGAAATATCTGTTCTCAGATTCCAGAGAAATAAGGCTAGCAAAGAGATCCACGAAATACAGATGTCACTCTTGGAGATGAATTAACCGAACACTAAGCAGTTTCTCAGAACGATTCTTTCCAGATTTCATCTGAGGATATTTCCTTTTTCACCATAGCCCTCTATGGGCTTCCAAATATCACGTTAACAATTCCACAAGAACTGCCTTATCGAAAGGCTTCTTGAGGGGAAAGCTGTAACTCTGTGAGATGATTTCACAGAACACGAAGAAATTTCTCAGAAAGCTTCTTTCTCTTTGTTATCGGAGGATATTTCCTTTATCCCTATAGTCTTCAAAGGGATCCAAATATCTGTTCTCAGATTCCACAGAAATAAGGCTAGCAAAGAGATCCACGAAATACAGATGTAACTTTGTGAGATGAATTAACAGAACACTTAGCAGTTTCTCAGAAAGCTTCTTTCCAGATTTCATCTGAGGATATTTCCTTTTTCACCATAGCCCTCTATGGGCTTCCAAATATCACTTTGCCAATTCCACAAGAACTGTCTTAGCGAAAGGCTTCTTGAGGGGAAAGCTGTAACTCTGTGAGATGATTTCACAGAACACAAAGAAGTTTCTCAGAAAGCTTCATTCTCTTTGTTATCGGAGGATATTTCCTTTGGCCCTATAGTCTTCAAAGGGATCCGAAATATCTGTTCTCAGATTCCACAGAAATAAGGCTAGCAAAGAGATCCACGAAATACAGATGTAACTCTGTGAGATGAAATAACAGAACACTAAGCAGTTTCTCAGAAAGCTTCTTTCCAGATTTCATCTGAGGATATTTCCTATTTCACCATAGCCCTCTATGGGCTTCCAAATATCACTTTGCCTATTCCACAAGAACTGTCTCAGCGAAAGGCTTCTTGAGGGGAAAGCTGTAACTCTGTGAGTTGATTTCACAGAACACAAAGAAGTTTCTCAGAAATCTTCTTACTCTTTGTTATCGGAGGATATTTCCTTTGGCCCTATGGTCCTCAAAGGGAACGGAAATATCCGTTCTCATATTCCACAGAAATAAGGCTAGCAAAGAGATCCATGAAATACAGATGTAACTCTGTGAGATGAATTAACAGAACACTAAGCAGTTTCTCAGAAAGCTTCTTTGCAGATTTCATCTGAGGATATTTCCTTTTTCACCATAGCCCTCTAAGGGCTTCCAAATATCACTTTGCGAAATCCACAAGAACTGTCTTAGCGAAAGGCTTCTAGAGGGGAAAGCTGTAACTCTGTGAGATGATTTCACGGAACACAAAGTTTCTCAGAAAGCTTCCTTCTCTTTGTTATCGGAGGATATTTCCTTTGGCCCTGTAGTCTTCAAAGGGATCCGAAACATCTGTACTCAGTTTCCACACAAATAAGGCTAGCAAAGAGATCCACGAAATACAGATGTAACTCTGTGAGATGAATTAACAGAACACCAAGCACTTTCTCAGAAAGCTTCTTTCCAGATTTCATCTGAGGATATTTCCTTTTTCACCATAGCCCTCTAAGTGCTTCCAAATATCACTATGCCAAATCCACAAGAACTGTCTTAGCGAAAGGATTCTTGAGGGGAAAGCTGTAACTCTGTGAGATGATTTCACAGAACAAAAAGAAGTTTCTCAGAAAGCTTCTTTCTCTTTGTTATCGGAGGATATTTCCTTTGGCCCTATAGACTTCAAAGGGATCCGAAATATCTGTTCTCAGATTCCACAGAAATAAGGCTAGCAAAGAGATGCACGAAATACAGATGTAACTCAGTGAGATGAATTGACAGAACACCAAGCAGTTTCTCAGAAAGTTTCTTTCCAGATTTCATCTGAGGATAATTCCTTTTTCACCATAGCCCACTATGGGCTTCCAAATATCCCTGCCAATTACACAAGAACTGTCTTAGCGAAAAAGTTCTTGAAGGGAAAGCTGTAACTCTGTGAGATGAATCCACAGAACACAAAGAAATTTCTCAGAAAGCTTCTTTCTCTTTGTAATCGGAGGATGTTTCCATTGGCCTGTAGTCTTCAAAGGGATCCGAAATATCTGTTCTCAGATTCCACAGAAATAAGGCTAGCAAAGAGATCCACGAAATACAGATGTAACTCTGTGAGATGAATTAACAGAACACTTAGCAGTTTCTCAGAAAGCTTTTTTCCAGATTTCTTCTGAGGATATTTCCTTTTTCACCATAGCCCTCTATGGGCTTCCAAATATCACGTTGCCATTTCCACAAGAACTGCCTTAGCGAAAGGCTTCTTGAGGGGAAAGCTGTAACTCTGTGAGATGATTTCACAGAACAAAAAGATGTTTCTCAGCAAGCTTCTTTCTCTTTGTTATCGGAGGATATTTCCTTTGGCCCTATAGTCTTCAAAGGGATCCGAAATATCTGTTCTCAGATTCCACAGAAATAAGGCTAGCAAAGAAATCTACGAAATACAGATGTAACTCTGTGAGATGAATTAACAGAACACTAAGCAGTTTCTCAGAAAGCTTCTTTCCAGATTTCATCTGAGGATATATCCTTTTTCACCATAGCCCTATATGGGCTTCCAAATATCACTTTGCCAATTCCACAAGAACTGTCTTAGCGAAAGGCTTCTTGAGGGGAAAGCTGTAACTCTGTGAGATGATTTCACAGAACACAAAGAAGTTTCTCAGAAAGCTTCATTCTCTTTGTTATCGGAGGATATTTCCTTTGGCCCTATAGTCTTCAAAGGGATCCGAAATATCTGTTCTCAGATTCCACAGAAATAAGGCTAGCAAAGAGATCCACGAAATACAGATGTAACTCTGTGAGATGAAATAACAGAACACTAAGCAGTTTCTCAGAAAGCTTCTTTCCAGATTTCATCTGAGGATATTTCCTATTTCACCATAGCCCTCTATGGGCTTCCAAATATCACTTTGCCTATTCCACAAGAACTGTCTCAGCGAAAGGCTTCTTGAGGGGAAAGCTGTAACTCTGTGAGTTGATTTCACAGAACACAAAGAAGTTTCTCAGAAATCTTCTTACTCTTTGTTATCGGAGGATATTTCCTTTGGCCCTATGGTCCTCAAAGGGAACGGAAATATCCGTTCTCATATTCCACAGAAATAAGGCTAGCAAAGAGATCCATGAAATACAGATGTAACTCTGTGAGATGAATTAACAGAACACTAAGCAGTTTCTCAGAAAGCTTCGTTGCAGATTTCATCTGAGGATATTTCCTTTTTCACCATAGCCCTCTAAGGGCTTCCAAATATCACTTTGCGAAATCCACAAGAACTGTCTTAGCGAAAGGCTTCTAGAGGGGAAAGCTGTAACTCTGTGAGATGATTTCACGGAACACAAAGTTTCTCAGAAAGCTTCCTTCTCTTTGTTATCGGAGGATATTTCCTTTGGCCCTGTAGTCTTCAAAGGGATCCGAAACATCTGTTCTCAGTTTCCACACAAATAAGGCTAGCAAAGAGATCCACGAAATACAGATGTAACTCTGTGAGATGAATTAACAGAACACCAAGCACTTTCTCAGAAAGCTTCTTTCCAGATTTCATCTGAGGATATTTCCTTTTTCACCATAGCCCTCTAAGTGCTTCCAAATATCACTATGCCAAATCCACAAGAACTGTCTTAGCGAAAGGATTCTTGAGGGGAAAGCTGTAACTCTGTGAGATGATTTCACAGAACAAAAAGAAGTTTCTCAGAAAGCTTCTTTCTCTTTGTTATCGGAGGATATTTCCTTTGGCCCTATAGACTTCAAAGGGATCCGAAATATCTGTTCTCAGATTCCACAGAAATAAGGCTAGCAAAGAGATGCACGAAATACAGATGTAACTCAGTGAGATGAATTAACAGAACACCAAGCAGTTTCTCAGAAAGTTTCTTTACAGATTTCATCTGAGGATAATTCCTTTTTCACCATAGCCCACTATGGGCTTCCAAATATCCCTGCCAATTACACAAGAACTGTCTTAGCGAAAAAGTTCTTGAAGGGAAAGCTGTAACTCTGTGAGATGATTCCACAGAACACAAAGAAATTTCTCAGAAAGCTTCTTTCTCTTTGTAATCGGAGGATGTTTCCATTGGCCTGTAGTCTTCAAAGGGATCCGAAATATCTGTTCTCAGATTCCACAGAAATAAGGCTAGCAAAGAGATCCACGAAATACAGATGTAACTCTGTGAGATGAATTAACAGAACACTTAGCAGTTTCTCCGAAAGCTTTTTTCCAGATTTCTTCTGAGGATATTTCCTTTTTCACCATAGCCCTCTATGGGCTTCCAAATATCACGTTGCCATTTCCACAAGAACTGCCTTAGCGAAAGGCTTCTTGAGGGGAAAGCTGTAACTCTGTGAGATGATTTCACAGAACAAAAAGAAGTTTCTCAGCAAGCTTCTTTCTCTTTGTTATCGGAGGATATTTCCTTTGGCCCTATAGTCTTCAAAGGGATCCGAAATATCTGTTCTCAGATTCCACAGAAATAAGGCTAGCAAAGAGATCCACGAAATACAGATGTAACTCTGTGAGATGAATTAACAGAACACTAAGAAGTTTGTCAGAAAGCTTCTTTCCAGATTTCATCTGAGGATATTTCGTTTTTCATCCTAGCTCTCTATGGGCTTCCAAATATCACCTTCCAATTCCACAAGAACTGTCTTAGCGAAAGGCATCTTGAGGGGGAAGCTGTAACTCTGTGAGATGATTTCACAGAACACAAAGAAGTTTCTCAGAAAGCTTCCTTCTCTTTGTTATCGGAGGATATTTCCTTTGGACCTATAGTCTTCAAAGGGATCCGAAACATCTGTTCTCAGATTCCACAGAAATAAGGCTAGCAAAGAGATCCACGAAACACAGTTGTAACTCTGTGAGATGAATTAACAGAACACCAAGCACTTTCTCAGAAAGCTTCTTTCCAGATTTCATCTGAGGATATTTCATTTTTAACCATAGCCCTCTATGGGCTTCCAAATATCACTATGCAAAATCCACAAGAACTGTCTTAGCGAAAGGCTTCTTGAGGAGAAAGCTGTAACTCTGTGAGATGATTTCACAGAACACAAAGAAATTTATCAGAAAGCTTCTTTCTCTTTGTTATCGGAGGATATTTCCTTTGGCCTTATATTCTTTAAAGGGATCCGAAATATCTGTTGTCAGATTCCACAGAAATAAGGCTAGCAAGGAGATACACCAAATACAGATATAACTCTGTGAGATGAATTAACAGAACACTAAGTAGTTTCTCAGAAAGCTTCTTTCCAGATTTCATCTGAGGATATTTCCTATTTCACCATAGCCCTCAATGGGCTTCCAAATATCACTTTGCCAATTCCACAAGAACTGTCTTAGCGAAAGGCTTCTTGCGGGGAAAGCTGTAACTCTGTGAGATGATTTAACAGAACAAAAAGAAGTTTCTCAGAAAGCTTCTTTCTCTTTGTTATCGGAGGATATTTCCTTTGGCCCTATAGACTTTAAAGGGATCCGAAATATCTGTTCTCAGATTCCACAGAAATAAGGCTAGCAAAGAGATGCACGAAATACAGATGTAACTCAGTGAGATGAATTAACAGAACACCAAGCAGTTTCTCAGAAAGTTTCTTTCCAGATTTCATCTGAGGATAATTCCTTTTTCACCATAGCCCACTATGGGCTTCCAAATATCACTGCCAATTACACAAGAACTGTCTTAGCGAAAAAGTTCTTGAAGGGAAAGCTATAACTCTGTGAGATGATTTCACAGAACACAAAGAAATTTCTCAGAAAGCTTCTTTCTCTTTGTAATCGGAGGATATTTCCATTGGCCTGTAGTCTTCAAAGGGATCCGAAATATCTGTTCTCAGATTCCACAGAAATAAGGCAAGCAAAGAGATCCACGAAATACAGATGTAACTCTGGGAGATGAATTAACAGAACACTAAGCAGTTTCTCAGAAAGCTTCTTTCCAGATTTCATCTGAGGATATTTCCTTTTTCACCATAGCCCTCTATGGGCTTCCAAATATCACTTTGCAATTCCACAAGAACTGTCATAGCGCAAGGCTTCTTGAGAGGAAAGCTGTAACTCTGTGAGATGATTTCACAGAACACAAAGAAATTTCTCAGAAAGCTTCTTTCTCTTTGTTATCGGAGGATATTTTCTTTGGCCCTATAGTCTTCAAAGGGATCCAAGTATCTGTACTCAGATTCCACAGAAATAAGTCTAGCAAAGGGATCCACGAGATACAGATGTAACTCTGTGAGATGAATTAACAGAACACTAAGCTGTTTCTCAGAAAGCTTCTTTCCAGATTTCATCGGAGGATATTTCCGTTTTCACCATAGCCCTCTATAGGCTTCCAAATATCACCTTCAAATTCCACAAGAACTGTCTTAGCGAAAGGCTTCTTGAGGGGAAAGCTGTAACTCTGAGAGTTGATTTCACAGAACACAAAGAAGTTTCTCACAAAGCTTATTTCTCTTTGTTATAGGAGGATATTTCCTTTGGCCCTAAGGACTTCAAAGGGAACCGAAATATCTGTTCTAATATTCCACAGAAATAAGGCTAGCAAAGAGATCCACGAAATACAGATGTAACTCTGAGAGATGAATTAACAGAACACTAAGCAGTTTCTCAGAAAGCTTCTTTCCAGATTTCATCTCAGGATTTTTCCTATTTCACCATAGCCCTCTATGGGCTTCCAAATATCACTTTGCCAATTCCACAAGAACTGTCTTAGCGAAAGGCTTCTTGAGGGGAAAGCTGTAACTCTGTGAGATGATTTCACAGAACAAAAAGAAGTTTCTCAGAAAGCTTCTTTCTCTTTGTTATCGGAGGATATTACCTTTGGCCCTATAGTCTTCAAAGGGATCCGAAATATATATTCTCAGATTCCACAGAAATAAGGCTAGCAAAGAGATCCACGAAATACAGATGTAACTCTGTTAGATGAATTAACAGAACACTAAGCAGTTTCTCAGAAAGCTTCTTTCCAGATTTCATCTGAGGATATATTCTTTTTCACCATAGCCCACTATGGGCTTCCAAATATCACTGCCAATTACACAAGAACTGTCTTAGCGAAAAAGTTCTTGAAGGGAAAGCTGTAACTCTGTGAGATGATTTCACAGAACACAAAGAAATTTCTCAGAAAGCTTCTTTCTCTTTGTAATCGGAGGATATTTCCATTGGCCTGCAGTTTTCAAAGGGATCCGAAATATCTCTTCTCAGATTCCACAGAAATAAGGCTAGCAAAGAGATCCACGAAATACAGATGTAAAACTGTGAGATGAATTAACAGAACACTAAGCAGTTTCTCAAAATGCTTCTTTCCAGATTTCATCTGAGGATATTTCCTTTTTCACCATAGCCCTCTATGGGCTTCCAAATATCACTTTGCAATTCCACAACAACTGTCATAGCGCAAGGCTTCTTGAGGGGAAAGTTGTAACTCTGTGAGATGATTTCAAAGAACACAAAGAAATTTCTCAGAAAGGTTCTTTCTCTTTGTTATCGGAGGATATTTTCGTTGGCCTAATAGTCTTCAAAGGGATCCAAGTATCTGTTCTCAGATTCCACAGAAATAAGTCTAGCAAAGAGATCCACGAAATACAGATGTAACTCTGTGAGATGAATTAACAGAACACTAAGCAGTTTCTCAGAAAGCTTCTTTCCAGATTTCATCGGAGGATATTTCCGTTTTCACCATAGCCCTCTATAGGCTTCCAAATATCACCTTCCAATTCCACAAGAACTGTCTTAGCGAAAGGCTTCTTGAGGGGAAAGCTGTAACTCTGTGAGTTGATTTCACAGAACACAAAGAAGTTTCTCAGAAAGCTTATTTCTCTTTGTTATAGGAGGATATTTACTTTGGCCCTAAGGACTTCAAAGGGAACCGAAATATCTGTTCTAATATTCCACAGAAATAAAGCTAGCAAAGAGATCCACGAAATACAGATGTAACTCTGTGAGATGAATTAACAGAACACTAAGCAGTTTCTCAAAAAGCTTCTATGCAGATGTCATCTGAGGATATTTCCTTTTTCACCATAGCCTTCTATGGGCTTCCAAATATCACTTTGCCAATTCCACAATAACTGCCTTAGCGAAAGGCTTCTTGAGGGGAAAGCTGTAATTCTCTGAGATGATTTCACAGAACAAAAAGAAGTTTCTCAGAAAGCTTATTTCTCTTTGTTATAGGAGGATATTTCCTTTGGCCCTAAAGACTTCAAAGGGAACCGAAATATCTGTTCTAATATTCCACAGAAATAAGGCTAGCAAAGAGATCCACGAAATACAGATGTAACTCTGTGAGATGAATTAACAGAACACTAAGCAGTTTCTCAGAAAGCTTCTTTGCAGATTTCATCTGAGGATATTTCCTTTTTCACCATAGCCCACTAAGGGCTTCTAAATATCACGTTACGAAATCCACAAGAACTGTCTTAGCGAAAGTCTTCTAGAGGGGAAAGCTGTAACTCTGTGAGATGATTTCACAGAACACAAAGAAGTTTCTCAGAAAGCTTCTTTCTCTTTGTTTTTGGAGCATATTTCCTTTGCCTTATAGTCTTCAAAGGGATCCGAAATATCTGTTCTCAGATTCCACAGAAATAAGGCTAGCAAAGAGATCCACGAAATACAGATGTAACTCTGTGAGATGAATTAACAGAACAATAAGCAGTTTCTCAGAAAGCTTCTTTCCAGATTTCATCTGAGGATATTTCCTCCTTCACCATAGCCCTCTATGGGCTTCCAAGTGTCACTTTGCCAATTCCACAAGAAGTGTCTTAGCGAAAGGCTTCTTGAGGGGAAAGCTGTAACTCTGTGAGATGATTTCACAGAACACAAAGAAGTTTCTCAGAAAGCTTCTTTCTCTTTGTTATCGGAAGTTATTTCCTTTGGCCCTATAGTCTTCAATGGGATCCGAAATATCTGTTCTCAGATTCCACAGAAATAAGGCTAGCAAAGAGATCCACGAAATACAGATGTAACTCTGTGAGATGAATTAACAGAACACTAAGCAGTTTCTCAGAAGGCTTCCTTCCAGATTTCATCTGAGGATATTTCCTTTTTCACCATAGCCCTTTATGGGATTCCAAATATCACTTTGCCAATTCCACAAGAACTGTCGTAGCGAAAGGCTTCTTGAGGGTAAAGCTGTAACTCTGTGAGATGATTTCACAGAATGCAAAGAAGTTTCTCAGAAAGCTTCTTTCTCTTTGTTATCAGAGGATATTTCCTTTGGCCCTATAGTCTTCTATGGGATCCGAAATATCTGTTCTCAGATTCCACAGAAAAAAGGCTAGCAAAGAGATCCACGAAATACAGACCTAATTCTGTGAGATGAATTAACAGAACACCAAGCAGTTTTTCAGAAAGCTTCCTTCCACATTTCATCTGAGGATATTTCCTTTTTCATCATAGCCCTCTATGGGCTTCCAAATATCACTTTGCCAATTCCACAAGAACTGTCTTAGCGAAAGCCTTCTTGAGGGGAAATCTGTAACTCTGTGAGATGATTTCACAGAACACAAAGAAGTTTCTCAGAAAGCTTCTTTCTCTTTGTTATCAGAGGATATTTCCTTTGGCTCTATAGTCTTCAAAGGGATCCGAAATATCTGTTCTCAGATTCCACAGAAATAAGGCTAGCAAAGAGATCCACGAAATACAGATGTAACTCTGTGAGATGAATTAACAGAACACCAAGCAGTTTCTCAGAAAGCTTCTTTCCATATTTCATCTGAGGATATTTCCTTTTTCACCATATCCCTCTATGGGCATCCAAATATCACTTTGCCAATTCCACAAGAACTGTCTTAGGGAAAGACTTCTTGAGGGGAACGCTGTAACTCTGTGAGATGATTTCACAGAACACAAAGGAGTTTCTCAGAAAGCTTCTTTCTCTTTGTCATCGGAGGATATTTCCTTTGGCCCTATAGTCTTCAAAGGGATCCGAAATATCTGTTCTCAGATTCCACAGAAATAAGGCTAGCAAAGAGATCCACGAAACACAGATATAACTCTGTGATATGAATTAACAGAACACCAAGCAGTTTCTCAGGAAGCTTCTTTCCATATTTCATCTGAGGATATTTCCTTTTTCACCATACCCCTCTAAGGGCTTCCAAATATCACATTGTCAATAACACAAGAACTGTCTTAGCGAAAGGCTTCTTGAGGGGATAGCAGTAACTCTGTGAGATGATTTCACAGAAGGCAAAGAAGTTTCTCAGGAAGCTTCTTTCTCGTTGTTATCGGAGGATATTTCCTTTGGCGCTATTGTCTTCAAAGGGATCCGAAATATCTGTTCTCAGATTCCACAGAAATAAGGCTAACAAAGAGATCCACGAAATACAGATGTAACTCTGTGAGATGAATTAACAGAACACCAAACAATTTTTCAGAAATCTTCTTTTCAGATTTCATCTGAGCATATTTCCTTTTTCATCATAGCCCTCTATGGGCTTCCAAATATCACTTTGCCAATTCCACAAGAACTGTCTTAGCGAAAGGCTTCTTGAGGGGAAGCTGTAACTCTGAGAGATGATTTCACAGAATGCAAAGAAGTTTCTCAGAAAGCTTCTTTCTCTTTGTAATCGGAGGATATTTCCTTTGGCCCTATAGTCTTCAAAGGGATCCGAAATATCTGTTCTCAGATTCCACAAAAATAAGGCTAGAAAAGAGATCCACGAAATACAGATGTAACTCTGTGAGATGAATTAACTGAACACTAAACAGTTTCTCAGAAAGCTTCTTTCCAGATTTCATCTGAGGATATTTCCTTTTTCAACATAGCCCACTATGGGCTTCCAAATATCACTTTGCCAATTCCACAAGAACTGTCTTAGCGAAAGGCTTCTTGAGGTGAAAGCTGTAACTCTGTGAGATGATTTCACAATAAACACAAAGAAGTTTCTCAGAAAGCTTCTTTCTCTTTGTTATCGGAGGATATTTTCTTTGGCCCTATACTCTTCAAAGGGATCCGAAATAGCTGTTCTCAGATTCCACAGAAATAAGGCTAGTAAAGAGATCCACGAAATACAGATGTAACTCTGTGAGATGCATTCACAGAACACTAAGCAGTTTCTCAGAAAGCTTCTTTCCAGATTTCATCTGAGGATATTTCCTTTTTCACAATAGCCCTCTATGGGTTCCAAATATCACTTTGCCAATTCCACAAGAACTGTCTTAGTGAAAGGCTTCTTGAGGGGAAAGCTGTAACTCTGTGAGATGATTTCACAGAACACAAAGAAGTTTCCAAGAAAGCTTCTTTCTCTTTGTAATCGGAGGATATTTCCTTTGGCCCTATAGTCTTCAATGGGATCTGAAATACCTGTTCTCAGATTCCACAGAAATAAGGCTAGTAAAGAGATCCACGAAATACAGATGTAACTCTGTGAGATGAATTAACAGAACACTAAGCAGTTTCTCAGAAAGCTTCTTTCCAGATTTCATCTGAGGATATTTCCTTTTTCACCATAGCCCTCTATGGGCTTCCACATATCACTTTGCCAATTCCACAAGAACTGTCTTAGCGAAAAGCTTCTTAAGGGGAAAGCTGTAACTCTGTGAGATGATTTCACAGAACACAAAGAAGTTTCTACGAAAGCTTCTTTCTCTTTGTAATCGGAGGATATTTCCTTTGGCCCTATAATCTTCAAAGGGATCCGAAATATCTGTTCTCAGATTCCCCACAAAAAAAGGCTAGCAAAGAGATCCACGAAATACAGATGTAACTCTGTGAGATGAATTAACCGAACACTAAGCTGTTTCTCAGAAAGCTTCTTTCCAGATTTCATCTGAGGATATTTCATTTTTCACCGTAGCCCTCTATGGGCTTTCAAATATCACTTTGCCTATTCCACAAGAACTGTCTTAGCGAAAGGCTTCTTGAGGGGAAAGCTGTAACTCTGTGAGATGATTTCACAGAACACAAAGAACTTTCTCAGAAAGCTTCTTTCTCTTTGTTATCAGAGGATATTTCCTTTGGCCCTATAGTCTTCAAAGGGATCCGTAATATCTGTTCTCAGATTCCACAGAAATAAGGCTACCAAAGAGATCCACAAAATACAGATGTAACTCGGTGAGATGAATTAACAGAACACTAAGCAATTTCTCAGAAAGCTTCTTTGCAGATTTCATCTGAGGATATTTCCTTTTTCACCATAGGCCTCTAAGGGCTTCCAAATATCACTTTGCCAATTCCACAAGAACTGTCTTAGCGAAAGGCTTCTTGAGGGGAAAGCCGTAACTCTGTGAGATGATTTCACAGAACACAAAGAAGTTTCTCAGAAAGCTTCTTACTCTTTGTAATTGGAGGATATTTCCTTTGGCCCTATAGTCTTCAAAGGGTTCCGAAATATCTGTTCTCAGATTCCACAGAAAGAAGGCTAGTAAAGAGATCCACGAAATACAGATGTAACTCTGTGAGATGAATTAACCGAACACTAAGCAGTTTCTCAGAAAGCTTCTTTCCAGATTTCATCTGAGGATATTTCCTTTTTCACCATAGCCCTCTATGGTCTTCCAAATATCACCTTGCCAATTCCACAAGAACTGTCTTAGCGAAAGGCTTCTTGAGGGGAAAGCTGTAAATCTGTGAGATGATTTCACAGAACACAAAGAAGTTTCTCAGAAAGCTTCTTTCTCTTTTTTATCGGAGGATATTTCCTTTGGCCCTTTAGTCCTCAATGGGATCTGAAATACCTGTTCTCAGATTCCACAGAAATGAGGCTAGCAAAGAGATCCACGAAATACAGATGTAACTCTGTGAGATGAATGAACAGAACACTAAGCAGTTTCTCAGAAAGCTTCTTTCCAGATTTCATCTGAGGATATTTCCTTTTTCACCATAGCCCTCTAAGGGCTTCCACATATCACTTTGCCAATTCCACAAGAACTGTCTTAGCGAAAGGCTTCTTGAGGGGAAAGCTGTAACTCTGTGAGATGATTTCACAGAACACAAAGAAGTTTCTAAGAAAGCTTCTTTCTCTTTGTAATCGGAGGATATTTCCTTTGACCCTATAGTCTTCAAAGGGATCTGAAATATCTGTTCTCAGATTCCCCACAAATAAGGCTAGCAAAGAGATCCACGAACTACAGATGTAACTCTGTGAGATGAATTAACCGAACACTAAGCAGTTTCTCAGAAAGCTTCTTTCCAGATTTCATCTGAGGATATTTCCTTTTTCACCATAGCCCTCTAAGGGCTTCCAAATATCACTTTGCCAGTTCCACAAGAACTGTCTTAGCGAAAGGCTTCTTGAGGGAAAAGCTGTAACTCTGTGAGATGATTTCCAGAACACAAAGAAGTTTCTCAGAGAGCTTCTTTCTCTTTGTAATCGGAGGATATTTCCTTTGGCCCTATAGTCTTCAATGCGATCCGAAATATCTGTTCTCAGATTCCACAGAAATAAGGCTAGCAAAGATATCCACGAAATACAGATGTAACTCTGTGAGATGAAGTATCAGAACACTAAGCAGTTTCTCAGAAAGCTTCTTTCCAGATTTCATCTGAGGATATTTCCTTTTTCACCATAGCCCTCTATGGGCTTCCACATATCACTTTGCCAATTCCACAAGAAGTGTCTTAGCGAAAGGCTTCTTGAGGGGAAAGCTGTAACTCTGTGAGATTATTTCACAGAACACAAAGAAGTTTCTCAGAAAGCTTCTTTCTCTTTTTTATCGGAGGATATTTCCTTTGGCCCTATAGTCTTCAAAGGGATCAAAAATATCTCTTCTCAGATTCCACAAAAATAAGGCTAGCAAAGAGATCCACGAAATACAGATGTAACTCTGTGAGATGAATGAACAGAACACTAAGCAGTTTCTCAGAAAGCTTCTTTGCAGATTTCATCTGAGGATATTTCCTTTTTCACCATAGGCCTCTAAGGGCTTCCAAATATCACTTTGCCAGTTCCACAAGAACTGTCTTAGCGAACGGCTTCTTGAGGGAAAAGCTGTAACTCTGTGAGATGATTTCACAGAACACAAAGAAGTTTCTCAGAGAGCTTCTTTCTCTTTGTAATCGGAGGATATTTCCTTTGGCCCTATAGTCTTCAATGCGATCCGAAATATCTGTTCTCAGATACCACAGAAATAAGGCTAGCAAAGATATCCACGAAATACAGATGTAACTCTGTGAGATGAAGTATCAGAACACTAAGCAGTTTCTCAGAAAGCTTCTTTCCAGATTTCATCTGAGGATATTTCCTTTTTCACAATAGCCCTCTATGGGCTTCCAAATATCACTTTGCCAATTCCACAAGAACTGTCTTAGTGAAAGGCTTCTTGAGGGGAAAGCTGTAACTCTGTGAGATGATTTCACAGAACACAAAGAAGTTTCCAAGAAAGCTTCTTTCTCTTTGTAATCGGAGGATATTTCCTTTGGCCCTATAGTCTTCAATGGGATCTGAAATACCTGTTCTCAGATTCCACAGAAATAAGGCTAGTAAAGAGATCCACGAAATACAGATGTAACTCTGTGAGATGAATTAACAGAACACTAAGCAGTTTCTCAGAAAGCTTCTTTCCAGATTTCATCTGAGGATATTTCCTTTTTCACCATAGCCCTCTATGGACTTCCACATATCACTTTGCCAATTCCACAAGAACTGTCTTAGCGAAAAGCTTCTTAAGGGGAAAGCTGTAACTCTGTGAGATGATTTCACAGAACACAAAGAAGTTTCTACGAAAGCTTCTTTCTCTTTGTAATCGGAGGATATTTCCTTTGGCCCTATAATCTTCAAAGGGATCCGAAATATCTGTTCTCAGATTCCCCACAAAAAAAGGCTAGCAAAGAGATCCACGAAATACAGATGTAACTCTGTGAGATGAATTAACCGAACACTAAGCTGTTTCTCAGAAAGCTTCTTTCCAGATTTCATCTGAGGATATTTCATTTTTCACCGTAGCCCTCTATGGGCTTTCAAATATCACTTTGCCAATTCCACAAGAACTGTCTTAGCGAAAGGCTTCTTGAGGGGAAAGCTGTAACTCTGTGAGATGATTTCACAGAACACAAAGAACTTTCTCAGAAAGCTTCTTTCTCTTTGTTATCAGAGGATATTTCCTTTGGCCCTATAGTCTTCAAAGGGATCCGAAATATCTGTTCTCAGATTCCACAGAAATAAGGCTACCAAAGAGATCCACAAAATACAGATGTAACTCGGTGAGATGAATTAACAGAACACTAAGCAGTTTCTCAGAAAGCTTCTTTGCAGATTTCATCTGAGGATATTTCCTTTTTCACCATAGGCCTCTAAGGGCTTCCAAATATCACTTTGCCAATTCCACAAGAACTGTCTTAGCGAAAGGCTTATTGAGGGGAAAGCCGTAACTCTGTGAGATGATTTCACAGAACACAAAGAAGTTTCTCAGAAAGCTTCTTACTCTTTGTAATCGGAGGATATTTCCTTTGGCCCTATAGTCTTCAAAGGGTTCCGAAATATCTGTTCTCAGATTCCACAGAAAGAAGGCTAGTAAAGAGATCCACGAAATACAGATGTAACTCTGTGAGATGAATTAACCGAACACTAAGCAGTTTCTCAGAAAGCTTCTTTCCAGATTTCATCTGAGGATATTTCCTTTTTCACCATAGCCCTCTATGGGCTTCCAAATATCACTTTGCCAATTCCACAAGAACTGTCTTAGCGAAAGGCTTCTTGAGGGGAAAGCTGTAACTCTGTGAGATGATTTCACAGAACACAAAGAAGTTTCTCAGAAAGCTTCTTTCTCTTTTTTATCGGAGGATATTTCCTTTGGCCCTTTAGTCTTCAATGGGATCTGAAATACCTGTTCTCAGATTCCACAGAAATGAGGCTAGCAAAGAGATCCACGAAATACAGATGTAACTCTGTGAGATGAATGAACATAACACTAAGCAGTTTCTCAGAAAGCTTCTTTCCAGATTTCATCTGAGGATATTTCCTTTTTCACCATAACCCTCTAAGGGCTTCCACATATCACTTTGCCAATTCCACAAGAACTGTCTTAGCGAAAGGCTACTTGAGGGGAAAGCTGTAACTCTGTGAGATGATTTCACAGAACACAAAGAAGTTTCTAAGAAAGCTTCTTTCTCTTTGTAATCGGAGGATATTTCCTTTGACCCTATAGTCTTCAATGGGATCCGAAATATCTGTTCTCAGATTCCCCACAAATAAGGCTAGCAAAGAGATCCACGAACTACAGATGTAACTCTGTGAGATGAATTAACCGAACACTAAGCAGTTTCTCAGAAAGCTTCTTTCCAGATTTCATCTGAGGATATTTCCTTTTTCACCATAGCCCTCTAAGGGCTTCCAAATATCACTTTGCCAGTTCCACAAGAACTGTCTTAGCGAAAGGCTTCTTGAGGGAAAAGCTGTAACTCTGTGAGATGATTTCCAGAACACAAAGAAGTTTCTCAGAGAGCTTCTTTCTCTTTGTAATCGGAGGATATTTCCTTTGGCCCTATAGTCTTCAATGCGATCCGAAATATCTGTTCTCAGATTCCACAGAAATAAGGCTAGCAAAGATATCCACGAAATACAGATGTAACTCTGTGAGATGAAGTATCAGAACACTAAGCAGTTTCTCAGAAAGCTTCTTTCCAGATTTCATCTGAGGATATTTCCTTTTTCACCATAGCCCTCTATGGGCTTCCACATATCACTTTGCCAATTCCACAAGAAGTGTCTTAGCGAAAGGCTTCTTGAGGGGAAAGCTGTAACTCTGTGAGATTATTTCACAGAACACAAAGAAGTTTCTCAGAAAGCTTCTTTCTCTTTTTTATCGGAGGATATTTCCTTTGGCCCTATAGTCTTCAAAGGGATCAAAAATATCTCTTCTCAGATTCCACAAAAATAAGGCTAGCAAAGAGATCCACGAAATACAGATGTAACTCTGTGAGATGAATGAACAGAACACTAAGCAGTTTCTCAGAAAGCTTCTTTGCAGATTTCATCTGAGGATATTTCCTTTTTCACCATAGGCCTCTAAGGGCTTCCAAATATCACTTTGCCAGTTCCACAAGAACTGTCTTAGCGAACGGATTCTTGAGGGAAAAGCTGTAACTCTGCGAGATGATTTCACAGAACACAAAGAAGTTTCTCAGAGAGCTTCTTTCTCTTTGTAATCGGAGGCTATTTCCTTTGGCCCTATAGTCTTCAATGCGATCCGAAATATCTGTTCTCAGATTCCACAGAAATAAGGCTAGCAAAGATATCCACGAAATACAGATGTAACTCTGTGAGATGAAGTATCAGAACACTAAGCAGTTTCTCAGAAAGTTTCTTTCCAGATTTCATCTGAGGATATTTCCTTTTTCACCATAGCCCTCTATGGGCTTCCACATATCACTTTGCCAATTCCACAAGAAGTGTCTTAGTGAAAGGCTTCTTGAGGGGAAAGCTGTAACTCTGTGAGATGATTTCACAGAACACAAAGAAGTTTCCAAGAAAGCTTCTTTCTCTTTGTAATCGGAGGATATTTCCTTTGACCCTATAGTCTTCAATGGGATCTGAAATACCTGTTCTCAGATTCCACAGAAATAAGGCTAGTAAAGAGATCCACGAAATACAGATGTAACTCTGTGAGATGAATTAACAGAACACTAAGAAGTTTCTCAGAAAGCTTCTTTCCAGATTTCATCTGAGGATATTTCCTTTTTCACCATAGCCCTCTATGGGCTTCCACATATCACTTTGCCAATTCCACAAGAACTGTCTTAGCGAAAAGCTTCTTAAGGGGAAAGCTGTAACTCTGTGAGATGATTTCACAGAACACAAAGAAGTTTCTACGAAAGCTTCTTTCTCTTTGTAATCGGAGGATATTTCCTTTGGCCCTATAATCTTCAATGGGATCCGAAATATCTGTTCTCAGATTCCCCACAAAAAAAGGCTAGCAAAGAGATCCACGAAATACAGATGTAACTCTGTGAGATGAATTAACCGAACACTAAGCTGTTTCTCAGAAAGCTTCTTTCCAGATTTCATCTGAGGATATTTCATTTTTCACCGTAGCCCTCTATGGGCTTTCAAATATCACTTTGCCAATTCCACAAGAACTGTCTTAGCGAAAGGCTTCTTGAGGGGAAAGCTGTAACTCTGTGAGATGATTTCACAGAACACAAAGAACTTTCTCAGAAAGCTTCTTTCTCTTTGTTATCAGAGGATATTTCCTTTGGCCCTATAGTCTTCAAAGGGATCCGAAATATCTGTTCTCAGATTCCACAGAAATAAGGCTACCAAAGAGATCCACAAAATACAGATGTAACTCGGTGAGATGAATTAACAGAACACTAAGCAGTTTCTCAGAAAGCTTCTTTGCAGATTTCATCTGAGGATATTTCCTTTTTCACCATAGGCCTCTAAGGGCTTCCAAATATCACTTTGCCAATTCCACAAGAACTGTCTTAGCGAAAGGCTTCTTGAGGGGAAAGCCGTAACTCTGTGAGATGATTTCACAGAACACAAAGAAGTTTCTCAGAAAGCTTCTTACTCTTTGTAATCGGAGGATATTTCCTTTGGCCCTATAGTCTTCAAAGGGTTCCGAAATATCTGTTCTCAGATTCCACAGAAAGAAGGCTAGTAAAGAGATCCACGAAATACAGATGTAACTCTGTGAGATGAATTAACCGAACACTAAGCAGTTTCTCAGAAAGCTTCTTTCCAGATTTCATCTGAGGATATTTCCTTTTTCACCATAGCCCTCTATGGGCTTCCAAATATCACTTTGCCAATTCCACAAGAACTGTCTTAGCGAAAGGCTTCTTGAGGGGAAAGCTGTAACTCTGTGAGATGATTTCACAGAACACAAAGAAGTTTCTCAGAAAGCTTCTTTCTCTTTTTTATCGGAGGATATTTCCTTAGGCCCTTTAGTCTTCAATGGGATCTGAAATACCTGTTCTCAGATTCCACAGAAATGAGGCTAGCAAAGAGATCCACGAAATACAGATGTAACTCTGTGAGATGAATGAACATAACACTAAGCAGTTTCTCAGAAAGCTTCTTTCCAGATTTCATCTGAGGATATTTCCTTTTTCACCATAACCCTCTAAGGGCTTCCACATATCACTTTGCCAATTCCACAAGAACTGTCTTAGCGAAAGGCTTCTTGAGGGGAAAGCTGTAACTCTGTGAGATGATTTCACAGAACACAAAGAAGTTTCTAAGAAAGCTTCTTTCTCTTTGTAATCGGAGGATATTTCCTTTGACCCTATAGTCTTCAATGGGATCCGAAATATCTGTTCTCAGATTCCCCACAAATAAGGCTAGCAAAGAGATCCACGAACTACAGATGTAACTCTGTGAGATGAATTAACCGAACACTAAGCAGTTTCTCAGAAAGCTTCTTTCCAGATTTCATCTGAGGATATTTCCTTTTTCACCATAGCCCTCTAAGGGCTTCCAAATATCACTTTGCCAGTTCCACAAGAACTGTCTTAGCGAAAGGCTTCTTGAGGGAAAAGCTGTAACTCTGTGAGATGATTTCCAGAACACAAAGAAGTTTCTCAGAGAGCTTCTTTCTCTTTGTAATCGGAGGATATTTCCTTTGGCCCTATAGTCTTCAATGCGATCCGAAATATCTGTTCTCAGATTCCACAGAAATAAGGCTAGCAAAGATATCCACGAAATACAGATGTAACTCTGTGAGAAGAAGTATCAGAACACTAAGCAGTTTCTCGGAAAGCTTCTTTCCAGATTTCATCTGAGGATATTTCCTTTTTCACCATAGCCCTCTATGGGCTTTCACATATCACTTTGCCAATTCCACAAGAAGTGTCTTAGCGAAAGGCTTCTTGAGGGGAAAGCTGTAACTCTGTGAGATTATTTCACAGAACACAAAGAAGTTTCTCAGAAAGCTTCTTTCTCTTTTTTATCGGAGGATATTTCCTTTGGCCCTATAGTCTTCAAAGGGATCAAAAATATCTCTTCTCAGATTCCACAAAAATAAGGCTAGCAAAGAGATCCACGAAATACAGATGTAACTCTGTGAGATGAATGAACAGAACACTAAGCAGTTTCTCAGAAAGCTTCTTTGCAGATTTCATCTGAGGATATTTCCTTTTTCACCATAGGCCTCTAAGGGCTTCCAAATATCACTTTGCCAGTTCCACAAGAACTGTCTTAGCGAACGGCTTCTTGAGGGAAAAGCTGTAACTCTGTGAGATGATTTCACAGAACACAAAGAAGTTTCTCAGAGAGCTTCTTTCTCTTTGTAATCGGAGGATATTTCCTTTGGCCCTATAGTCTTCAATGCGATCCGAAATATCTGTTCTCAGATTCCACAGAAATAAGGCTAGCAAAGATATCCACGAAATACAGATGTAACTCTGTGAGATGAAGTATCAGAACACTAAGCAGTTTCTCAGAAAGTTTCTTTCCAGATTTCATCTGAGGATATTTCCTTTTTCACCATAGCCCTCTATGGGCTTCCACATATCACTTTGCCAATTCCACAAGAAGTGTCTTAGCGAAAGGCTTCTTGAGGGGAAAGCTGTAACTCTGTGAGATTATTTCACAGAACACAAAGAAGTTTCTCAGAAAGCTTCTTTCTCTTTTTTATCGGAGGATATTTCCTTTGGCCCTATAGTCTTCAAAGGGATCAAAAATATCTCTTCTCAGATTCCACAAAAATAAGGCTAGCAAAGAGATCCACGAAATACAGATGTAACTCTGTGAGATGAATGAACAGAACACTAAGCAGTTTCTCAGAAAGCTTCTTTGCAGATTTCATCTGAGGATATTTCCTTTTTCACCATAGGCCTCTGAGGGCTTCCAAATATCACTTTGCCAATTCCACAAGAACTGTCTTAGCGAAAGGCTTCTTGAGGGGAAAGCTGTAACTCTGTGAGATGATTTCACAGAACACAAAGAAGTTTCTCAGAAAGCTTCTTTCTCTTTGTTATCGGAGGATATTTTCTTTTCCCCTATACTCTTCAAAGGGATCCGAAATACCTGTTCTCAGATTCCACAGAATTAAGGCGAGTAAAGAGATCCACGAAATACAGATAAAACTCTGTGAGATGAATTAACCGAACCATAAGCATTTTCACAGAAAGCTTCTTTCCAGATTTCATCTGAGGATATTTCCTTTTTCACCATAGCCATCTACGGGCTTCCAAATATCAGCTTGCCAATTCCACAAGAACTGTCTTAGCGAAAGGCTTCTTGAGGGGAAAGCTGTAACTCTGTGAGATGATTTCACAGAACACAAAGAAGTTTCTCAGAAAGCTTCTTTCTCTTTTTTATCGGAGGATATTTCCTTTGGCCCTTTATTCTTCAGTGGGATCTGAAATACCTGTTCTCAGATTCCACGGAAATAAGTCTAGCAAAGAGATCCACGAAATACAGATGCAACTCTGTGAGATGAATGAACAGAACACTAAGCAGTTTCTCAGAAAGCTTCTTTCCAGATTTCATCTGAGGATATTTCCTTTTTCACCATAGCCCTCTATGGGCTTCCACATATCACTTTGCCAATTCCACAAGAACTGTCTTAGCGAAAGGCTTCTTGAGGGGAAAGCTGTAACTCTGTGAGATGATTTCACAGAACACAAAGAAGTCTCTAAGAAAGCTTCTTTCTCTTTGTAATCGGAGGATATTTCCTTTGGCCCTATAGTCTTCAATGGGATCCGAAATATCTGTTCTCAGATTCCCCACAAATAAGGCTAGAAAGAGATCCACGAAATACAGATGTAACTCTGTGAGATGAATTAACCGAACACTAAGCAGTTTCTCAGAAAGCTTCTTTCCAGATTTCATCTGAGGATATTTCCTTTTTCACCATAGCCCTCTAAGGGCTTCCAAATATCACTTTGCCAGTTCCACAAGAACTGTCTTAGCGAAAGGCTTCTTGAGGGGAAAGCTGTAACTCTGTGAGATGATTTCACAGAACACAAAGAAGTTTCTCAGAGAGCTTCTTTCTCTTTGTAATCGGAGGATATTTCCTTTGGCCCTATAGTCTTCAATGCGATCCAAAATATCTGTTCTCAGATTCCACAGAAATAAGGCTAGCAAAGATATCCACGAAATACAGATGTAACTCTGTGAGATGAATTAACAGAACACTAAGCAGTTTCTCAGAAAGCTTCTTTCCAGATTTCATCTGAGGATATTTCCTTTTTCACCATAGCCCTCTATGGGCTTCCAAATATCACTTTGCCAATTCCACAAGAAGTGTCTTAGCGAAAGGCTTCTTGAGGAGAAAGCTGTAACTCTGTGAGATGATTTCACAGAACACAAAGAAGTTTCTCAGAAAGCTTCTTTCTCTTTTTTATCGGAGGATATTTCCTTTGGCCCTATAGTCTTCAAAGTGATCAAAAATATCTCTTCTCAGATTCCACAAAAATAAGGCTAGCAATGAGATCCACGAAATACAGATGTAACTCTGTGAGATGAATGAACAGAACACTAAGCAGTTTCTCAGAAAGCTTCTTTCCAGATTTCATCTGAGGATATTTCCTTTTTCACCATAGCCATCTATGGGCTTCCAAATATCAGCTTGCCAATTCCACAAGAACTGTCTTAGTGAAAGGCTTCTTGAGGGGAAAGCTGTAACTCTGTGAGATGATTTCACAGAACACAAAGAAGTTTCTCAGAAAGCTTCTTTCTCTTTTTTATCGGAGGATATTTCCTTTGGCCCTTTAGTCTTCAATGGGATCTGAAATACCTGTTCTCAGATTCCACCGAAATAAGGCTAGCAAAGAGATCCACGAAATACAGATGTAACTCTGTGAGATGAATGAACAGAACACTAAGCAGTTTCTCAGAAAGCTTATTTCCAGATTTCATCAGAGGATATTTCCTTTTTCACCATAGGCCAATAAGGGCTTCCAAATATCACTTTGCCAGTTCCACAAGAACTGTCTTAGCGAACGGCTTCTTGAGGGAAAAGCTGTAACTCTGTGAGATGATTTCACAGAACACAAAGAAGTTTCTCAGAGAGCTTCTTTCTCTTTGTAATCGGAGGATATTTCCTTTGGCCCTATAGTCTTCAATGCGATCCGAAATATCTGTTCTCAGATTCCACAGAAATAAGGCTAGCAAAGATATCCACGAAATACAGATGTAACTCTGTGAGATGAAGTGTCAGAACACTAAGCAGTTTCTCAGAAAGTTTCTTTCCAGATTTCATCTGAGGATATTTCCTTTTTCACCATAGCCCTCTATGGGCTTCCACATATCACTTTGCCAATTCCACAAGAAGTGTCTTAGCGAAAGGCTTCTTTAGGGGAAAGCTGTAACTCTGTGAGATTATTTCACAGAACACAAAGAAGTTTCTCAGAAAGCTTCTTTCTCTTTTTTATCGGAGGATATATCCTTTGGCCCTATAGTCTTCAAAGGGATCAAAAATATCTCTTCTCAGATTCCACAAAAATAAGGCTAGCAAAGAGATCCACGAAATACAGATGTAACTCTGTGAGATGAATGAACAGAACACTAAGCAGTTTCTCAGAAAGCTTCTTTGCAGATTTCATCTGAGGATATTTCCTTTTTCACCATAGGCCTCTAAGGGCTTCCAAATATCACTTTGCCTTTTCCACAAGAACTGTCTTAGCGAAAGGCTTCTTGAGGGGAAAGCTGTAACTCAGTGAGATGATTTCACAGAACACAAAGAATTTTCTCAGAAAGCTTCTTTCTCTTTGTTATCGGAGGATATTTCCTTTGGCCCTATACTCTTCAAAGGGATCCGAAATATCTGTTCTCAGATTCCACAGAATTAAGGCGAGTAGAGAGATCCACGAAATACAGATGTAACTCTGTGAGATGAATTAACAGAACACTAAGCAGTTTCTCCAAAAGCTTCTTTCCAGATTTCATCTGAGGATATTTCCTTTTTCACCATAGCCCTCTATGGGCTTCCAAATATCACTTTGCCAATTCCACAAGAACTGTCTTAGCGAAAGGCTTCTTGAGGGGAAAGCTGTAACTCTGTGAGATGATTTCACAGAACACAAAGAAGTTTCTCAGATAGCTTCTTTCTCTTTGTTATCGGAGGATATTTTCTTTGGCCCTATACTCTTCAAAGGGATCCGAAATATCTGTTCTCAGATTCCACAGAAATAAGGCTAGCAAAGAGATCCACGAAAAACAGATGTAACTCTGTGAGATGAATTAACAGAACACTAAGCAGTTTCTCAGAAATCTTATTTCAAGATTTCATCTGAGGATATTTCCTTTTTCACCATAGCCCTCTAAGGGCTTCCAAATATCACTTTGCCAATTCCACAAGAACTGTCTTAGCGAAAGGCTTCTTGAGGGGAAAGCTGTAACTCTGTGAGATGATTTCACAGAACACAAAGAAGTTTCTCAGAGAGCTTCTTTCTCTTTGTAATCGGAGGATATTTCCTTTGGCCCTATAGTCTTTAATGGGATCTGAAATACCTGTTCTCAGATTCCACAGAAATAAGGCTAGCAAAGAGATCCACGAAATACAGATGTAACTCTGTGAGATGAATTAACAGAACACTAAGCAGTTTCTCAGAAAGCTTCTTTCCAGATTTCATCTGAGGATATTTCCTTTTTCACCATAGCCCTCTATGGGCTTCCAAATATCACTTTGCCAATTCCACAAGAACTGTCTTAGCGAAAGGCTTCTTGAGGGGAAAGCTGTAACTCTGTGAGATGATTTCAAAATAAACACACAGAAGTTTCTCAGAAAGCTTCTTTCTCTTTGTTATCGGAGGATATTTTCTTTGGCCCTATACTCTTCAATGGGATCCGAAATATCTGTTCTCAGATTCCACAGAAATAAGGCTAGTAAAGTGATCCACGAAATACAGATGTAACTCTGTGAGATGAATGAACAGAACACTAAGCAGTTTCTCAGAAAGCTTCTTTCCAGATTTCATCTGAGGATATTTCCTTTTTCACCATAGCCCTCTATGGGCTTCCAAATATCACTTTGACAATTCCACAAGAACTGTCCTAGCGAAAGGCTTCTTGAGGGGAAAGCTGTAACTCTGTGAGATGATTTCACAGAACACAAAGAAGTTTCTCAGAAATCTTCTTTCTCTTTGTTATCGGAGGATATTTTCTTTGGCCCTATACTCTTCAAAGGGATCCGAAATATCTGTTCTCATATTCCACAGAATTAAGGCGAGTAAAGAGATCCACGAAATACAGATGTAACACTGTGAGATCAATTAACAGAACACTAAGCAGTTTCTCAGAAAGCTTCTTTCCAGATTTCATCTGAGGATATTTCCTTTTTCACCATAGCCCTCTATGGGCTTCCAAATATCACTTTGTCAATAACACAAGAACTGTCGTAGCGAAAGGCTTCTTGAGGGGAAAGCTGTAACTCTGTGAGATGATTTCACAGAACACAAAGAAGTTTCTCAGAGAGCTTCTTTCTCTTTGTAATCGGAGGATATTTCCTTTGGCCCTATAGTCTTCAATGGGATCTGAAATACCTGTTCTCAGATTCCACAGAAATAAGGCTAGCAAAGAGATCCACGAAATACAGATGTAACTCTGTGAGATGAATTAACAGAACACTAAGCAGTTTCTCAGAAAGCTTCTTTCCAGATTTCATCTGAGGATATTTCCTTTTTCACCGTAGCCCTCTATGGGCTTCCAAATATCACTTTGCCAATTCCACAAGAACTGTCTTAGCGAAAGGCTTCTTGAGGGGAAAGCTGTAACTCTGTGAGATGATTTCAAAATAAACACAAAGAAGTTTCTCAGAAAGCTTCTTTCTCTTTGTTATCGGAGGATATTTTCTTTGGCCCTATACTCTTCAATGGGATCCGAAATATCTGTTCTCAGATTCCACAGAAATAAGGCTAGTAAAGAGATCCACGAAATACAGATGTAACTCTGTGAGATGAATGAATAGAACACTAAGCAGTTTCTCAGAAAGCTTCTTTCCAGATTTCATCTGAGGATATTTCCTTTTTCACCATAGCCCTCTATGGGCTTCCAAATATCACTTTGCCAATTCCACAAGAACTGTCCTAGCGAAAGGCTTCTTGAGGGGAAAGCTGTATCTCTGTGAGATGATTTCACAGAACACAAAGAAGTTTCTCAGAAAGCTTCTTTCTCTTTGTTATCGGAGGATATTTTCTTTGGCCCTATACTCTTCAAAGGGATCCGAAATATCTGTTCTCAGATTCCACAGAATTAAGGCGAGTAAAGAGATCCACGAAATACAGATGTAACACTGTGAGATGAATTAACAGAACACTAAGCAGTTTCTCAGAAAGCTTCTTTCCAGATTTCATCTGAGGATATTTCCTTTTTCACCATAGCCCTCTATGGGCTTCCAAATATCACTTTGCCAATTCCACAAGAACTGTCTTAGCGAAAGGCTTCTTAAGGGGAAAGCTGTAACTCTGTGAGGTGATTTCACAGAACACAAAGAAGTTTCTAAGAAAGCTTCTTTCTCTTTGTAATCGGAGGATATTTCCTTTGTCCCTATAGTCTTCAAAGGAATCTGAAATACCTGTTCTCAGATTCCACAGAAATAAGGCTAGCAAAGAGATCCACGAAATACAGATGTAACGCTGTGAGATGAATTAACAGAACACTAAGCAGTTTCTCAGAAAGCTTCTTTCCAGATTTCATCTGAGGATATTTCCTTTTTCACCATAGCCCTCTATGGGCTTCCAAATATCACTTTGCCAATTCCACAAGAACTGTCTTAGCGAAAGGCTTCTTGAGGGGAAAGCTGTAACTCTGTGAGATGATTTCACAGAACACAAAGAAGTTTCTCAGAAAGCTTCTTTCTCTTTGTTATCGGAGGATATTTTCTTTGGCCCTATACTCTTCAAAGGGATCCGAAATATCTGTTCTCAGATTCCACAGAAATAAGGCTAGCAAAGAGATCCACGAAATACAGATGTAACTCTGTGAGATGAATTAACAGAACACTAAGCAGTTTCTCAGAAAGCTTATTTCCAGATTTCATCTGAGGATATTTCCTTTTTCACCATAGCCCTCTAAGGGCTTCCAAATATCACTTTGCCAGTTCCACAAGAACTGTCTTAGCGAAAGGCTTCTTGAGGGGAAAGCTGTAACTCTGTGAGATGATTTCACAGAACACAAAGAAGTTTCTCAGAGAGCTTCTTTCTCTTTGTAATCGGAGGATATTTCCTTTGGCCCTATAGTCTTCAATGCGATCCGAATTATCTGTTCTCAGATTCCACAGAAATAAGGCTAGGAAAGATATCCACGAAATACAGATGTAACACTGTGAGATGAATTAACAGAACACTAAGCAGTTTCTCAGAAAGCTTCTTTCCAGATTTCATCTGAGGATATTTCCTTTTTCACCATAGCCCTCTAAGGGCTTCCACATATCACTTTGCCAATTCCACAAGAAGTGTCTTAGCGAAAGGCTTCTTGAGGGGAAAGCTGTAACTCTGTGAGATGATTTCACAGAACACAAAGAAGTTTCTCAGAAAGCTTCTTTCTCTTTTTTATCGGAGGATATTTCCTTTGGCCCTATAGTCTTCAAAGGGATCAAAAATATCTCTTCTCAGATTCCACAAAAATAAGGCTAGCAAAGAGATCCACGAAATACAGATGTAACTCTGTGAGATGAATGAACAGAACACTAAGCAGTTTCTCAGAAAGCTTCTTTCCAGATTTCATCTGAGGATATTTCCTTTTTCACCATAACCCTCTATGGGCTTCCAAATATCACTTTGCCTATTCCACAAGAACTGTCTTAGCGAAAGGCTTCTTGAGGGGAAAGCTGTAACTCTGTGAGATGATTTCACAGAACACAAAGAAGTTTCTCAGAAAGCTTCTTTCTCTTTGTTATCGGAGGATATTTTCTTTGGCCCTATACTCTTCAAAGGGATCCGAAATATCTGTTCTCAGATTCCACAGAATTAAGGCGAGTAAAGAGATCCACGAAATACAGATGTAACACTGTGAGATGAATTAACACAACACTAAGCAGTTTCTCAGAAAGCTTCTTTCCAGATTTCATCTGAGGATATTTCCTTTTTCACCATAGCCCTCTATGGGCTTCCACATATCACTTTGCCAATTCCACAAGAACTGTCTTAGCGAAAGGCTTCTTGAGGGGAAAGCTGTAACTCTGTTAGATGATTTCACAGAACACAAAGAAGTTTCTCAGAAATCTTCTTTCTCTTTGTTATCGGAGGATATTTTCTTTGGCCCTATAGTCTTCAATGGGATCCGAAATATCTGTTCTCAGATTCCACAGAAATAAGGCTAGCAAAGAGATCCACGAAATACAGATGTAACTCTGTGAGATGAATTAACAGAACACTAAGCAGTTTCTCAGAAAGCTTATTTCCAGATTTCATCTGAGGATATTTCCTTTTTCACCATTGCCCTCTAAGGGCTTCCAAATATCACTTTGCCAGTTCCACAAGAGCTGTCTTAGCGAAAGGCTTCTTGAGGGGAAATCTGTAACTCTGTGAGATGATTTCACAGAACACAAAGAAGTTTCTCAGAAAGCTTCTTTCTCTTTGTTATCGGAGGATATTTTCTTTTGCCCTATACTCTTTAAAGGGATCCGAAATATCTGTTCTCAGATTCCACAGAATTAAGGCGAGTAAAGAGATCCACGAAATACAGATGTAACTCTGTGAGATGAATTAACAGAACACTAAGCAGTTTCTCAGAAAGCTTCTTTCCAGATTTCATCTGAGGATATTTCCTTTTTCACCATAGCCCTCTAAGGGCTTCCAAATATCACTTTGCCAATTCCACAAGAACTGTCTTAGCGAAAGGCTTCTTGAGGGGAAGCTGTAACTCTGTGAGGTGATTTCAGAGAACACAAAGAAGTTTCTAAGAAAGCTTCTTTCTCTTTGTAATCGGAGGATATTTCCTTTGTCCCTATAGTCTTCAATGGGATCTGAAATACCTGTTCTCAGATTCCACAGAAATAAGGCTAGCAAAGAGATACACGAAATACAGATGTAACTCTGTGAGATGAATTAACAGAACACTAAACAGTTTCTCAGAAAGCTTCTTTCCAGATTTCATCTGAGGGTATTTCCTTTTTCACCATAGCCCTCTATGGGCTTCCAAATATCACTTTGCCAATTACACAAGAAGTGTCTTAGCGAAAGGCTTCTTGAGGGGAAAGCTGTAACTCTGTGAGATGATTTCACAGAACACAAAGAAGTTTCTCAGAAAGCTTCTTTCTCTTTTTTATCGGAGGATATTTCCTTTGGCCCTATAGTCTTCAAAGGGATCAAAAATGTCTCTTCTCAGATTCCACAAAAATAAGGCTAGCAAAGAGATCCACGAAATACAGATGTAACTCTGTGAGATGAATGAACAGAACACTAAGCAGTTTCTCAGAAAGATTCTTTCCAGATTTCATCTGAGGATATTTCCTTTTTCACCATAACCCTCTATGGGCTTCCAAATATCACTTTGCCAGTTCCACAAGAACTGTCTTAGCGAAAGGCTTCTTGAGGGGAAAGCTGTAACTCTGTGAGATGATTTCACAGAACACAAAGAAGTTTCTCAGAAAGCTTCTTACTCTTTTTTATCAGAGGATATTTCCTTTGGCACTATAATCTTCAAAGGGATCAAAAATATCTCTTCTCAGATTCCACTAAAATAAGGCTAGCAAAGAGATCCACGAAATACAGATGTAACTCTGTGAGATGAATGAACAGAACACTAAGCAGTTTCTCAGAAAGCTTCTTTCCAGATTTCATCTGAGGATATTTCCTTTTTCACCATAACCCTCTATGGGCTTCCAAATATCACTTTGCCTTTTCCACAAGAACTGTCTTAGCGAAAGGCTTCTTGAGGGGAAAAATGTAACTCAGTGAGATGATTTCACAGAACACAAAGAATTTTCTCAGAAAGCTTCTTTCTCTTTGTTATCGGAGGATATTTCCTTTGGCCCTATACTCTTCAAAGGGATCCGAAATATCTGTTCTCAGATTCCACAGAATCAAGGCGAGTAAAGAGATCCACGAAATACAGATGTAACTCTGTGAGATGAATTAACAGAACACTAAGCAGTTTCTCAGAAAGCTTCTTTCCAGATTTCATCTGAGGATATTTCCTTTTTCACCATAGCCCTCTATGGGCTTCCAAATATCACTTTGCCAATTCCACAAGAACTGTCTTAGCGAAAGGCTTCTTGAGGGGAAAGCTGTAACTCTGTGAGATGATTTCACAATAAACACAAAGAAGTTTCTCAGAAAGCTTCTTTCTCTTTGTTATCGGAGGATATTTTCTTTGGCCCTATACTCTTCAATGGGATACGAAATATCTGTTCTCAGATTCCACAGAAATAAGGCTAGTAAAGAGATCCACGAAATACAGATGTAACTCTGTGAGATGAATGAACAGAACACTAAGCAGTTTCTCAGAAAGCTTCTTTCCAGATTTCATCTGAGGATATTTCCTTTTTCACCATAGCCCTCTATGGGCTTCCAAATATCACTTTGCCAATTCCACAAGAACTGTCCTAGCGAAAGGCTTCTTGAGGGGAAAGCTGTAACTCTGTGAGATGATTTCACAGAACACAAAGAAGTTTCTCAGAAAGCTTCTTTCTCTTTGTTATCGGAGGATATTTTCTTTGGCCCTATACTCTTCAAAGGGATCCGAAATATCTGTTCTCAGATTCCACAGAATTAAGGCGAGTAAAGAGATCCACGAAATACAGATGAAACACTGTGAGATGAATTAACAGAACACTAAGCAGTTTCTCAGAAAGCTTCTTTCCATATTTCATCTGAGGATATTTCCTTTTTCACCATAGCCCTCTAAGGGCTTCCACATATCACTTTGCCAATTCCACAAGAAGTGTCTTAGCGAAAGGTTTCTTGAGGGGAAAGCTGTAACTCTGTGAGATGATTTCACAGAACACAAAGAAGTTTCTCAGAAAGCTTCTTTCTCTTTTTTATCGGAGGATATTTCCTTTGGCCCTATAGTCTTCAAAGGGATCAAAAATATCTCTTCTCAGATTCCACAAAAATAAGGCTAGCAAAGGGATCCACGAAATACAGATGTAACTCTGTGAGATGAATGAACAGAACACTAAGCAGTTTCTCAGAAAGCTTCTTTCCAGATTTCATCTGAGGATATTTCCTTTTTCACCATAACCCTCTATGGGCTTCCAAATATCACTTTGCCTATTCCACAAGAACTGTCTTAGCGAAAGGCTTCTTGAGGGGAAAGCTGTAACTCTGTGAGATGATTTCACAGAACACAAAGAAGTTTCTCAGAAATCTTCTTTCTCTTTGTTATCGGAGGATATTTTCTTTGGCCCCATACTCTTCAATGGGATCCGAAATATCTGTTCTCAGATTCCACAGAAATAAGGCTAGTAAAGAGATCCATGAAATACAGATGTAACTCTGTGAGATGAATGAACAGAACACTAAGCAGTTTCTCAGAAAGCTTCTTTCCAGATTTCATCTGAGGATATTTCCTTTTTCACCATAGCCCTCTATGGGCTTCCAAATATCACTTTGCCAATTCCACAAGAACTGTCCTAGCGAAAGGCTTCTTGAGGGGAAAGCTGTAACTCTGTGAGATGATTTCACACAACACAAAGAAGTTTCTCAGAAAGCTTCTTTCTCTTTGTTATCGGAGGATATTTCCTTTGGCCCTATACTCTTCAAAGGGATCCGAAATATCTGTTCTCAGATTCCACAGAATTAAGGCGAGTAAAGAGATCCACGAAAGACAGCTGTAACACTGTGAGATGAATTAACAGAACACTAAGCAGTTTCTCAGAAAGCTTCTTTCCAGATTTCATCTGAGGATATTTCCTTTTTCACCATAGCCCTCTATGGGTTTCCAAATATCACTTTGCCAATTCCACAAGAACTGTCTTAGCGAAAGGCTTCTTAAGGGGAAAGCTGTAACTCTGTGAGATGATTTCACAGAACACAAAGAAGTTTCTAAGAAAGCTTCTTTCTCTTTGTAATCGGAGGATATTTCCTTTGTCCCTATAGTCTTCAATGGGATCTGAAATACCTGTTCTCAGATTCCACAGAAATAAGGCTAGCAAAGAGATCCACGAAATACAGATGTAACTCTGTGAGATGAATTAACAGAACACTAAGCAGTTTCTCAGAAAGCTTCTTTCCACATTTCATCTGAGGATATTTCCTTTTTCACCATAGCCCTCTATGGGCTTCCACTTATCACTTTGCCAATTCCACAAGAACTGTCTTAGCGAAAGGCTTCTTGAGGGGAAAGCTGTAACTCTGTGAGATGATTTCACAGAACACAAAGAAGTTTCTCAGAAAGCTTCTTTCTCTTTGTTATCGGAGGATATTTTCTTTGGCCCTATACTCTTCAAAGGGATCCGAAATATCTGTTCTCAGATTCCACAGAAATAAGGCTAGCAAAGAGATCCAGGAAATACAGATGTAACTCTGTGAGATGAATTAACAGAACACTAAGCAGTTTCTCAGAAAGCTTATTTCCAGATTTCATCTGAGGATATTTCCTTTTTCACCATAGCCCTCTAAGGGCTTCCAAATATCACTTTGCCAGTTCCACAAGAACTGTCTTAGCGAAAGGCTTCTTGAGGGGAAAGCTGTAACTCTTTGAGATGATGTCACAGAACACAAAGAAGTTTCTCAGAAAGCTTCTTTCTCTTTTTTATCGGAGGATATTTCCTTTGGCCCTTTACTCTTCAATGGGATCTGAAATACCTCTTCTCAGATTCCACAGAAATAAGGTTAGCAAAGAGATACACGAAATACAAATGTAACTCTGTGAGATGAATTAACAGAACACTAAGCAGTTTCTCAGAAAGCTTCTTTGCAGACTTCATCTGAGGATATTTCCTTTTTCACCATAGGCCTCTAAGGGCTTCAAAATATCACTTTGCCAATTCCACAAGAACTGTCTTAGCGAAAGGCTTCTTGAGGGGAAAGCTGTAACTCTGTGAGGTGATTTCAAAGAACTCAAAGAAGTTTCTAAGAAAGCTTCTTTCTCTTTGTAATTGGAAGATATTTCCTTTGGCCCTATAGACTTCAATGGGATCCGAAATATCTGTTCTCAGATTCCCCACAAATAAGGCTAGCAAAGAGATCCACGAAATACAGATGTAACTCTGTGAGATGAATTAACCGAACACTAAGCAGTTTCTCAGAAAGCTTCTTTCCAGATTTCATCTGAGGATATTTCCTTTTTCACCATAGCCCTCTATGGGCTTCCAAATATCACTTTGCCAATTCCACAAAAACTGTCTTAGTGAAAGGCTTCTTGAGGGGAAAGCTGTAACTCTGTGAGATGATTTCACAGAACACAAAGAAGTTTCTCAGAAAGCTTCTTTCTCTTTGTTATCAGAGGACATTTCCTTTGGCCCTATAGTCTTCAAAGGGATCCGAAATATCTGTTCTCAGATTCCCCACAAATAAGGCTAGCAAAGAGATCCACGAAATACAGATGTAACTCTGTGAGATGAATTAACCGAACACTAAGCAGTTTCTCAGAAAGCTTCTTTCCAGATTTCATCTGAGGATATTTCCTTTTTCACCATAGCCCTCTATGGGCTTCCAAATATCACTTTGCCAGTTCCACAAGAACTGTCTTAGCGAAAGTCTTCTTGAGGGGAAAGCTGTAACTCTGTGAGATGATTTCACAGAACACAAAAAAGTTTCTCAGAGAGCTTCTTTCTCTTTGTAATCGGAGGATATTTCCTTTGGCACTATAGTCTTCTATGCGATCCGAAATATCTGTTCTCAGATTCCACAGAAATAAGGCTAGCAAAGATATCCACGAAATACAGATGTAACTCTGTGAGATGAATTAACAGAACACTAAGCAGTTTCTCAGAAAGCTTCTTTCCAGATTTCACCTGAGGATATTTCCTTTTTCACCATAGCCCTCTAAGGGCTTCCACATATCACTTTGCCAATTCCACAAGAAGTGTCTTAGCGAACGTCTTCTTGAGGGGAAAGTTGTAACTCTGTGAGATGATTTCACAGATTACAAAGAAGTTTCTCAGAAAGCTTCTTACTCTTTTTTATCGGAGGATATTTCCTTTGGCCCTATAGTCTTCAAAGGGATCAAAAATATCTCTTCTCAGATTCCACAAAAATAAGGCTAGCAAAGAGATCCACGAAACACAGATGTAACTCTGTGAGATGAATGAACAGAACACTAAGCAGTTTCTCAGAAAGCTTCTTTCCAGATTTCATCTGAGGATATTTACTTTTTCACCATAACCCTCTATGGGCTTCCAAATATCACTTTGCCTTTTCCACAAGAACTGTCTTAGCGAAAGGCTTCTTGAGGGGAAAGCTGTAACTCTGTGAGATGATTTCACAGAACACAAAGAAGTTTCTCAGAAAGCTTCTTTCTCTTTGTTATCGGAGGATACTTCCTTTGGCCCTATACTCTTCAAAGGAATCCGAAATATCTGTTCTCAGATTCCACAGAATTAAGGCGAGTAAAGAGATCCACGAAATACAGATGTAACTCTGTGAGATGAGTTAACAGAACACTAAGCAGTTTCTCCGAAAGCTTCTTTCAAGATTTCATCTGAGGATATTTCCTTTTTCACCATAGCCCTCTATGGGCTTCCAAATATCACTTTGCCAATTCCACAAGAACTGTCTTAGCGAAAGGTTTCTTGAGGGGAAAGCTGTAACTCTGTGAGATGATTTCACAGAACACAAAGAAAATTCTACGAAAGCTTCTTTCTCTTTGTAATCGGAGGATATTTCCTTTGTCCCTATAGTCTTCAATGGGATCTGAAATACCTGTTCTCAGATTCCACAGAAATAAGGCGAGCAAAGAGATCCACGAAATACAGATGTAACTCTGTGAGATGAATGAACAGAACACTAAGCAGTTTCTCAGAAAGCTTCTTTCCAGATTTCATCTGAGGATATTTCCTTTTTCACCATTGCCCACTATGGGCTTCCACATATCACTTTGCCAATTCCACAAGAACTGTCTTAGCGAAAGGCTTCTTGAGGAGAAAGCTGTAACTCTGTGAGATGATTTCACAGAACACAAAGAAGTTTCTCAGATAGCTTCTTTCTCTTTGTTATCGGAGGATATTTTCTTTGGCCCTATACTCTTCAAAGGGATCCGAAATATCTGTTCTCAGATTCCACAGAAATAAGGCTAGCAAAGAGATCCACGAAATACAGATGTAACTCTGTGAGATGAATTAACAGAACACTAAGCAGTTTCTCAGAAAGCTTATTTCCAGATTTCATCTGAGGATATTTCCTTTTTCACCATAGCCCTCTAAGGGCTTCCAAATATCACTTTGCCAGTTCCACAAGAACTGTCTTAGCGAAAGGCTTCTTGAGGGGAAAGCCGTAACTCTGTGAGATGATTTCACAGAACACAAAGAAGTTTCTCAGAGAGCTTCTTTCTCTTTGTAATCGGAGGATATTTCCTTTGGCCATATAGTCTTCAATGCGATCCGAATTATCTTTTCTCAGATTCCAGAGAAATAAGTCTAGCAAAGATATCCACGAAATACAGATGTAACTCTGTGAGATGAATTAACAGAACACTAAGCAGTTTCTCAGAAAGCTTCTTTCAAGATTTCATCTGAGGATATTTCCTTTTTCACCACAGGCCTCTAAGGGCTTCCAAATATCACTTTGCCAATTCCACAAGAACTGTCTTAGCGAAAGGCTTCTTGAGGGGAAAGCTGTAACTCAGTGAAATGATTTCACCGAACACAAAGAAGTTTCTCATAAAGCTTCTTTCTCTTTGTAATCGGATGATATTTCCTTTGGCCCTATAGTCTTCAAAGGGATCCGAAATATCTGTTCTCAGATTCCACATAAATAAGGCTAGCAAAGAGATCCACGAAATACAGATGTAAATCTCTGAGATGAATTAACCGAACACTAAGCAGTTTCTCAGAAAGCTTCTTTCCAAATTTCATCTGAGGATATTTCCTTTTTCAACATAGCCCACTATGGGCTTCCAAATATCACTTTGCCATTTCCACAAGAACTGTCTTAGCGAAAGGCTTCTTGAGGGAAAAGCTGTAACTCTGTGAGATGATTTCACAGAACTCAAAGAAGTTTCTAAGAAAGCTTCTTTCTCTTTGTAATTGGAAGATATTTCCATTGGCCCTATAGACTTCAATGGGATCCGAAATATCTGTTCTCAGATTCCCCACAAATAAGGCTAGCAAAGAGATCCACGAAATACAGATGTAACTCTGTGAGATGAATTAACAGAACACTAAGCAGTTTCTCAGAAAGCTTCTTTCCAGATTTCATCTGAGGATATTTCCTTTTTCACCATAGCCCTCTATGGGCTTCCAAATATCACTTTGCCAATTCCACAAGAACTGTCTTAGCGAAAGGCTTCTTGAGGGGAAAGCTGTAACTCTATGAGATGATTTCACAGAACACAAAGAAGTTTCTCAGAAAGCTTCTTTCTCTTTGTTATCGGACGATATTTTCTTTGGCCCTATACTCTTCAAAGGGATCCGAAATATCTGTTCTCAGATTCCACAGAAATAAGGCTAGCAAAGAGATCCACGAAATACAGATGTAACTCTGTGAGATGAATTAACAGAACACTAAGCAGTTTCTCAGAAAGCTTATTTCCAGATTTCATCTGAGGATATTTCCTTTTTCACCATAGCCCTCTAAGGGCTTCCAAATATCACTTTGCCAGTTCCACAAGAACTGTCTTAGCGAAAGGCTTCTTGAGGGGAAAGCCGTAACTCTGTGAGATGATTTCACAGAACACAAAGAAGTTTCTCAGAGAGCTTCTTTCTCTTTGTAATCGGAGGATATTTCCTTTGGCCATATAGTCTTCAATGCGATCTGAATTATCTTTTCTCAGATTCCAGAGAAATAAGTCTAGCAAAGATATCCACGAAATACAGATGTAACTCTGTGAGATGAATTAACAGAACACTAAGCAGTTTCTCAGAAAGCTTCTTTCAAGATTTCATCTGAGGATATTTCCTTTTTCAACATAGCCCACTATGGGCTTCCAAATATCACTTTGCCATTTCCACAAGAACTGTCTTAGCGAAAGGCTTCTTGAGGGGAAAGCTGTAACTCTGTGAGATGATTTCACAGAACTCAAAGAAGTTTCTAAGAAAGCTTCTTTCTCTTTGTAATTGGAAGATATTTCCATTGGCCCTATAGACTTCAATGGGATCCGAAATATCTGTTCTCAGATTCCCCACAAATAAGGCTAGCAAAGAGATCCACGAAATACAGATGTAACTCTGTGAGATGAATGAACAGAACACTAAGCAGTTTCTCAGAAAGCTTCTTTCCAGATTTCATCTGAGGATATTGCCTTTTTCACCATAGCCCTCTATGGGCTTCCAAATATCCCTTTGCCAATTCCACAAGAACTGTCTTAGCGAAAGGCTTCTTGAGGGGAAAGCTGTAACTCTGTGAGATGATTCACAGAACACAAAGAAGTTTCTAAGAAAGCTTCTTTCTCTTTGTAATCGGAAGATATTTCCTTTGGCCCTATAGTCTTCAATGGGATCCGAAATATCTGTTCTCAGATTCCCCACAAAGAAGGTTAGCAAAGAGATCCACGAAATACAGATGTAACTCTGTGAGATGAATTAACCGAACACTAAGCAGTTTCTCAGAAAGCTTCTTTCCAGATTTCATCTGAGGATATTTCCTTTTTCACCATAGCCCTCTATGGGCTTCCAAATATCACTTTGCCAATTCCACAAGAACTGTCTTAGCGAAAGGCTTCTTGAGGGGAAAGCTGTAACTCTGTGAGATGATTTCACAGAACACAAAGAAGTTTCTCAGAAAGCTTCTTTCTCTTTGTTATCGGAGGATATTTTCTTTGGCCCTATACTCTTCAAAGGGATCCGAAATATCTGTTCTCAGATTCCACAGAAATAAGGCTAGCAAAGAGATCCACGAAATACAGATGTAACTCTGTGAGATGAATTAACAGAACACTAAGCAGTTTCTCAGAAAGCTTATTTCCAGATTTCATCTGAGGATATTTCCTTTTTCACCATAGCCCTCTAAGGGCTTCCAAATATCACTTTGCCAGTTCCACAAGAACTGTCTTAGCGAAAGGCTTCTTGAGGGGAAAGCTGTAACTCTGTGAGATAATTTCACAGAACACAAAGAAGTTTCTCAGAGAGCTTCTTTCTCTTTGTAATCGGAGGATATTTCCTTTGGCCATATAGTCTTCAATGCGATCCGAATTATCTGTTCTCAGATTCCACAGAAATAAGGCTAGCAAAGATATCCACGAAATACAAATGTAACTCTGTGAGATGAATTAACAGAACACTAAGCAGTTTCTCAGAAAGCTTCTTTCAAAATTTCATCTGAGGATATTTCCTTTTTCACCATAGCCCTCTAAGGGCTTCCAAATATCACTTTGCCAGTTCCACAAGAACTGTCTTAGCGAAAGGCTTCTTGAGGGGAAAGCTGTAACTCTGTGAGATGGTTTCACAGAACACAAAGAAGTTTCTCAGAGAGCTTCTTTCTCTTTGTGATCGGAGGATATTTCCTTTGGCCCTATAGTCTTCAATGCGATCCGAAATATCTGTTCTCAGATTCCACAGAAATAAGGCTAGCAAAGAGATACACGAAATACAGATGTAACTCTGAGAGATGAATTAACAGAACACTAAGCAGTTTCTCAGAAAGCTTCTTTCCAGATTTTATCTGAGGATATTTCCTTTTTCACCATAGCCCTCTATGGGCTTCCACATATCACTTTGCCAATTCCACAAGAAGTGTCTTAGCGAAAGGCTTCTTGAGGGGAAAGATGTAACTCTGTGAGATGATTTCACAGAACACAAAGAAGTTTCTCAGAAAGCTTCTTTCTCTTTTTTATCGGAGGATATTTCCTTTGGCCCAATAGTCTTCAAAGGGATCAAAAATATCTGTTCTCAGATTCCACAGAAATAAGGCTAGCAAAGATATCCACGAAATACAGATGTAACTCTGTGAGATGAATTAACGGAACACTAAGCAGTTTCTCAGAAAGCTTCTTTCCAGATTTCATCTGAGGATATTTCCTTTCTCACCATAGCCCTCTATGGGCTTCCAAATATCACTTTGCCAATTCCACAAGAACTGTCTTAGCGAAAGGCTTCTTGAGGGGAAAGCTGTAACTCTGTGAGATGATTTCACAGAACACAAAGAAGTTTCTCAGAAAGATTCTTTCTGTTTGTTATCAGAGGATATTTCCTTTGGCCCTATAGTCTTCAAAGGCATCCGAAATATCTGTTCTCAGAATCCACAGAAATAAGGCTAGCAAAGAGATCCACTAAATACAGGTGTAACTCTGTGAGATGAATTAACAGAACACTAAGCAGTTTCTCAGAAAGTTTCTTTCCAGATTTCATCTGAGGATATTTTCTTTTTCACCATAGCCCTCTAAGGGCTTCCAAATATCACTTTGCCAATTCCACAAGAACTGTCTTAGCGAAAGGCTTCTTGAGGGGAAAGCTGTAACTCTATGAGATGATTTCACAGAACACAAAGAAGTTTTTCAGAAAGCTTCTTTCTCTTTGTAATCGGAGGATATTTCCTTTGGCCCTATAGTCTTCAAAGGGATCCGAAATATCTGTTCTCAGATTCCACAGAAATAAGGCTAGCAAAGAGATACACGAACTACAGATGTAACTCTGTGAGATGAATTAACCGAACACTAAGCAGTTTCTCAGAAAGCTTCTTTCCAGATTTCATCTGAGGATATTTCCTTTTTCACCATAGCCCTCTATGGGCTTCCAAATATCACTTTGCCAATTCCACAAGAACTGTCTTAGCGAAAGGCTTCTTGAGGGGAAAGCTGTAACTCTGTGAGATGATTTCACAGAACACAAAGAAGTTTCTCAGAAAGCTTCTTTCTCTTTGTAATCGGAAGATATTTCCGTTGGCCCTATAGTCTTCAATGGGATCCGAAATATCTGTTCTCAGATTCCCCACAAATAAGGCTAGCAAAGAGATCCACGAAATACAGATGTAACACTGTGAGATGAATTAACCGAACACTAAGCAGTTTCTCAGAAAGCTTCAATCCAGATTTCATCTGAGGATATTTCCTTTTTCACCATAGCCCCGTAGGGGTTCCAAATATCACTTTGCCAATTCCACAAGAACTGTCTTAGTGAAAGGCTTCTTGAGGGGAAACCTGTAACTCTGTGAGATGATTTCACAGAACACAAAGAAGTTTCTCAGAAAGCTTCTTTCTCTTTGTTATCGGAGGATATTTTCTTTGGCCCTATACTCTGCAAAGGGATCCGAAATATCTGTTCTCAGATTCCACAGAAATAAGGCTAGTAAAGTGATCCACGAAATACAGATGTAACTCTGTGAGATGAATTAACAGAACACTAAGCAGTTTCTCAGAAAGCTTCTTTCCAGATTTCATCTGAGGATATTTCCTTTTTCACAATAGCCCTCTATGGGCTTCCAAATATCACTTTGCCAATTCCACAAGAACTGTCTTAGCGAAAGGCTTCTTGAGGGGAAAGCTGTAGCTCTGTGAGATGATTTCACAGAACACAAAGAAGTTTCCAAAAAAGCTTCCTTCTCTTTGTAATCGGAGGATATTTCCTTTGTCCCTATAGTCTTCAAAGGGATCTGAAATACCTGTTCTCAGATTCCACAGAAATAAGGCTAGCAAAGAGATCCACGAAATACAGATGTAACTCTGTGAGATGAATTAACAGAACACTAAGCAGTTTCTCAGAAAGCTTCTTTCCAGATTTCATCTGAGGATATTTCCTTTTTCACCGTAGCCCTCTATGGGCTTCCACATATCACTTTGCCAATTCCACAAGAACTGTCTTAGCGAAAGGCTTCTTGAGGGGAAAGCCGTACCTCTGTGAGATGATTTCACAGAACACAAAGAAGTTTCTCAGAAAGCTTCTTACTCTTTGTAATCGGAGGATATTTCCTTTGGCCCTATAGTCTTCAAAGGGTTCCGAAATATCTGTTCTCAGATTCCACAGAAAGAAGGCTAGTAAAGAGATCCACGAAATACAGATGTAACTCTGTGAGATGAATTAACCGAACACTAAGCAGTTTCTCAGAAAGATTCTTTCCAGATTTCATCTGAGGATATTTCCTTTTTCACCATAGCCCTCTATGGGCTTCCAAATATCACTTTGCCAATTCCACAAGAACTATCTTAGCGAAAGGCTTCTTGAGGGGAAAGCTGTAACTCTGTGAGATGATTTCACAGAACACAAAGAAGTTTCTAAGAAAGCTTCTTTCTCTTTGTAATCGGAGGATATTTCCTTTGGCCCTATAGTCTTCAATGGGATCCGAAATATCTGTTCTCAGATTCCCCACAAATAAGGCTAGCAAAGAGATCCACGAAATACAGATGTAACTCTGTGAGATGAATTAACCGAACACTAAGCAGTTTCTCAGAAAGCTTCTTTCCAGATTTCATCTGAGGATATTTCCTTTTTCACCATAGCCCTCTAAGGGCTTCCAAATATCACTTTGTCAGTTCCACAAGAACTGTCTTAGCGAAAGGCTTCTTGAGGGGAAAGCTGTAACTCTGTGAAATGATTTCACAGAACACAAAGAAGTTTCTCAGAGAGCTTCTTTCTCTTTGTAATCGGAGGATATTTCCTTTGGCCCTATAGTCTTCAATGCGATCCGAAATATCTGTTCTCAGATTCCACAGAAATAAGGCTAGCAAAGAGATACACGAAATAAAGATGTAACTCTGTGAGTTGAATTAACAGAACACTAAGCAGTTTCTCAGAAAGCTTCTTTCCAGATTTCATCTGAGGATATTTCCTTTTTCACCGTAGCCCTCTATGGGCTTCCACATATCACTTTGCCAATTCCACAAGAAGTGTCTTAGCGAAAGGCTTCTTGAGGGGAAAGCTGTAACTCTGTGAGATGATTTCACAGAACACAAAGAAGTTTCTCAGAAAGCTTCTTTCTCTTTTTCATCGGAGGATATTTCCTTTGGCCCTATAGTCTTCAAAGGGATCATAAATATCTCTTCTCAGATTCCACAGAAATAAGGCTAGCAAAGATATCCACGAAATACAGATGTAACTCTGTGAGATGAATTAACAGAACACTAAGCAGTTTCTCAGAAAGCTTCTTTCCAGATTTCATCTGAGGATATTTCATTTTTCACCATAGCCCTCTAAGGGCTTCAAAATATCACTATGCCAATTCCACAAGAACTGTCTTAGCGAAAGGCTTCTTGAGGGGAAAGCTGTAACTCTGTGAGATGATTTCACAGAACACAAAGAAGTTTCCAAGAAAGATTATTTCTCTTTGTAATCGGAGGATATTTCCTTTGGCCCTATAATCTTCAATGGGATCCGAAATATCTGTTCTCAGATTCCCCACAAAAAAGGCTAGCAAAGAGATCCACGAAATACAGATGTAACTCTGTGAGATGAATTAACCGAACACTAAGCAGTTTCTCAGAAAGCTTCTTTCCAGATTTCATCTGAGGATATTTCATTTTTCACCGTAGCCCTCTATGGGCTTTCAAATATCACTTTGCCAATTCCACAAGAACTGTCTTAGCGAAAGGCTTCTTGAGGGGAAAGCTGTAACTCTGTGAGATGATTTCACAGAACACAAAGAAGTTTCTCAGAAAGCTTCTTTCTCTTTGTTATCAGTGGATATTTCCTTTGGCCCTATAGTCTTCAAAGGGATCCGAAATATCTGTTCTCAGATTCCACAGAAATAAGGCTAGCAAAGAGATCCACGAAATACAGATGTAACTCTGTGACATGAATGAACAGAACACTAAGCAGTTTCTCAGAAAGCTTCTTTGCAGATTTCATCTGAGGATATTTCCTTTTTCACCATAGGCCTCTAAGGGCTTCCAAATATCACTTTGTCAATTCCACAAGAACTGTCTTAGCGAAAGGCTTCTTGAGGGGAAAGCCGTAACTCTGTGAGATGATTTCACAGAACACAAAGAAGTTTCTCAGAAAGCTTCTTACTCTTTGTAATCGGAGGATATTTCCTTTGGCCCTATAGTCTTCAAAGGGTTCCGAAATATCTGTTCTCAGATTCCACAGAAAGAAGGCTAGTAAAGAGATCCACGAAATACAGATGTAACTCTGTGAGATCAATTAACCGAACACTAAGCAGTTTCTCAGAAAGCTTCTTTCCAGATTTCATCTGAGGATAATTCCTTTTTCACCATAGCCCTCTATGGGCTTCCAAATATCACTTTGCCAATTCCACAAGAACTGTCTTAGCGAAAGGCTTCTTGAGGGGAAAGCTGTAACTCTGTGAGATGATTTCACAGAACACAAAGAAGTTTCTCAGAAAGCTTCTTTCTCTTTTTTATCGGAGGATATTTCCTTTGGCCCTTTAGTCTTCAATGGGATCTGAAATACCTGTTCTCAGATTCCACAGAAATAAGGCTAGCAAAGAGATCCACGAAATACAGATGTAACTCTGTGAGATGAATTAACAGAACACTAAGCAGTTTCTCAGAAAGCTTCTTTCCAGATTTCATCTGAGGATATTTCCTTTTTCACCATAGCCCTCTAAGGGCTTCCACATATCACTTTGCCAATTCCACAAGAACTGTCTTAGCGAAAGGCTTCTTGAGTGGAAAGCTGTAACTCTGTGAGATGATTTCACAGAACACAAAGAAGTTTCTAAGAAAGCTTCTTTCTCTTTGTAATCGGAGGATATTTTCTTTGGCCCTATAGTCTTCAATGGGATCCGAAATATCTGTTCTCAGATTCCCCACAAATAAGGCTAGCAAAGAGATCCACGAAATACAGATGTAACTCTGTGAGATGAATTAACCGAACACTAAGCAGTTTCTCAGAAAGCTTCTTTCCAGATTTCATCTGAGGATATTTCCTTTTTCACCATAGCCCTCTAAGGGCTTCCAAATATCACTTTGTCAGTTCCACAAGAACTGTCTTAGCGAAAGGCTTCTTGAGGGGAAAGCTGTAACTCTGTGAGATGATTTCACAGAACACAAAGAAGTTTCTCAGAAAGCTTCTTTCTCTTTTTTATCGGAGGATATTTCCTTTGGCCCTATAGTCTTCAAAGGGATCAAAAATATCTCTTCTCAGATTCCACAAAAATAAGGCTAGGAAAGAGATCCACGAAATACAGATGTAACTCTGTGAGATGAATGAACAGAACACTAAGCAGTTTCTCAGAAAGCTTCTTTCCGGATTTCATCTGAGGATATTTCCTTTTTCACCATAACCCTCTATGGGCTTCCAAATATCACTTTGCCTATTCCACAAGAACTGTCTTAGCGAAAGGCTTCTTGAGGGGAAAGCTGTAACTCTGTGAGATGATTTCACAGAACACAAAGAAGTTTCTCAGAAAGCTTCTTTCTCTTTGTTATCGGAGGATATTTTCTTTGGCCATATACTCTTCAAAGTGATCCGAAATATCTGTTCTCAGATTCCACAGAATTAAGGCGAGTAAAGAGATCCACGAAATACAGATAAAACTCTATGAGATGAATTAACCGAACCATAAGCAGTTTCACAGAAAGCTTCTTTCCAGATTTCATCTGAGGATATTTCCTTTTTCACCATAGCCATCTATGGGCTTCCAAATATCAGCTTGCCAATTCCACAAGAACTGTCTTAGCGAAAGGCTTCTTGAGGGGAAAGTTGTAACTCGGTGAGATGATTTCACAGAACACAAAGAAGTTTCTCAGAAAGCTTCTTTCTCTTTGTTATCAGAGGATATTTCCTTTGGCCCTATAGTCTTCAGAGGGATCCGAAATATCTGTTCTCAGATTCCACAGAAATAAGGCTAGCAAAGAGATCCACGAAATACAGATGTAACTCTGTGAGATGAATTAACAGAACACTAAGCAGTTTCTCAGAAAGGTTCTTTGCAGATTTCATCTGAGGATATTTCCTTTTTCACCATAGGCCTCTAAGGGCTTCCAAATATCACTTTGCCAATTCCACAAGAACTGTCTTAGCGAAAGGATTCTTGAGGGGAAAGCTGTAACTCTGTGAGATGATTTCACAGAACACAAAGAAGTTTCTCAGAAAGCTTCTTACTCTTTGTAATCGGAGGATATTTCCTTTGGCCCTATAGTCTTCAAAGGGTTCCGAAATATCTGTTCTCAGATTCCACAGAAAGAAGGCTAGTAAAGAGATCCCCGAAATACAGATGTAACTCTGTGAAACGAATTAACCGAACACTAAGCAGTTTCTCAGAAAGCTTCTTTCCAGATTTCATCTGAGGATATTTCCTTTTTCACCTTAGCCCACTATGGGCTTCCAAATATCACTTTGCCAATTACACAAGAACTGTCTTAGCGAAAGGCTTCTTGAGGGGAAAGCTGTAACTCTGTGAGATGATTTCACAGAACACAAAGAAGTTTCTCAGAAAGCTTCTTTCTCTTTTTTATCGGAGGATATTTCCTTTGGCCCTTTAGTCTTCAATGGGATCTGAAATACCTGTTCTCAGATTCCACAGAAATAAGGCTAGCAAAGAGATCCACGAAATACAGATGTAACTCTGTGAGATGAATGAACAGAACACTAAGCAGTTTCTCAGAAAGCTTCTTTCCAGATTTCATCTGAGGATATTTCCTTTTTCACCATAGCCCTCTATGGGCTTCCACATATCACTTTGCCAATTCCACAAGAACTGTCTTAGCGAAAAGCTTCTTAAGGGGAAAGCTGTAACTCTGTGAGATGATTTCACAGAACACAAAGAAGTTTCTACGAAAGCTTCTTTCTCTTTGTAATCGGAGGATATTTCCTTTGGCCCTATAATCTTCAATGGGATCCGAAATATCTGTTCTCAGATTCCCCACAAAAAAGGCTAGCAAAGAGATCCACGAAATACAGATGTAACTCTGTGAGATGAATTAACCGAACACTAAGCAGTTTCTCAGAAAGCTTCTTTGCAGATTTCATCTGAGGATATTTCCTTTTTCACCATAGGCCTCTAAGGGCTTCCAAATATCACTTTGTCAATTCCACAAGAACTGTCTTAGCGAAAGGCTTCTTGAGGGGAAAGCCGTAACTCTGTGAGATGATTTCACAGAACACAAAGAAGTTTCTCAGAAAGCTTCTTACTCTTTGTAATCGGAGGATATTTCCTTTGGCCCTATAGTCTTCAAAGGGTTCCGAAATATCTGTTCTCAGATTCCACAGAAAGAAGGCTAGTAAAGAGATCCACGAAATACAGATGTAACTCTGTGAGATGAATTAACCGAACACTAAGCAGTTTCTCAGAAAGATTCTTTCCAGATTTCATCTGAGGATATTTCCTTTTTCACCGTAGCCCTCTATGGGCTTCCAAATATCACTTTGTCAATTCCACAAGAACTGTCTTAGCGAAAGGCTTCTTGAGGGGAAAGCCGTAACTCTGTGAGATGATTTCACAGAACACAAAGAAGTTTCTCAGAAAGCTTCTTACTCTTTGTAATCGGAGGATATTTCCTTTGGCCCTATAGTCTTCAATGGGATCCGAAATATCTGTTCTCAGATTCCCCACAAATAAGACTAGCAAAGAGATCCACGAAAAACAGATGTAACTCTGTGAGATGAATTAACCGAACACTAAGCAGTTTCTCAGAAAGCTTCTTTCCAGATTTCATCTGAGGATATTTCCTTTTTCACCATAGCCCTCTAAGGGCTTCCAAATATCACTTTGTCAGTTCCACAAGAACTGTCTTAGCGAAAGGCTTCTTGAGGGGAAAGCTGTAACTCTGTGAGATGATTTCACAGAACACAAAGAAGTTTCTCAGAAAGCTTCTTTCTCTTTGTAATCGGAGGATATTTCCTTTGGCCCTATAGTCTTCAAAGGGATCAAAAATATCTCTTCTCAGATTCCACAAAAATAAGGCTAGCAAAGAGATCCACGAAATACAGATGTAACTCTGTGAGATGAATGAACAGAACACTAAGCAGTTTCTCAGAAAGCTTCTTTCCGGATTTCATCTGAGGATATTTCCTTTTTCACCATAACCCTCTATGGGCTTCCAAATATCACTTTGCCTATTCCACAAGAACTGTCTTAGCGAAAGGCTTCTTGAGGGGAAAGCTGTAACTCTGTGAGATGATTTAACAGAACACAAAGAAGTTTCTCAGAAAGCTTCTTTCTCTTTGTTATCGGAGGATATTTTCTTTGGCCCTATACTCTTCAAAGTGATCCGAAATATCTGTTCTCAGATTCCACAGAATTAAGGCGAGTAAAGAGATCCACGAAATACAGATAAAACTCTATGAGATGAATTAACCGAACCATAAGCAGTTTCACAGAAAGCTTCTTTCCAGATTTCATCTGAGGATATTTCCTTTTTCACCATAGCCATCTATGGGCTTCCAAATATCAGTTTGCCAATTCCACAAGAACTGTCTTAGCGAAAGGCTTCTTGAGGGGAAAGCTGTAACTCTGTGAGATGATTTCACAGAACACAAAGAAGTTTCTCAGAAAGCTTCTTTCTCTTTTTTATCGGAGGATATTTCCTTTGGCCCTTTAGTCTTCAATGGGATCTGAAATACCTGTTCTCAGATTCCACAGAAATAAGGCTAGCAAAGAGATCCACGAAATACAGATGTAACTCTGTGAGATGAATTAACCGAACACTAAGCAGTTTCTCAGAAAGCTTCTTTCCAGATTTCATCTGAGGATATTTCATTTTTCACCGTAGCCCTCTATGGGCTTTCAAATATCACTTTGCCAATTCCACAAGAACTGTCTTAGCGAAAGGCTTCTTGAGGTGAAAGCTGTAACTCTGTGAGATGATTTCACAGAACACAAAGAAGTTTCTCAGAAAGCTTCTTTCTCTTTGTTATCAGAGGATATTTCCTTTGGCCCTATAGTCTTCAGAGGGATCCGAAATATCTGTTCTCAGATTCCACAGAAATAAGGCTAGCAAAGAGATCCACGAAATACAGATGTAACTCTGTGAGATGAATTAACAGAACACTAAGCAGTTTCTCAGAAAGGTTCTTTGCAGATTTCATCTGAGGATATTTCCTTTTTCACCATAGGCCTCTAAGGGCTTCCAAATATCACTTTGCCAATTCCACAAGAACTGTCTTAGCGAAAGGATTCTTGAGGGGAAAGCTGTAACTGTGTGAGATGATTTCACAGAACACAAAGAAGTTTCTCAGAAAGCTTCTTACTCTTTGTAATCGGAGGATATTTCCTTTGGCCCTATAGTCTTCAAAGGGTTCCGAAATATCTGTTCTCAGATTCCACAGAAAGAAGGCTAGTAAAGAGATCCCCGAAATACAGATGTAACTCTGTGAAACGAATTAACCGAACACTAAGCAGTTTCTCAGAAAGCTTCTTTCCAGATTTCATCTGAGGATATTTCCTTTTTCACCATAGCCCTCTATGGGCTTCCACATATCACTTTGCCAATTCCACAAGAACTGTCTTAGCGAAAAGCTTCTTAAGGGGAAAGCTGTAACTCTGTGAGATGATTTCACAGAACACAAAGAAGTTTCTACGAAAGCTTCTTTCTCTTTGTAATCGGAGGATATTTCCTTTGGCCCTATAATCTTCAATGGGATCCGAAATATCTGTTCTCAGATTCCCCACAAAAAAGGCTAGCAAAGAGATCCACGAAATACAGATGTAACTCTGTGAGATGAATTAACCGAACACTAAGCAGTTTCTCAGAAAGCTTCTTTCCAGATTTCATCTGAGGATATTTCATTTTTCACCGTAGCCCTCTATGGGCTTTCAAATATCACTTTGCCAATTCCACAAGAACTGTCTTAGCGAAAGGCTTCTTGAAGGGAAAGCTGTAACTCTGTGAGATGATTTCACAGAACACAAAGAAGTTTCTCAGAAAGCTTCTTTCTCTTTGTTATCAGTGGATATTTCCTTTGGCCCTATAGTCTTCAAAGGGATCCGAATTATCTGTTCTCAGATTCCACGGAAATAAGGCTAGCAAAGAGATCCACGAAATACAGATGTAACTCTGTGAGATGAATGAACAGAACACTAAGCAGTTTCTCAGAAAGCTTCTTTGCAGATTTCATCTGAGGATATTTCCTTTTTCACCATAGGCCTCTAAGGGCTTCCAAATATCACTTTGTCAATTCCACAAGAACTGTCTTAGCCAAAGGCTTCTTGAGGGGAAAGCCGTAACTCTGTGAGATGATTTCACAGAACACAAAGAAGTTTCTCAGAAAGCTTCTTACTCTTTGTAATCGGAGGATATTTCCTTTGGCCCTATAGTCTTCAAAGGGTTCCGAAATATCTGTTCTCAGATTCCACAGAAAGAAGGCTAGTAAAGAGATCCACGAAATACAGATGTAACTCTGTGAGATGAATTAACCGAACACTAAGCAGTTTCTCAGAAAGATTCTTTCCAGATTTCATCTGAGGATATTTCCTTTTTCACCATAGCCCTCTATGGGCTTCCAAATATCACTTTGCCAATTCCACAAGAACTGTCTTAGCGAAAGGCTTCTTGAGGGGAAAGCTGTAACTCTGTGAGATGATTTCACAGAACACAAAGATGTTTCTCAGAAAGCTTCTTTCTCTTTTTTATCGGAGGATGTTTCCTTTGGCCCTTTAGTCTTCAATGGGATCTGAAATACCTGTTCTCAGATTCCACAGAAATAAGGCTAGCAAAGAGATCCACGAAATACAGATGTAACTCTGTGAGATGAATTAACAGAACACTAAGCAGTTTCTCAGAAAGCTTCTTTCCAGATTTCATCTGAGGATATTTCCTTTTTCACCATAGCCCTCTATGGGCTTCCACATATCACTTTGCCAATTCCACAAGAACTGTCTTAGCGAAAGGCTTCTTGAGGGGAAAGCTGTAACTCTGTGAGATGATTTCACAGAACACAAAGAAGTTTCTAAGAAAGCTTCTTTCTCTTTGTAATCGGAGGATATTTCCTTTGGCCCTATAGTCTTCAATGGGATCCGAAATATCTGTTCTCAGATTCCCCACAAATAAGGCTAGCAAAGAGATCCACGAAATACAGATGTAACTCTGTGAGATGAATTAACCGAACACTAAGCAGTTTCTCAGAAAGCTTCTTTCCAGATTTCATCTGAGGATATTTCCTTTTTCACCATAGCCCTCCAAGGGCTTCCAAATATCACTTTGCCAGTTCCACAAGAACTGTCTTAGCGAAAGGAATCTTGAGGGGAAAGCTGTAACTCTGTGAGATGATTTCACAGAACACAAAGAAGTTTCTCAGAGAGCTTCTTTCTCTTTGTAATCGGAGGATATTTCCTTTGGCACTATAGTCTTCAATGCGATCCGAAATATCTGTTCTCAGATTCCACAGAAATAAGGCTAGCAAAGATATCCACGAAATACAGATGTAACTCTGTGAGATGAATTAACAGAACACTAAGCAGTTTCTCAGAAAGCTTCTTTCCAGATTTCATCTGAGGATATTTCCTTTTTCACCATAGCCCTCTATGGGCTTCCACATATCACTTTGCCAATTCCACAAGAACTGTCTTAGCAAAAAGCTTCTTAAGGGGAAAGCTGTAACTCTGTGAGATGATTTCACAGAACACAAAGAAGTTTCTACGAAAGCTTCTTTCTCTTTGTAATCGGAGGATATTTCCTTTGGCCCTATAATCTTCAAAGGGATCCGAAATATCTGTTCTCAGATTCCCCACAAAAAAGGCTAGCAAAGAGATCCACGAAATACAGATGTAACTCTGTGAGATGAATTAACCGAACACTAAGCAGTTTCTCAGAAAGCTTCTTTCCAGATTTCATCTGAGGATATTTCATTTTTCACCGTAGCCCTCTATGGGCTTTCGCATATCACTTTGCCAATTCCACAAGAACTGTCTTAGCGAAAGGCTTCTTGAGGGGAAAGCTGTAACTCTGTGAGATGATTTCACAGAACACAAAGAAGTTTCTCAGAAAGCTTCTTTCTCTTTGTTATCAGTGGATATTTCCTTTGGCCCTATAGTCTTCAAAGGGATCCGAAATATCTGTTCTCAGATTCCACAGAAATAAGGCTAGCAAAGAGATCCACGAAATACAGATGTAACTCTGTGAGATGAATGAACAGAACACTAAGCAGTTTCTCAGAAAGCTTCTTTGCAGATTTCATCTGAGGATATTTCCTTTTTCACCATTGGCCTCTAAGGGCTTCCAAATATCACTTTGCCAATTCCACAAGAACTGTCTTAGCGAAAGGCTTCTTGAGGGGAAAGCCGTAACTCTGTGAGATGATTTCACAGAACACAAAGAAGTTTCTCAGAAAGCTTCTTACTCTTTGTAATCGGAGGATATTTCCTTTGGCCCTATAGTCTTCAAAGGGTTCCGAAATATCTGTTCTCAGATTCCACAGAAAGAAGGCTAGTAAAGAGATCCACGAAATACAGATGTAACTCTGTGAGATGAATTAACCGAACACTAAGCAGTTTCTCAGAAAGCTTCTTTCCAGATTTCATCTGAGGATATTTCCTTTTTCACCATAGCCCTCTATGGGCTTCCAAATATCACTTTGCCAATTCCACAAGAACTGTCTTAGCGAAAGGCTTCTTGAGGGGAAAGCTGTAACTCTGTGAGATGATTTCACAGAACACAAAGAAGTTTCTCAGAAAGCTTCTTTCTCTTTTTTATCAGAGGATATTTCCTTTGGCCCTTTAGTCTTCAATGGGATCTGAAATACCTGTTCTCAGATTCCACAGAAATAAGGCTAGCAAAGAGATCCACGAAATACAGATGTAACTCTGTGAGATGAATTAACCGAACACTAAGCAGTTTCTCAGAAAGCTTCTTTCCAGATTTCATCTGAGGATATTTCATTTTTCACCGTAGCCCTCTATGGGCTTTCAAATATCACTTTGCCAATTCCACAAGAACTGTCTTAGCGAAAGGCTTCTTGAGGGGAAAGCTGTAACTCTGTGAGATGATTTCACAGAACACAAAGAAGTTTCTCAGAAAGCTTCTTTCTCTTTGTTATCAGAGGATATTTCCTTTGGCCCTATATTCTTCAGAGGGATCCGAAATATCTGTTCTCAGATTCCACAGAAATAAGGCTAGCAAAGAGATCCACGAAATACAGATGTAACTCTGTGAGATGAATTAACAGAACACTAAGCAGTTTCTCAGAAAGCTTCTTTGCAGATTTCATCTGAGGATATTTCCTTTTTCACCATAGGCCTCTAAGGGCTTCGAAATATCACTTTGCCAATTCCACAAGAACTGTCTTAGCGAAAGGGTTCTTGAGGGGAAAGCTGTAACTCTGTGAGATGATTTCACAGAACACAAAGAAGTTTCTCAGAAAGCTTCTTACTCTTTGTAATCGGAGAATATTTCCTTTGGCCCTATAGTCTTCAAAGGGTTCCGAAATATCTGTTCTCAGATTCCACAGAAAGAAGGCTAGTAAAGAGATCCCCGAAATACAGATGTAACTCTGTGAAATGAATTAACCGAACACTAAGCAGTTTCTCAGAAAGCTTCTTTCCAGATTTCATCTGAGGATATTTCCTTTTTCACCTTAGCCCTCTATGGGCTTCCAAATATCACTTTGCCAATTACACAAGAACTGTCTTAGCGAAAGGCTTCTTGAGGGGAAAGCTGTAACTCTGTGAGATGATTTCACAGAACACAAAGAAGTTTCTCAGAAAGCTTCTTTCTCTTTTTTATCGGAGGATATTTCCTTTGGCCCTTTAGTCTTCAATGGGATCTGAAATACCTGTTCTCAGATTCCACAGAAATAAGGCTAGCAAAGAGATCCACGAAATACAGATGTAACTCTGTGAGATGAATTAACCGAACACTAAGCAGTTTCTCAGAAAGCTTCTTTCCAGATTTCATCTGAGGATATTTCATTTTTCACCGTAGCCCTCTATGGGCTTTCAAATATCACTTTGCCAATTCCACAAGAACTGTCTTAGCGAAAGGCTTCTTGAGGTGAAAGCTGTAACTCTGTGAGATGATTTCACAGAACACAAAGAAGTTTCTCAGAAAGCTTCTTTCTCTTTGTTATCAGAGGATATTTCCTTTGGCCCTATAGTCTTCAGAGGGATCCGAAATATCTGTTCTCAGATTCCACAGAAATAAGGCTAGCAAAGAGATCCACGAAATACAGATGTAACTCTGTGAGATGAATTAACAGAACACTAAGCAGTTTCTCAGAAAGGTTCTTTGCAGATTTCATCTGAGGATATTTCCTTTTTCACCATAGGCCTCTAAGGGCTTCCAAATATCACTTTGCCAATTCCACAAGAACTGTCTTAGCGAAAGGATTCTTGAGGGGAAAGCTGTAACTGTGTGAGATGATTTCACAGAACACAAAGAAGTTTCTCAGAAAGCTTCTTACTCTTTGTAATCGGAGGATATTTCCTTTGGCCCTATAGTCTTCAAAGGGTTCCGAAATATCTGTTCTCAGATTCCACAGAAAGAAGGCTAGTAAAGAGATCCCCGAAATACAGATGTAACTCTGTGAAACGAATTAACCGAACACTAAGCAGTTTCTCAGAAAGCTTCTTTCCAGATTTCATCTGAGGATATTTCCTTTTTCACCATAGCCCTCTATGGGCTTCCACATATCACTTTGCCAATTCCACAAGAACTGTCTTAGCGAAAAGCTTCTTAAGGGGAAAGCTGTAACTCTGTGAGATGATTTCACAGAACACAAAGAAGTTTCTACGAAAGCTTCTTTCTCTTTGTAATCGGAGGATATTTCCTTTGGCCCTATAATCTTCAATGGGATCCGAAATATCTGTTCTCAGATTCCCCACAAAAAAGGCTAGCAAAGAGATCCACGAAATACAGATGTAACTCTGTGAGATGAATTAACCGAACACTAAGCAGTTTCTCAGAAAGCTTCTTTCCAGATTTCATCTGAGGATATTTCATTTTTCACCGTAGCCCTCTATGGGCTTTCAAATATCACTTTGCCAATTCCACAAGAACTGTCTTAGCGAAAGGCTTCTTGAAGGGAAAGCTGTAACTCTGTGAGATGATTTCACAGAACACAAAGAAGTTTCTCAGAAAGCTTCTTTCTCTTTGTTATCAGTGGATATTTCCTTTGGCCCTATAGTCTTCAAAGGGATCCGAATTATCTGTTCTCAGATTCCACAGAAATAAGGCTAGCAAAGAGATCCACGAAATACAGATGTAACTCTGTGAGATGAATGAACAGAACACTAAGCAGTTTCTCAGAAAGCTTCTTTGCAGATTTCATCTGAGGATATTTCCTTTTTCACCATAGGCCTCTAAGGGCTTCCAAATATCACTTTGTCAATTCCACAAGAACTGTCTTAGCGAAAGGCTTCTTGAGGGGAAAGCCGTAACTCTGTGAGATGATTTCACAGAACACAAAGAAGTTTCTCAGAAAGCTTCTTACTCTTTGTAATCGGAGGATATTTCCTTTGGCCCTATAGTCTTCAAAGGGTTCCGAAATATCTGTTCTCAGATTCCACAGAAAGAAGGCTAGTAAAGAGATCCACGAAATACAGATGTAACTCTGTGAGATGAATTAACCGAACACTAAGCAGTTTCTCAGAAAGATTCTTTCCAGATTTCATCTGAGGATATTTCCTTTTTCACCATAGCCCTCTATGGGCTTCCAAATATCACTTTGCCAATTCCACAAGAACTGTCTTAGCGAAAGGCTTCTTGAGGGGAAAGCTGTAACTCTGTGAGATGATTTCACAGAACACAAAGATGTTTCTCAGAAAGCTTCTTTCTCTTTTTTATCGGAGGATGTTTCCTTTGGCCCTTTAGTCTTCAATGGGATCTGAAATACCTGTTCTCAGATTCCACAGAAATAAGGCTAGCAAAGAGATCCACGAAATACAGATGTAACTCTGTGAGATGAATTAACAGAACACTAAGCAGTTTCTCAGAAAGCTTCTTTCCAGATTTCATCTGAGGATATTTCCTTTTTCTGCATAGCCCTCTATGGGCTTCCACATATCACTTTGCCAATTCCACAAGAACTGTCTTAGCGAAAGGAATCTTGAGGGGAAAGCTGTAACTCTGTGAGATGATTTCACAGAACACAAAGAAGTTTCTCAGAGAGCTTCTTTCTCTTTGTAATCGGAGGATATTTCCTTTGGCACTATGGTCTTCAATGCGATCCGAAATATCTGTTCTCAGATTCCACAGAAATAAGGCTAGCAAAGATATCCACGAAATACAGATGTAACTCTGTGAGATGAATTAACAGAACACTAAGCAGTTTCTCAGAAAGCTTCTTTCCAGATTTCATCTGAGGATATTTCCTTTTTCACCATAGCCCTCTATGGGCTTCCACATATCACTTTGCCAATTCCACAAGAACTGTCTTAGCGAAAAGCTTCTTAAGGGGAAAGCTGTAACTCTGTGAGATGATTTCACAGAACACAAAGAAGTTTCTCAGAGAGCTTCTTTCTCTTTGTAATCGGAGGATATTTCCTTTGGCCCTATAGTCTTCAATGCGATCCGAAATATCTGTTCTCAGATTCCACAGAAATAAGGCTAGCAAAGATATCCACGGAATACAGATGTAACTCTGTGAGATGAATTAACACAACACTAAGCAGTTTCTCAGAAAGCTTCTTTCCAGATTTCATCTGAGGATATTTCCTTTTTCACCATAGCCCTCTATGGGCTTCCACATATCACTTTGCCAATTCCACAAGAAGTGTCTTAGCGAAAGGCTTCTTGAGGGGAAAGCTGTAACTCTGTGAGATGATTTCAGAGAACACAAAGAAGTTTCTCAGAAAGCTTCTTTCTCTTTTTTATCGGAGGATATTTCCTTTGGCCCTATAGTCTTCAAAGGGATCAAAAATATCTCTTCTCAGATTCCACAAAAATAAGGCTAGCAAAGAGATCCACGAAATACAGATGTAACTCTGTGAGATGAATGAACAGAACACTAAGCAGTTTCTCAGAAAGCTTCTTTCCAGATTTCATCTGAGGATATTTCCTTTTTCACCATAACCCTCTATGGGCTTCCAAATATCACTTTGCCTATTCCACAAGAACTGTCTTAGCGAAAGGCTTCTTGAGGGGAAAGCTGTAACTCTGTGAGATGATTTAACAGAACACAAAGAAGTTTCTCAGAAAGCTTCTTTCTCTTTGTTATCGGAGGATATTTTCTTTGGCCCTATACTCTTCAAAGTGATCCGAAATATCTGTTCTCAGATTCCACAGAATTAAGGCGAGTAAAGAGATCCACGAAATACAGATAAAACTCTGTGAGATGAATTAACCGAACCATAAGCAGTTTCACAGAAAGCTTCTTTCCAGATTTCATCTGAGGATATTTCCTTTTTCACCATAGCCATCTATGGGCTTCCAAATATCAGCTTGCCAATTCCACAAGAACTGTCTTAGCGAAAGGCTTCTTGAGGGGAAAGCTGTAACTCTGTGAGATGATTTCACAGAACACAAAGAAGTTTCTCAGAAAGCTTCTTTCTCTTTTTTATCGGAGGATATTTCCTTTGGCCCTTTAGTCTTCAATGGGATCTGAAATACCTGTTCTCAGATTCCACAGAAATAAGGCTAGCAAAGAGATCCACGAAATACAGATGTAAATCTGTGAGATGAATTAACCGAACACTAAGCAGTTTCTCAGAAAGCTTCTTTCCAGATTTCATCTGAGGATATTTCATTTTTCACCGTAGCCCTCTATGGGCTTTCAAATATCACTTTGCCAATTCCTCAAGAACTGTCTTAGCGAAAGGCTTCTTGAGGGGAAAGCTGTAACTCTGTGAGATGATTTCACAGAACACAAAGAAGTTTCTCAGAAAGCTTCTTTCTCTTTGTAATCGGAGGATATTTCCTTTGGCACTACAGTCTTCAATGCGATCCGAAATATCTGTTCTCAGATTCCACAGAAATAAGGCTAGCAAAGATATCCACGAAATACAGATGTAACTCTGTGAGATGAATTAACAGAACACTAAGCAGTTTCTCAGAAAGCTTCTTTCCAGATTTCATCTGAGGATATTTCCTTTTTCACCATAGCCCTCTTTGGGCTTCCAAATATCACTTTGCCAATTCCACAAGAACTGTCTTAGCGAAAGGCTTCTTGAGGGGAAAGCTGTAACTCTGTGAGATGATTTCACAGAACACAAAGAAGTTTCTCAGAGAGCTTCTTTCTCTTTGTAATCGGAGGATATATCCTTTGGCCCTATAGTCTTCAATGCGATCCGAAATATCTGTTCTCAGATTCCACATAAATAAGGCTAGCAAAGAGATACACGGAATACAGATGTAACTCTGTGAGTTGAATTAACAGAACACTAAGCAGTTTCTCAGAAAGCTTCATTCCAGATTTCATCTGAGGATATTTCCTTTTTCACCATAGCCCTCTATGGGCTTCCACATATCACTGTGCCAATTCCACAAGAAGTGTCTTAGCGAAAAGCTTCTTAAGGGGAAAGCTGTAACTCTGTGAGATGATTTCACAGAACACAAAGAAGTTTCTCAGAAACCTTCTTTCTCTTTGTAATCGGAGGATATTTCCTTTGGCCCTATAATCTTCAATGGGATCCGAAATATCTGTTCTCAGATTCCCCACAAAAAAGGCTAGCAAAGAGATCCACGAAATACAGATGTAACTCTTTGAGATGAATTAACCGAACACTAAGCAGTTTCTCAGAAAGCTTCTTTCCAGATTTCATCTGAGGATATTTCATTTTTCACCGTAGCCCTCTATGGGCTTTCAAATATCACTTTGCCAATTCCACAAGAACTGTCTTAGCGAAAGGCTTCTTGAGGGGAAAGCTGTAACTCTGTGAGATGATTTCACAGAACACAAAGAAGTTTCTCAGAAAGCTTCTTTCTCTTTGTTATCAGTGGATATTTCCTTTGGCCCTATAGTCTTCAAAGGGATCCGAAATATCTGTTCTCAGATTCCACAGAAATAAGGCTAGCAAAGAGATCCACGAAATACAGATGTAACTCTGTGAGATGAATTAACAGAACACTAAGCAGTTTCTCAGAAAGCTTCTTTGCAGATTTCATCTGAGGATATTTCCTTTTTCACCATAGGCCTCTAAGGGCTTCCAAATATCACTTTGCCAATTCCACAAGAACTGTCTTAGCGAAAGGCTTCTTGAGGGAAAGCCGTAACTCTGTGAGATGATTTCACAGAACACAAAGAATTTTCTCAGACAGCTTCTTACTCTTTGTAATCGGAGGATATTTCCTTTGGCCCTATAGTCTTCAAAGGGTTCCGAAATATCTGTTCTCAGATTCCACAGAAAGAAGGCTAGTAAAGAGATCCACGAAATACAGATATAACACTGTGAGATGAATTAACCGAACACTAAGCAGTTTCTCAGAAAGCTTCTTTCCAGATTTCATCTGAGGATATTTCCATTTTCACCATAGCCCTCTATGGGCTTCCAAATATCACTTTGCCAATTCCACAAGAAGTGTCTTAGCGAAAGGCTTCTTGAGGGGAAAGCTGTAACTCTGTGAGATGATTTCACAGAACACAAAGAAGTTTCTCAGAAAGCTTCCTTCTCTTTTTTATCAGAGGATATTTCCTTTGGCCCTTAGGTCTTCAATGGTATCAGAAATACCTGTTCTCAGATTCCACAGAAATAAGGCTAGCAAAGTGATCCACGAAATACAGATGTAACTCTGTGAGATGAATTAACCGAACACTAAGCAGTTTCTCTGAAAGCTTCTTTCCAGATTTCATCTGAGGATATTTCCTTTTTCACCATAGCCCTCTATGGGCTTCCACATATCACTTTGCCAATTCCACAAGAACTGTCTTAGCGAAAGGCTTCTTGAGGGGAAAGCTGTAAATCTGTGAGATGATTTCACAGAACACAAAGTACTTTCTCAGAGAGCTTCTTTCTCTTTGTAATCGGAGGATATTTCCTTTGGCCCTATAGTCTTCAATGGGATCCGAAATATCTGTTCTCAGATTCCACAGAATTCAGGCTAGCAAAGATATCCACGAAATACAGATGTAACTCTGTGAGATGAATTAACAGAACACTAAGCAGTTTCTCAGAAAGCTTCTTTCCAGATTTCATCTGAGGATATTTCCTTTTTCACCATAGCCCTCTATGGGCTTCCAAATATCACTTTGCCAATTCTACAAGAAGTGTCTTAGTGAAAGGCTTCTTGAGGGGAAAGCTGTAACTCTGTGAGATGATTTCACAGAACACAAAGAAGTTTCTCAGAAAGCTTCTTTCTCTTTTTTATCGGAGGATATTTACTTTGCCCCTATAGTCTTCAAAGGGATCAAAAATATCTCTTCTCAGATTCCACGAAAATAAGGCTTGCAAAGAGATCCACGAAATACAGATGTAACTCTGTGAGATGAATTAACCGAACACTAAGCAGTTTCTCAGAAAGCTTCTTTCCAGATTTCATCTGAGGATATTTCATTTTTCACCGTAGCCCTCTATGGGCTTTCAAATATCACTTTGCCAATTCCACAAGAACTGTCTTAGCGAAAGGCTTCTTGAGGGGAAAGCTGTAACTCTGTGAGATGATTTCACAGAACACAAAGAAGTTTCTCAGAAAGCTTCTTTCTCTTTGTAATCGGAGGATATTTCCTTTGGCCCTATATTCTTCAATGCGATCCGAAATATCTGTTCTCAGATTCCACAGAAATAAGTCTAGCAAAGAGATCCACGAAATACAGATGTAACTATGTGATTTGAATTAACAGAACACTAAGCAGTTTCTCAGAAAGCTTCTTTCCAGATTTCATCTGAGGATATTTCCTTTTTCACCATAGCCCTCTATGGGCTTCCACATATCACTGTGCCAATTCCACAAGAAGTGTCTTAGCGAAAAGCTTCTTAAGGGGAAAGCTGTAACTCTGTGAGATGATTTCACAGAACACAAAGAAGTTTCTCAGAAACCTTCTTTCTCTTTGTAATCGGAGGATATTTCCTTTGGCCCTATAATCTTCAATGGGATCCGAAATATCTGTTCTCAGATTCCCCACAAAAAAGGCTAGCAAAGAGATCCACGAAATACAGATGTAACTCTGTGAGATGAATTAACCGAACACTAAGCAGTTTCTCAGAAAGCTTCTTTCCAGATTTCATCTGAGGATATTTCATTTTTCACCGTAGCCCTCTATGGGCTTTCAAATATCACTTTGCCAATTCCACAAGAACTGTCTTAGCGAAAGGCTTCTTGAGGGGAAAGCTGTAACTCTGTGAGATGATTTCACAGAACACAAAGAAGTTTCTCAGAAAGCTTCTTTCTCTTTGTTATCAGTGGATATTTCCTTTGGCCCTATAGTCTTCAAAGGGATCCGAAATATCTGTTCTCAGATTCCACAGAAATAAGGCTAGGAAAGAGATCCACGAAATACAGATGTAACTCTGTGAGATGAATTAACAGAACACTAAGCAGTTTCTCAGAAAGCTTCTTTGCAGATTTCATCTGAGGATATTTCCTTTTTCACCATAGGCCTCTAAGGGCTTCCAAATATCACTTTGCCAATTCCACAAGAACTGTCTTAGCGAAAGGCTTCTTGAGGGAAAGCCGTAACTCTGTGAGATGATTTCACAGAACACAAAGAAGTTTCTCAGAAAGCTTCTTACTCTTTGTAATCGGAGGATATTTCCTTTGGCCCTATAGTCTTCAAAGGGTTCCGAAATATCTGTTCTCAGATTCCACAGAAAGAAGGCTAGTAAAGAGATCCACGAAATACAGATATAACACTGTGAGATGAATTAACCGAACACTAAGCAGTTTCTCAGAAAGCTTCTTTCCAGATTTCATCTGAGGATATTTCCATTTTCACCATAGCCCTCTATGGGCTTCCAAATATCACTTTGCCAATCCCACAAGAAGTGTCTTAGCGAAAGGCTTCTTGAGGGGAAAGCTGTAACTCTGTGAGATGATTTCACAGAACACAAAGAAGTTTCTCAGAAAGCTTCCTTCTCTTTTTTATCAGAGGATATTTCCTTTGGCCCTTTAGTCTTCAATGGTATCTGAAATACCTGTTCTCAGATTCCACAGAAATAAGGCTAGCAAAGAGATCCACGAAATACAGATGTAACTCTGTGAGATGAATTAACCGAACACTAAGCAGTTTCTCAGAAAGCTTCTTTCCAGATTTCATCTGAGGATATTTCCTTTTTCACCATAGCCCTCTATGGGCTTCCACATATCACTTTGCCAATTCCACAAGAACTGTCTTAGCGAAAGGCTTCTTGAGGGGAAAGCTGTAACTCTGTGAGATGATTTCACAGAACACAAAGTACTTTCTCAGAGAGCTTCTTTCTCTTTGTAATCGGAGGATATTTTTTGGACCTATAGTCTTCAATGGGATCCGAAATATCTGTTCTCAGATTCCACAGAATTCAGGCTAGCAAAGATATCCACGAAATACAGATGTAACTCTGTGAGATGAATTAACAGAACACTAAGCAGTTTCTCAGAAAGCTTCTTTCCAGATTTCATCTGAGGATATTTCCTTTTTCACCATAGCCCTCTATGGGCTTCCAAATATCACTTTGCCAATTCTACAAGAAGTGTCTTAGTGAAAGGCTTCTTGAGGGGAAAGCTGTAACTCTGTGAGATGATTTCACAGAACACAAAGAAGTTTCTCAGAAAGCTTCTTTCTCTTTTTTATCGGAGGATATTTACTTTGGCCCTATAGTCTTCAAAGGGATCAAAAATATCTCTTCTCAGATTCCACAAAAATAAGGCTTGCAAAGAGATCCACGAAATACAGATGTAACTCTGTGAGATGAATGAACAGAACACTAAGCAGTTTCTCAGAAAGCTTCTTTACAGATTTCATCTGAGGATATTTCCTTTTTCACCATAACCCTCTATGGGCTTCCAAATATCACTTTGCCAGTTCCACAAGAACTGTCTTAGCGAAAGGCTTCTTGAGGGGAAAGATGTAACTCTGTGAGATGATTTCACAGAACACAAAGAAGTTTCTCAGAAAGCTTCTTTCTCTTTGTTATCGGAGGATATTTTCTTTGGCCCTATACTCTTCAAAGGGATCCGAAATATCTGTTCTCAGATTCCACAGAATTAAGGCGAGTAAAGAGATCCACGAAATACAGATGTAACTCTGTGAGATGAATGAACAGAACACTAAGCAGTTTCTCAGAAAGCTTCTTTCCAGATTTCATCTGAGGATATTTCCTTTTTAACCATAGCCCTCTATGGGCTTCCAAATATCACTTTGCCAATTCCACAAGAACTGTCTTAGCGAAAGGCTTCTTGAGGGGAAAGCTGTAACTCTGTCAGATGATTTCACAGAACACAAAGAAGTTTCTCAGAGAGTTTCTTTCTCTTTGTAATCGGAGGATATTTCCTTTGGCCCTATAGTCTTCAAGGGGAACAGAAATACCTTTTCTCAGATTCCACAAAAATAAGGCTAGCAAAGAGATCCACGAAATACTGATGTAATTCTGTGAGATGAATGAACAGAACACTAAGCAGTTTCTCAGAAAGCTTCTTTCCAGATTTCATCTGAGGATATTTCCTTTTTCACCATAGCACTCTATGGGCTTCCAAATATCACTTTGCCAATTCCACAAGAACTGTCTTAGCGAACGGCTTCTTGAGGGGAAAGCTGTAACTCTGTGAGATGATTTCACAGAACACAAAGAAGTTTCTCAGAAAGCTTCTTTCTCTTTGTAATCGGAGGATAATTCCTTTGGCCCTATAGTCTTCAATGGGATCCGAAATATCTGTTCTCAGATTCCCCACAAATAAGGCTAGCAAAGAGATCCACGACATACAGATGTAACTCTGTGAGATGAATGAACAGAACACTAAGCAGTTTCTCAGAAAGCTTCTTTCCAGATTTCATCTGAGGATATTTCCTTTTTCACCATAACCCTCTATGGGCTTCCAAATATCACTTTGCCTTTTCCACAAGAACTGTCTTAGCGAAAGGCTTCTTGAGGGGAAAGCTGTAACTCTGTGAGATGATTTCACAGAACACAAAGAAGTTTCTCAGAAAGCTTCTTTCTCTTTGTTATCGGAGGATATTTCCTTTGGCCCTATAGTCTTCAAAGGGATTAAATATATCTTCTCTCAGATTCCACAGAAATAAGGCGAGCAAAGATATCCACGAAATACAGATAAAACTCTGTGAGATGAATTAACCGAACCATAAGCAGTTTCACAGAAAGCTTCTTTCCAGATTTCATCTGAGGATATTTCCTTTTTCACCATAGCCATCTATGGGCTTTCAAATATCAGCTTCCCAATTCCACAAGAACTGTCTTAGCGAAAGGCTTCTTGAGGGGAAAGCTGTAACTCTGTGAGATGATGTCACAGAACACAAAGAAGTTTCTCAGAAAGCTTCTTTCTCTTTTTTATCGGAGGATATTTCCTTTGGCCCTTTAGTCTTCAATGGGATCTGAAATATCTGTTCTCAGATTCCACAGAAATAAGGCTAGCAAAGAGATACACGAAATACAGATGTAACTCTGTGAGATGAATTAACAGAACACTAATGAGTTTCTCAGAAAGCTTCTTTGCAGATTTCATCTGAGGATATTTCCTTTTTCACCATAGGCCTCTAAGGGCTTCCAAATATCACTTTGCCAATTCCACAAGAACTGTCTTAGCGAAAGGCTTCTTGAGGGGAAAGCTGTAACTCAGTGAAATGATTTCACAGAACACAAAGAAGTTTCTCAGAAAGCTTCTTTCTCTTTGTAATCGGATGATATTTCCTTTGGCCCTGTAGTCTTCAAAGGGATCCGAAATATCTGTTCTCAGATTCCACAGAAATAAGGCTAGCAAAGAGATCCACGAAATACAGATGTAACTCTGTGAAATGAATTAACCGAACACTAAGCAGTTTCTCAGAAAGCTTCTTTCCAAATTTCATCTGAGGATATTTCCTTTTTCAACATAGCCCACTATGGGCTTCCAAATATCACTTTGCCATTTCCACAAGAAGTGTCTTAGCGAAAGGCTTCTTGAGGGGAAAGCTGTAACTCTGTGAGATGATTTCACAGAATTCAAAGAAGTTTCAAAGAAAGCTTCTTTCTCTTTGTAATCGGAAGATATTTCCTTTGGCCCTATATACTTCAATGGGATCCGAAATATCTGTTCTCAGATTCCCCACAAATAAGGCTAGCAAAGAGATCCACGAAATACAGATGTAACTCTGTGAGATGAATTAACCGAACACTAAGCAGTTTCTCAGAAAGCTTCTTTCCAGATTTCATCTGAGGATATTTCCTTTTTCACCATAGCCCTCTATGGGCTTCCAAATATCACTTTGCCAATTCCACAAGAACTGTCTTAGCGAAAGGCGTCTTGAGGGGAAAGCTGTAACTCTGTGAGATGATTTCACAATAAACACAAAGAGGTTTCTCAGAAAGCTTCTTTCTCTTTGTTATCGGAGGATATTTTCTTTGGCCCTATACTCTTCAAAGGGATCCGAAATATCTGTTCTCAGATTCCACAGAAATAAGGCTAGTAAAGAGATCCACGAAATACAGATGTAACTCTGTGAGATGAATTCACAGAACACTAAGCAGTTTCTCAGAAAGCTTCTTTCCAGATTTCATCTGAGGATATTTCCTTTTTCACCATAGCCCTCTATGGGCTTCCAAATATCACTTTGCCAATTCCACAAGAACTGTCTTAGCGAAAGGCTTCTTGAGGGGAAAGCTGTAACTCTGTGAGATGATTTCACAGAACACAAAGAATTTTCTCAGAAAGCTTCTTTCTCTTTGTTATCAGAGGATATTTCTTTGGCCCTATAGTGTTCAAAGGGATCCCAAATATCTGTTCTCAGATTCCCCACAAATAAGGCTAGCAAAGAGATCCACGAAATACAGATGTAACTCTGTGAGATGAATTAACCGAACACTAAGCAGTTTCTCAGATAGCTTCTTTCCAGATTTCATCTGAGGATATTTCCTTTTTCACCATAGCCCTCTAAGGGCTTCCAAATATCACTTTGCCAGTTCCACAAGAACTGTCTTAGCGAAAGTCTTCTTTGGGGGAAAGCTGTAACTCTGTGAGATGATTTCACAGAACACAAAGAAGTTTCTCAGAGAGCTTCTTTCTCTTTGTAATCGGAGGATATTTCCTTTGGCCCTATAGTCTTCAAAGCGATCCGAAATATCTGTTCTCAGATTCCACATAAATAAGGCCAGCAAAAATATCCACGTAATACAGATGTAACTCTGTGAGATGAATGAACAGAACACTAAGCAGTTTCTCAGAAAGCTTCTTTCCAGATTTCATCTGAGGATATTTCCTTTTTCACCATAGCCCTCTATGGGCTTCCAGATATCTCTTTGCCAATTCCACAAGAATTGTCTTAGCGAAAGGCTTCTTGAGGGGAAAGCTGTAACTCTGTGAGATGATTTCACAGAACACAAAGAAGTTTCTCAGATAGCTTCTTTCTCTTTGTTATCGGAGGATATTTTCTTTGGCCCTATACTCTTCAAAGGGATCCGAAATATCTGTTCTCAGATTCCACAGAAATAAGGCTAGCAAAGAGATCCACGAAATACAGATGTAACTATGTGAGATGAATTAACAGAACACTAAGCAGTTTCTCAGAAAACTTATTTCAAGATTTCATCTGAGGATATTTCCTTTTTCACAATAGCCCTCTAAGGGCTTCCAAATATCACTTTGCCAATTCCACAAGAACTGTCTTAGCGAAAGGCTTCTTGAGGGGAAAGCTGCATCTCTGTGAGATGATTTCACAGAACACAAAGAAGTTTCTCAGAAAGCTTCTTTCTCTTTGTTATCGGAGGATATTTTCTTTGGCCCTATACTCTTCAAAGGGATCCGAAATATCTGTTCTCAGATTCCACAGAAATAAGGCTAGCAAAGAGATCCACGAAAAACAGATGTAACTCTGTGAGATGAATTCACAGAACACTAAGCAGTTTCTCAGAAAGCTTATTTCAAGATTTCATCTGAGGATATTTCCTTTTTCACCATAGCCCTCTAAGGGCTTCCAAATATCACTTTGCCAATTCCACAAGAACTTTCTTAGCGAAAGGCTTCTTGAGGGTAAAGCTGTAACTCTGTGAGATGATTTCACAGAACACAAAGAAGTTTCTCAGAGAGCTTCTTTCTCTTTGTAATCGGAGGATATTTCCTTTGGCCCTATAGTCTTCAATGGGATCTGAAATACCTGTTCTCAGATTCCACAGAAATAAGGCTAGCAAAGAGATACACGAAATACAGATGTAAATCTGTGAGATGAATTAACAAAACACTAAGCAGTTTCTCAGAAAGCTTCTTTCCAGATTTCATCTGAGGATATTTCCTTTTTCACCATTGCCCTCTACGGGCTTCCAAATATCACTTTGCCAATTCCACAAGAACTGTCTTAGCGAAAGGCTTCTTGAGGGGAAAGCTGTAACTCTGTGAGATGATTTCACAGAATTCAAAGAAGTTTCTAAGAAAGCTTCTTTCTCTTTGTAATCGGAAGATATTTCCTTTGGCCCTATATACTTCAATGGGATCCGAAATATCTGTTCTCAGATTCCCCACAAATAAGGCTAACAAAGAGATCCACGAAATACAGATGTAACTCTGTGAGATGAATTAACCGAACACTAAGCAGTTTCTCAGAAAGCTTCTTTCCAGATTTCATCTGAGGATATTTCCTTTTTCACCATAGCCCTCTATGGGCTTCCAAATATCACTTTGCCAATTCCACAAGAACTGTCTTAGCGAAAGGCGTCTTGAGGGGAAAGCTGTATCTCTGTGAGATGATTTCACAATAAACACAAAGAGGTTTCTCAGAAAGCTTCTTTCTCTTTGTTATCGGAGGATATTTTCTTTGGCCCTATACTCTTCAAAGGGATCCGAAATATCTGTTCTCAGATTCCACAGAAATAAGGCTAGTAAAGAGATCCACGAAATACAGATGTAACTCTGTGAGATAAATTCACAGAACAATAAGCAGTTTCTCAGAAAGCTTCTTTCCAGATTTCATCTGAGGATATTTCCTTTTTCACCTAAGCCCTCTATGGGCTTCCACATATCACTTTGCCAATTCCACAAGAACTGTCTTAGCGAAAGGCTTCTTGAGGAGAAAGCTGTAACTCTGTGAGATGATTTCACAGAACACAAAGAAGTTTCTCAGAAAGCTTCTTACTCTTTGTAATCGGAGGATATTTCCTTTGGCCCTATAGTCTTCAAAGGGTTCCGAAATATCTGTTCTCAGATTCCACAGAAATAAGGCTAGTAAAGAGATCCACGAAATACAGACGTAACTCTGTGAGATGAATTAACCGAACACTAAGCAGTTTCTCAGAAAGCTTCTTTCCAGATTTCATCTGAGGATATTTCCTTTTTCACCATAGCCCTCTATGGGCTTCCAAATATCACTTTGCCAATTCCACAAGAACTGTCTTAGCGAAAGGCTTCTTGAGGGGAAAGCTGTAACTCTGTGAGATGATTTCACAGAACACAAAGAAGTTTCTCAGAAAGCTTCTTTCTCTTTGTTATGAGAGGATATTTCCTTTGGCCCTATAGTCTTCAAAGGGATCCGAAATATCTGTTCTCAGATTCCCCACAAATAAGGCTAGCAAAGAGATCCACGAAATACAGATGTAACTCTGTGAGATGAATGAACCGAACACTAAGCAGTTTCTCAGATAGCTTCTTTCCAGATTTCATCTGAGGATATTTCCTTTTTCACCATAGCCCTCTAAGGGCTTCCAAATATCACTTTGCCAGTTCCACAAGAACTGTCTTAGCGAAAGTCTTCTTTGGGGGAAAGCTGTAACTCTGTGAGATGATTTCACAGAACACAAAGAAGTTTCTCAGAGAGCTTCTTTCTCTTTGTAATCGGAGGATATTTCCTTTGGCCCTATACTCTTCAAAGGGATCCGAAATATCTGTTCTCAGATTCCACAGAATTAAGGCGAGTAAAGAGATCCACGAAATACAGATGTAACTCTGTGAGATGAATTAACAGAACACTAAGCAGTTTCTCCAAAAGCTTCTTTCCAGATTTCATCTGAGGATATTTCCTTTTTCACCATAGCCCTCTATGGGCTTCCAAATATCACTTTGCCAATTCCACAAGAACTGTCTTAGCGAAAGGCTTCTTGACGGGAAAGCTGTAACTCTGTGAGATGATTTCACAGAACACAAAGAAGTTTCTAAGAAAGCTTCATTCTCTTTGTAATCGGAGGATATTTCCTTTGTCCCTATAGTCTTCAATGGGATCTGAAATACCTGTTCTCAGATTCCACAGAAATAAGGCTAGCAAAGAGATCCCCGAAATACAGATGTAACTCTGTGAGATGAATGAACAGAACACTAAGCAGTTTCTCAGAAAGCTTGTTTCCAGATTTCATCTGAGGATATTTCCTTTTTCACCATAGCCCTCTATGGGCTTCCACATATCACTTTGCCAATTCCACAAGAACTGTCTTAGCGAAAGGCTTCTTGAGGGGAAAGCTGTAACTCTGTGAGATGATTTCACAGAACACAAAGAAGTTTCTCAGATAGCTTCTTTCTCTTTGTTATCGGAGGATATTTTCTTTGGCCCTATACTCTTCAAAGGGATCCGAAATATCTGTTCTCAGATTCCACAGAAATAAGGCTAGCAAAGAGATCCACAAAATACAGATGTAACTCTCTGAGATGAATTAACAGAACACTAAGCAGTTTCTCAGAAAACTTATTTCAAGATTTCATCTGAGGATATTTCCTTTTTCACAATAGCCCTCTAAGGGCTTCCAAATATCACTTTGCCAATTCCACAACAACTGTCTTAGCGAAAGGCTTCTTGAGGGGAAAGCTGTAACTCTGTGAGATGATTTCACAGAACACAAAGTAGTTTCTCAGAAAGCTTCTTTCTCTTTGTTATCGGAGGATATTTTCTTTGGCCCTATACTCTTCAAAGGGATCCGAAATATCTGTTCTCAGATTCCACAGAAATAAGGCTAGCAAAGAGATCCACGAAAAACAGATGTAACTCTGTGAGATGAATTAACAGAACACTAAGCAGTTTCTCAGAAATCTTATTTCAAGATTTCATCTGAGGATATTTCCTTTTTCACCATAGACCTCTAAGGGCTTCCAAATATCACTTTGCCAATTCCACAAGAACTGTCTTAGCGAAAGACTTCTTGAGGGGAAAGCTGTAACTCTGTGAGATGATTTCACAGAACACAAAGAAGTTTCTCAGAGAGCTTCTTTCTCTTTGTAATCGGAGGATATCTCCTTTGGCCCTATAGTCTTCAATGGGATCTGAAATACCTGTTCTCAGATTCCACAGAAATAAGGCTAGCAAAGAGATACACTAAATACAGATGTAACTCTGTTAGATGAATTAACAGAACACTAAGCAGTTTCTCAGAAAGCTTCTTTCCAGATTTCATCTGAGGATATTTCCTTTTTCACCATAGCCCTCTATGGGCTTCCAAATATCACTTTGCCAATTCCACAAGAACTGTCTTATCGAAAGGCTTCTTGAGGGGAAAGCTGTAACTCTGTGAGATGATTTCACAGAACACAAAGAAGTTCCTCAGAAAGCTTCTTTCTCTTTGTTATCAGAGGATATTTCCTTTGGCCCTATATTCTTCAAAGGGATCCGAAATATCTGTTCTCAGATTACACAGAAATAAGGGTAGCAAAGAGATCCACCAAATACAGATGTAACTCTGTGAGATGAATGAACAGAACACTAAGCAGTTTCTCAGAAAGCTTCTTTCCAGATTTCATCTGAGGATATTTCCTTTTTCACCATAGCCCTCTATGGGCTTCCAAATATCACTTTGCCAATTCCACAAGAACTGTCTTAGCGAAAGGCTTCTTGAGGGGGAAGCTGTAACTCTGTGAGATGATTTCACAGAACACAAAGAAGTTTCTCAGAAAGCTTCTTTCTCTTTGTTATCGGAGGATATTTTCTTTGGCCCTATACTCTTCAAAGGGATCCGAATTATCTGTTCTCAGATTCCACAGAATTAAGGCGAGTAAAGAGATCCACGAAATACAGATGTAACACTGTGAGATGAATTAACAGAACACTAAGCAGTTTCACAGAAAGCTTCTTTCCAGATTTCATCTGAGGATATTTCCTTTTTCACCATAGCCCTCTATAGGCTTCCAAATATCACTTTGCCAATTCCAGAAGAACTGTCTCAGCGAAAGGCTTCTTGATGGGAAAGCTGTAACTCTGTGAGATGATTTCACAGAACACAAAGAAGTTTCTCAGAGAGCTTCTTTCTCTTTGTAATCGGAGGATATTTCCTTTGGCCCTATAGTCTTCAATGCGATCCGAAATATCTGTTCTCAGATTCCACAGAAATAAGGCTAGCAAAGATATCCACGAAATACAGATGTAACTCTGTGAGATGAATTAACAGAACACTAAGCAGTTTCTCAGAAAGCTTCTTTCCAGATTTCATCTGAGGATATTTCCTTTTTCACCATAGCCCTCTATGGGCTTCCACATATCACTTTGCCAATTCCACAAGAAGTGTCTTAGCGAAAGGCTTCTTGAGGGGAAAGCTGTAACTCTGTGAGATGATTTCACAGAACACAAAGAAGTTTCTCAGAAAGCTTCTTACTCTTTTTTATCAGAGGATATTTCCTTTGGCCCTATAGTCTTCAAAGGGATCAAAAATATCTCTTCTCAGATTCCACAAAAATAAGGCTAGCAAAGAGATCCACGAAATACAGATGTAACTCTGTGAGATGAATTAACAGAACACTAAGCAGTTTCTCAGAAAGCTTCTTTCCAGATTTCATCTGAGGATATTTCCTTTTTCACCATAACCCTCTATGGGCTTCCAAATATCACTTTGCCTTTTCCACAAGAACTGTCTTAGCGAAAGGCTTCTTGAGGGGAAAGCTGTAACTCTGTGAGATGATTTCACAGAACACAAAGAAGTTTCTCAGAAAGCTTCTTTCTCTTTGTTATCGGAGGATATTTCCTTTGGCCCTATACTCTTCAAAGGGATCCGAAATATCTGTTCTCAGATTCCACAGAATTAAGGCGAGTAAAGAGATCCACGAAATACAGATGTAACTCTGTGAGATGAATTAACAGAACACTAAGCAGTTTCTCCAAAAGCTTCTTTCCAGATTTCATCTGAGGATATTTCCTTTTTCACCATAGCCCTCTATGGGCTTCCAAATATCACTTTGCCAATTCCACAAGAACTGTCTTAGCGAAAGGCTTCTTGAGGGGAAAGCTGTAACTCTGTGAGATGATTTCACAGAACACAAAGATGTTTCTAAGAAAGCTTCTTTCTCTTTGTTATCGGAGGATATTTTCTTTGGCCCTATACTCTTCAAAGGGATCCGAAATATCTGTTCTCAGATTCCACAGAAATAAGGCTAGCAAAGGGATCCACGAAATACAGATGTAACTATGTGAGATGAATTAACAGAACACTAAGCAGTTTCTCAGAAAACGTATTTCAAGATTTCATCTGAGGATATTTCCTTTTTCACAATAGCCCTCTAAGGGCTTCCCAATATCACTTTGCCAATTCCACAAGAACTGTCTTAGCGAAAGGCTTCTTGAGGGGAAAGCTGTATCTCTGTGTGATGATTTCACAGAACACAAAGAAGTTTCTCAGAAAGCTTCTTTCTCTTTGTTATCGGAGGATATTTTCTTTGGCCCTATACTCTTCAAAGGGATCCGAAATATCTGTTCTCAGATTCCACAGAAATAAGGCTAGCAAAGAGATCCACGAAAAACAGATGTAACTCTGTGAGATGAATGAACAGAACACTAAGCAGTTTCTCAGAAATCTTATTTCAAGATTTCATCTGAGGATATTTCCTTTTTCACCATAGCCCTCTAAGGGCTTCCACATATCACTTTGCCAATTCCACAAGAACTGTCTTAGCGAAAGGCTTTTGAGGGGAAAGCTGTAACTCTGTGAGATGATTTCACAGAACACAAAGAAGTTTCTCAGAGAGCTTCTTTCTCTTTGTAATCGGAGGATATTTCCTTTGGCCCTATAGTCTTCAAAGGGATCTGAAATACCTGTTCTCAGATCCCACAGAAATAAGGCTAGCAAAGAGATACACGAAATACAGATGTAACTCTGTGAGATGAATTAACAGAACACTAAGCAGTTTCTCAGAAAGCTTCTTTCCAGATTTCATCTGAGGATATTTCCTTTTTCACCATAGCCCTCTATGGGCTTCCAAATATCACTTTGCCAATTCCACAAGAACTGTCTTAGCGAAAGGCTTCTTGAGGGGAAAGCTGAAACTCTGTGAGATGATTTCACAGATCACAAAGAAGTTCCTCAGAAAGCTTCTTTCTCTTTGTTATCAGAGGATACTTCCTTTGGCCCTATATTCTTCAAAGGGATCCGAAATATCTGTTCTCAGATTCCACAGAAATAAGGGTAGGAAAGAGATCCACCAAATACAGATGTAACTCTGTGAGATGAATTAACAGAACACTAAGCAGTTTCTCAGAAAGCTTCTTTCCAGATTTCATCTGAGGATATTTCCTTTTTCACCATAACCCTCTATGGGCTTCCAAATATCCCTTTGCCAATTCCACAAGAACTGTCTTAGCGAAAGGCTTCTTGAGGGGAAAGCTGTAACTCTGTGAGATGATTTCACAGAACACAAAGAAGTTTCTAAGAAAGCTTCTTTCTCTTTGTTATCAGAGGATATTTCCTTTGGCCCTATAGTCTTCAAAGGGATCCGAAATATCTGTTCTCAGATTCCCCACAAATAAGGCTAGCAAAGAGATCCACGAAATACAGATGTAACTCTGTGAGATGAATTAACCGAACACTAAGCAGTTTCTCAGATAGCTTCTTTCCAGATTTCATCTGAGCATATTTCCTTTTTCACCATAGCCCTCTAAGGGCTTCCAAATATCACTTTGCCAGTTCCACAAGAACTGTCTTAGCGAAAGTCTTCTTGAGGGGAAAGCTGTAACTCTGTGAGATGATTTCACAGAACACAAAGAAGTTTCTCAGAGAGCTTCTTACTCTTTGTAATCGGAGGATATTTCCTTTGGCCCTATAGTCTTCAATGCGATCCGAAATATCTGTTCTCAGATTCCACAGAAATAAGGCTAGCAAAGATATCCAAGAAATACAGATGTAACTCTGTGAGATGAATTAACAGAACACTAAGCAGTTTCTCAGAAAGCTTCTTTCCAGATTTCATCTGAGGATATTTCCTTTTTCACAATAGCCCTCTTTGGGATTCCACATATCACTTTGCCAATTCCACAAGAAGTGTCTTAGCAAAAGGCTTCTTGAGGGGAAAGCTGTAACTCTGTGAGATGATTTCACAGAACACAAAGAAGTTTCTCAGAAAGCTTCTTACTCTTTTTTATCGGAGGATATTTCCTTTGGCCCTATAGTCTTCAAAGGGATCAAAAATATCTCTTCTCAGATTCCACAAAAATAAGGCTAGCAAAGATATACACGAAATACAGATGTAACTCTGTGAGATGAATTAACAGAACACTAAGCAGTTTCTCAGAAAGCTTCTTTCCAGATTTCATCTGAGGATATTTCCTTTTTCACCATAACCCTCTATGGGCTTCCAAATATCACTTTGCCTTTTCCACAAGAACTGTCTTAGCGAAAGGCTTCTTGAGGGGAAAGCTGTAACTCTGTGAGATGATTTCACAGAACACAAAGTAGTTTCTCAGAAAGCTTCTTTCTCTTTGTTATCGGAGGATATTTCCTTTGGCCCTATACTCTTCAAAGGGATCCGAAATATCTGTTCTCAGATTCCACAGAATTAAGGCGAGTAAAGAGATCCACGAAATACAGATGTAACTCTGTGAGATGAATTAACAGAACACTAAGCAGTTTCTCAGAAAGCTTCTTTCCAGATTTCATCTGAGGATATTTCCTTTTTCACCATAGCCCTCTATGGGCTTCCAAATATCACTTTGCCAATTCCACAAGAACTGTCTTAGCGAAAGGCTTCTTGAGGGGAAAGCTGTAACTCTGTGAGATGATTTCACAGAACACAAAGAAGTTTCTAAGAAAGCTTCTTTCTCTTTGTAATCGGAGGATATTTCCTTTGTCCCTACAGTCTTCAATGGGATCTGAAATACCTGTTCTCAGATTCCACAGAAATAAGGCTAGCAAAGAGATCCACGAAATACAGATGTAACTCTGTGAGATGAATGAACAGAACACTAAGCAGTTTCTCAGAAAGCTTCTTTCCAGATTTCATCGGAGGATATTTCCTTTTTCACCATAGCCCTCTATGGGCTTCCACATATCACTTTGCCAATTCCACAAGAACTGTCTTAGCGAAAGGCTTCTTGAGGGGAAAGCTGTAACTCTGTGAGATGATTTCACAGAACACAAAGAAGTTTCTCAGATAGCTTCTTTCTCTTTGTTATCGGAGGATATTTTATTTGGCCCTATACTCTTCAAAGGGATCCGAAATATCTGTTCTCAGATTAAACAGAAATAAGGCTAGCAAAGAGATCCACGAAATACAGATGTAACTCTGTGAGATGAATTAACAGAACACTAAGCAGTTTCTCAGAAAACTTATTTCAAGATTTCATCTGAGGATATTTCCTTTTTCACAATAGCCCTCTAAGGGCTTCCAAATATCACTTTGCCAATTCCACAAGAACTGTCTTAGCGAAAGGCTTCTTGAGGGGAAAGCTGTAACTCTGTGAGATGATTTCACAGAACACAAAGAAGTTTCTCAGAAAGCTTCTTTCTCTTTGTTATCGGAGGATATTTCCTTTGGCCCTATACTCTTCAAAGGGATCCGAAATATCTGTTCTCAGATTCCACAGAAATAAGGCTAGCAAAGAGATCCACGAAAAACAGATGTAACTCTGTGAGATGAATTAACAGAACACTAAGCAGTTTCTCAGAAATCTTATTTCAAGATTTCATCTGAGGATATTTCCTTTTTCACCATAGACCTCTAAGGGCTTCCAAATATCACTTTGCCAATTCCACAAGAACTGTCTTAGCGAAAGGCTTCTTGAGGGGAAAGCTGTAACCCTGTGAGATGATTTCACAGAACACAAAGAAGTTTCTCAGAGAGCTTCTTTCTCTTTGTAATCGGAGGATATCTCCTTTGACCCTATAGTCTTCAATGGGATCTGAAATACCTGTTCTCAAATTCCACAGAAATAAGGCTAGCAAAGAGATACACTAAATACAGATGTAACTCTGTGAGATGAATTAACAGAACACTAAGCAGTTTCTCAGAAAGCTTCTTTCCAGATTTCATCTGAGGATATTTCCTTTTTCACCATAGCCCTCTATGGGCTTCCAAATAACACTTTGCCAATTCCACAAGAACTGTCTTAGCGAAAGGCTTCTTAAGGGGAAAGCTGTAACTCTGTGAGATGATTTCACAGAACACAAAGAAGTTTCTATGAAAGCTTCTTTCTCTTTGTAATCGGAGGATATTTCCTTTGTCCCTATAGTCTTCAATGGGATCTGAAATACCTGTTCTCAGATTCCACAGAAATAAGGCTAGCAAAGAGATCCACGAAATACAGATGTAACTCTGTGAGATGAATGAACAGAACACTAAGCAGTTTCTCAGAAAGCTTCTTTCCAGATTTCATCTGAGGATATTTCCTTTTTCACCATAGCCCTCTATGGGCTTCCACATATCACGTTGCCAATTCCACAAGAACTGTCTTAGCGAAAGGCTTCTTGAGGGGAAAGCTGTAACTCTGTGAGATGATTTCACAGAACACAAAGAAGTTTCTCAGAAAGCTTCTTTCTCTTTTTTATCGGTGGATACTTCCTTTGGCCCTATAGTCTTCAAAGGGATCAAAAATATCTCTTCTCAGATTCCACAAAAATAAGGCTAGCAAAGAGATCCACGAAATACAGATGTAACTCTGTGAGATGAATGAACAGAACACTAAGCAGTTTCTCAGAAAGCTTCTTTCCAGATTTCATCTGAGGATATTTCCTTTTTCACCATAGCCCTCTATGGGCTTCCACATATCACTTTGCCAATTCCACAAGAACTGTCTTAGCGAAAGGCTTCTTGAGGGTAAAGCTGTAACTCTGTGAGATGATTTCACAGAACACAAAGAAGTTTCTCAGAAAGCTTCTTTCTCTTTGTTATAGGAGGATATTCCCTTTGGCCCTATATTCTTCAAAGGGTTCCGAAATATCTGTTCTCAGATTCCACAGAAATAAGGCTAGTAAAGAGATCCACGAAATACAGATGTAACTCTGTGAGATGAATTAACCGAACACTAAGCAGTTTCTCTGAAAGCTTCTTTCCAGATTTCATCTGAGGATATTTCCTTTTTCACCATAGCCCTCTATGGGCTTCCACATATCACTTTGCCAATTCCACAAGAACTGTCTTAGCGAAAGGCTTCTTGAGGGGAAAGCTGTAACTCTGTGAGATGATTTCACAGAACTCAAAGAAGTTTCTAAGAAAGCTTCTTTCTCTTTGTAATCGGAAGATATTTCCTTTGGCCCTATACACTTCAAGGGGATCCGAAATATCTGTTCTCAGATTCCCCACAAATAAGGCTAGCAAAGAGATACACGAAATACAGATGTAACTCTGTGAGATGAATTAACCGAACACTAAGCAGTTTCTCAGAAAGCTTCTTTCCAGATTTCATCTGATGATATTTCCTTTTTCACCATAGCCCTCAAAGGGCTTCCAAATATCACTTTGCCAATTCCACAAGAACTGTCTTAGCGAAAGGCTTCTTGAGGGGAAAGCTGTAACTCTGTGAGATGATTTCACAATAAACACAAAGAAGTTTCTCAGAAAGCTTCTTTCTCTTTGTTATCGGAGGATATTTTCTTTGGCCCTATACTCTTCAAAGGAATCCGAAATATCTGTTCTCAGATTCCACAGAAATAAGGCTAGTAAAGAGATCCACGAAATACAGATGTAACTCTGTGAGATGAATTCACAGAACACTAAGCAGTTTCTCAGAAAGCTTCTTTCCAGATTTCATCTGAGGATATTTCCTTTTTCACCATAGCCCTCTATGGGCTTCCACATATCACTTTGCCAATTCCACAAGAACTGTCTTAGCGAAAGGCTTCTTGAGGGGAAGCTGTAACTCTGTGAGATGATTTCACAGAACACAAAGAAGTTTCTCAGAAAGCTTCTTACTCTTTGTAAACGGAGGATATTTCCTTTGGCCCTATATTCTTCAAAGGGTTCCGAAATATCTGTTCTCAGATTCCACAGAAATAAGGCTAGTAAAGAGATCCACGAAATACAGATGTAACTCTGTGAGATGAATTAACCGAACACTAAGCAGTTTCTCAGAAAGCTTCTTTCCAGATTTCATCTGAGGATATTTCCTTTTTCACCATAGCCCTCTATGGGCTTCCAAATATCACTTTGCCAATTCCACAAGAATTGTCTTAGCGAAAGGCTTCTTGAGGGGAAAGCTGTAACTCTGTGAGATGATTTCACAGAACACAAAGAAGTTCCTCAGAAAGCTTCTTTCTCTTTGTTATCAGAGGATATTTCCTTTGGCCCTATATTCTTCAAAGGGATCCGAAATATCTGTTCTCAGATTCCACAGAAATAAGGGTAGCAAAGAGATCCACCAAATACAGATGTAACTCTGTGAGATGAATTAACAGAACACTAAGCAGTTTCTCAGAAAGCTTCTTTCCAGATTTCATCTGAGGATATTTCCTTTTTCACCATAGCCCTCTATGGGCTTCCAAATATCCCTTTGCCAATTCCACAAGAACTGTCTTAGCGAAAGGCTTCTTGAGGGGAAAGCTGTAACTCTGTGAGATGATTTCACAGAACACAAAGAAGTTTCTCAGAAAGCTTCTTTCTCTTTGTTATCGGAGGATATTTTCTTTGGCCCTATACTCTTCAAAGGGATCCGAAATATCTGTTCTCAGATTCCACAGAATTAAGGCGAGTAAAGAGATCCACGAAATACAGATGTAACTCTGTGAGATGAATTAACAGAACACTAAGCAGTTTCTCAGAAAGCTTCTTTCCAGATTTCATCTGAGGATATTTCCTTTTTCACCATAGCCCTCTATGGGCTTCCACATATCACTTGGCCAATTCCAGAAGAACTGTCTTAGCGAAAGGCTTCTTGAGGGGAAAGCTGTAACTCTGTGAGATGATTTCACAGAACACAAAGAAGTTTCTCAGAAAGCTTCTTTCTCTTTGTTATCGGAGGATATTTTCTTTGGCCCTATACTCTTCAAAGGGATCCGAAATATCTGTTCTCAGATTCCACAGAAGTAAGGCTAGCAAAGAGATCCACGAAATACAGATGTAACTCTGTGAGATGAATTAACAGAACACTAAGCAGTTTCTCAGAAAGCTTCTTTGCAGATTTCATCTGAGGATATTTCCTTTTTCACCATAGCCCTCTAAGGGCTTCCAAATATCACTTTGCCAGTTCCACAAGAACTGTCTTAGCGAAAGGCTTCTTGAGGGGAAAGCTGTAACTCTGTGAGATGATTTCACAGAACACAAAGAAGTTTCTCAGAGAGCTTCGTTCTCTTTGTAATCGGAGGATATTTCCTTTGGCCCTATATTCTTCAAAGCGATCCGAATTATCTGTTCTCAGATTCCACAGAAATAAGGCTAGCAAAGATATCCACGAAATACAGATGTAACTCTGTGAGATGAATTAACAGAACACTAAGCAGTTTCTCAGAAAGCTTATTTCAAGATTTCATCTGAGGATATTTCCTTTTTCACCATAGCCCTCTAAGGGCTTCCAAATATCAATTTGCCAGTTCCACAAGAACTGTCTTAGCGAAAGGCTTCTTGAGGGGAAAGCTGTAACTCTGTGAGATGGTTTCACAGAACACAAAGAAGTTTCTCAGAGAGCTTCTTTCTCTTTGTAATCGGAGGATATTTCCTTTGGCCCTATAGTCTTCAATGGGATCCGAAATATCTGTTCTCAGATTCCACAGAAATAAGGCTAGCAAAGAGATCCACGAAATACAGATGTAACTCTGAGAGATGAATTAACAGAACACTAAGCAGTTTCTCAGAAAGCTTCTTTCCAGATTTCATCTGAGGATATTTCCTTTTTCACCATAGCCCTCTATGGGCTTCCACATATCACTTTGCCGATTCCACAAGAAGTGTCTTAGCGAAAGGCTTCTTGAGGGGAAAGATGTAACTCTGTGAGATGATTTCACAGAACACAAAGAAGTTTCTCAGAGAGTTTCTTTGTCTTTGTAATCGGAGGATATTTCCTTTGGCCCTATAGACTTCAAGGGGAACTGAAATACCTGTTCTCACATTCCACAGAAATAAGGCTAGCAAGGAGATCCACGAAATACTGATGTAACTCTCTGAGATGAATGAACAGAACACTAAGCAGTTTCTCAGAAAGCTTCTTTCCAGATTTCATCTGAGGATATTTCCTTTTTCACCATAGCCCTCTATGGGCTTTCAAATATCACATTGCCAATTCCACAAGAACTGTCTTAGCGAAAGGCTTCTTGAGGGGAAAGCTGTACCTCTGGGAGATGATTTCACAGAACACAAAGAAGTTTCTCAGAAACTTCTTTCTCTTTGTTATCGGAGGATATTTCCTTTGGCCCTATAGTCTTCAAAGGGATTAAAAATATCTGCTCTCAGATTCCACAGAAATAAGGCGAGCAAAGATATCCACGAAATACAGATAAAACTCTGTGAGATGAATTAACCAAACCATAAGCAGTTTCACAGAAAGCTTCTTTCCAGATTTCATCTGAGGATATTTCCTTTTTCACCATAGCCATCTATGGGCTTCCAAATATCACTTTGCCAATTCCACAAGAACTGTCTTAGCGAAAGGCTTCTTGAGGGGAAAGCTGTAACTCTGTGAGATGATGTCACAGAACACAAAGAAGTTTCTCAGAAAGCTTCTTTCTCTTTTTTATCGGAGGATATTTCCTTTGGCCCTTTAGTCTTCAATGGGATCTGAAATACCTGTTCTCAGATTCCACAGAAATAAGGCTAGCAAAGAGATACACGAAATACAGATGTAACTCTGTGAGATGAATTAACAGAACACTAAGCAGTTTCTCAGAAAGCTTCTTTGCAGATTTCATCTGAGGATATTTCCTTTTTCACCATAGGCCTCTAAGGGCTTCCAAATATCACTTTGCCAATTACACAAGAACTGTCTTAGCGAAAGGCTTCTTTAGGGGAAAGCTGTAACTCAGTGAAATGATTTCACAGAACACAAAGAAGTTTCTCATAAAGCTTCTTTCTCTTTGTAATCGGATGATATTTCCTTTGGCCCTATAGTCTTCAAAGGGATCCGAAATATCTGTTCTCAGATTCCACAGAAATAAGGCTAGCAAAGAGATCCACGAAATACAGATGTAACTCTGTGAGATGAATTAACCGAACACTAAGCAGTTTCTCAGAAAGCTTCTTTTCAAATTTCATCTGAGGATATTTCCTTTTTCAACATAGCCCACTATGGGCTTCCAAATATCACTTTGCCATTTCCACAAGAACTGTCTTAGCGAAAGGCTTCTTGAGGGGAAAGCTGTAACTCTGTGAGATGATATCACAGAATTCAAAGAAGTTTCTAAGAAAGCTTCTCTCTCTTTGTAATCGGAAGATATTTCCTTTGGCCCTATATACTTCAATGGGATCCGAAATATTTGTTCTCAGATTCCCCACAAATAAGGCTAGCAAAGAGATCCACGAAATACAGATGTTACTCTGTGAGATGAATTAACCGAACACTAAGCAGTTTCTCAGAAAGCTTCTTTCCAGATTTCATCTGAGGATATTTCCTTTTTCACCGTAGCCCTCTATGGGCTTCCACATATCACTATGCCAATTCCACAAGAACTGTCTTAGCGAAAGGCTTCTTGAGGAGAAAGCTGTAACTCTGTGAGATGATTTCACAGAACACAAAGAAGTTTCTCAGAAAGCTTCTTACTCTTTGTAATCGGAGGATATTTCCTTTGGCCCTATAGTCTTCAAAGGGTTCCGAAATATCTGTTCTCATATTCCACAGAAATAAGGCTAGTAAAGAGATCCACGAAATACAGATGCAACTCTGTGAGATGAATTAACCGAACACTAAGCAGTTTCTCAGAAAACTTCTTTCCATATTTCATCTGAGGATATTTCCTTTTTCACCATAGCCCTCTATGGGCTTCCACATATCACTTTGCCAATTCCACAAGAACTGTCTTAGCGAAAGGCTTCTTGAGGGGAAAGCTGTAACTCTGTGAGATGATTTCACAGAACACAAAGAAGTTTCTCAGAAAGCTTCTTTCTCTTTGTTATCAGAGGATATTTCCTTTGGCCCTATAGTCTTCAAAGGGATCCGAAATATCTGTTCTCAAATTCCCCACTAATAAGGCTAGCAAAGAGATCCACGAAATACAGATGTAACTCTGTGAGATGAATTAACCGAACACTAAGCAGTTTCTCAGATAGCTTCTTTCCAGATTTCATCTGAGGATATTTCCTTTTTCACCATAGCCCTCTATGGGCTTCCACATATCACTTTGCCAATTCCACAAGAACTGTCTTAGCGAAAGGCTTCTTGAGGGGAAGCTGTAACTCTGTGAGATGATTTCACAGAACACAAAGAAGTTTCTCAGAAAGCTTCTTACTCTATGTAATCGGAGGATATTTCCTTTGGCCCTATAGTCTTCAAAGGGTTCCGAAATATCTGTTCTCAGATTCCACAGAAATAAGGCTAGTAAAGAGATCCACGAAATACAGATGTAACTCTGTGAGATGAATTAACCGAACACTAAGCAGTTTCTCAGAAAGCTTCTTTCCAGATTTCATCTGAGGATATTTCCTTTTTCACCATAGCCCTCTATGGGCTTCCAAATATCACTTTGCCAATTCCACAAGAATTGTCTTAGCGAAAGGCTTCTTGAGGGGAAAGCTGTAACTCTGTGAGATGATTTCACAGAACACAAAGAAGTTCCTCAGAGAGCTTCTTTCTCTTTGTTATCAGAGGATATTTCCTTTGGCCCTATATTCTTCAAAGGGATCCGAAATATCTGTTCTCAGATTCCACAGAAATAAGGGTAGCAAAGAGATCCACCAAATACAGATGTAACTCTGTGAGATGAATTAACAGAACACTAAGCAGTTTCTCAGAAAGCTTCTTTCCAGATTTCATCTGAGGATATTTCCTTTTTCACCATAGCCCTCTATGGGCTTCCAAATATCCCTTTGCCAATTCCACAAGAACTGTCTTAGCGAAAGGCTTCTTGAGGGGAAAGCTGTAACTCTGTGAGATGATTTCACAGAACACAAAGAAGTTTCTCAGAAAGCTTCTTTCTCTTTGTTATCGGAGGATATTTTCTTTGGCCCTATACTCTTCAAAGGGATCCGAAATATCTGTTCTCAGATTCCACAGAATTAAGGCGAGTAAAGAGATCCACGAAATACAGATGTAACTCTGTGAGACGAATTAACAGAACACTAAGCAGTTTCTCAGAAAGCTTCTTTCCAGATTTCATCTGAGGATATTTCCTTTTTCACCATAGCCCTCTATGGGCTTCCACATATCACTTGGCCAATTCCAGAAGAACTGTCTTAGCGAAAGGCTTCTTGAGAGGAAAGCTGTAACTCTGTGAGATGATTTCACAGAACACAAAGAAGTTTCTCAGAAAGCTTCTTTCTCTTTGTTATCGGAGGATATTTTCTTTGGCCCTATACTCTTCAAAGGGATCCGAAATATCTTTTCTCAGATTCCACAGAAGTAAGGCTAGCAAAGAGATCCACGAAATACAGATGTAACTCTGTGAGATGAATTAACAGAACACTAAGCAGTTTCTCAGAAAGCTTATTTCCAGATTTCATCTGAGGATATTTCCTTTTTCACCATAGCCCTCTAAGGGCTTCCAAATATCACTTTGCCAGTTCCACAAGAACTGTCTTAGCGAAAGGCTTCTTGAGGGGAAAGCTGTAACTCTGTGAGATGATTTCACAGAACACAAAGAAGTTTCTCAGAGAGCTTCTTTCTCTTTGTAATCGGAGGATATTTCCTTTGGCCCTATATTCTTCAAAGCGATCCGAATTATCTGTTCTCAGATTCCACAGAAATAAGGCTAGCAAAGATATCCACGAAATACAGATGTAACTCTGTGAGATGAATTAACAGAACACTAAGCAGTTTCTCAGAAAGCTTCTTTCCAGATTTCATCTGAGGATATTTCCTTTTTCACCATAGCCCTCTAAGGGCTTCCAAATATCAATTTGCCAGTTCCACAAGAACTGTCTTAGCGAAAGGCTTCTTGAGGGGAAAGCTGTAACTCTGTGAGATGGTTTCACAGAACACAAAGAAGTTTCTCAGAGAGCTTCTTTCTCTTTGTAATCGGAGGATATTTCCTTTGGCCCTATAGTCTTCAATGCGATCCGAAATATCTGTTCTCAGATTCCACAGAAATAAGGCTAGCAAAGAGATACACGAAATACAGATGTAACTCTGAGAGATGAATTAACAGAACACTAAGCAGTTTCTCAGAAAGCTTCTTTCCAGATTTCATCTGAGGATATTTCCTTTTTCACCATAGCCCTCTATGGGCTTCCACATATCACTTTGCCGATTCCACAAGAAGTGTCTTAGCGAAAGGCTTCTTGAGGGGAAAGATGTAACTCTGTGAGATGATTTCACAGAACACAAAGAAGTTTCTCAGAGAGTTTCTTTGTCTTTGTAATCGGAGGATATTTCCTTTGGCCCTATAGACTTCAAGGGGAACTGAAATACCTGTTCTCAGATTCCACAGAAATAAGGCTAGCAAGGAGATCCACGAAATACTGATGTAACTCTCTCAGATGAATGAACAGAACACTAAGCAGTTTCTCAGAAAGCTTCTTTCCAGATTTCATCTGAGGATATTTCCTTTTTCACAATAGCCCTCTATGGGCTTTCAAATATCACTTTGCCAATTCCACAAGAACTGTCTTAGCGAAAGGCTTCTTGAGGGGAAAGCTGTACCTCTGGGAGATGATTTCACAGAACACAAAGAAGTTTCTCAGAAACTTCTTTCTCTTTGTTATCGGAGGATATTTCCTTTGGCCCTATAGTCTTCAAAGGGATTAAAAATATCTGCTCTCAGATTCCACAGAAATAAGGCGAGCAAAGATATCCACGAAATACAGATAAAACTCTGTGAGATGAATTAACCAAACCATAAGCAGTTTCACAGAAAGCTTCTTTCCAGATTTCATCTGAGGATATTTCCTTTTTCACCATAGCCATCTATGGGCTTCCAAATATCACTTTGCCAATTCCACAAGAACTGTCTTAGCGAAAGGCTTCTTGAGAGGAAAGCTGTAACTCTGTGAGATGATGTCACAGAACACAAAGAAGTTTCTCAGAAAGCTTCTTTCTCTTTTTTATCGGAGGATATTTCCTTTGGCCCTTTAGTCTTCAATGGGATCTGAAATACCTGTTCTCAGATTCCACAGAAATAAGGCCAGCAAAGAGATACACGAAATACAGATGTAACTCTGTGAGATGAATTAACAGAACACTAAGCAGTTTCTCAGAAAGCTTCTTTGCAGATTTCATCTGAGGATATTTCCTTTTTCACCATAGGCCTCTAAGGGCTTCCAAATATCACTTTGCCAATTCCACAAGAACTGTCTTAGCGAAAGGCTTCTTTAGGGGAAAGCTGTAACTCAGTGAAATGATTTCACAGAACACAAAGAAGTTTCTCATAAAGCTTCTTTCTCTTTGTAATCGGATGATATTTCCTTTGGCCCTATAGTCTTCAAAGGGATCCGAAATATCTGTTCTCAGATTCCACAGAAATAAGGCTAGCAAAGAGATCCACGAAATACAGATGTAACTCTGTGAGATGAATTCACCGAACACTAAGCAGTTTCTCAGAAAGCTTCTTTCCAAATTTCATCTGAGGATATTTCCTTTTTCAACATAGCCCACTATGGGCTTCCAAATATCACTTTGCCATTTCCACAAGAACTGTCTTAGCGAAAGGCTTCTTGAGGGGAAAGCTGTAACTCTGTGAGATGATTTCACAGAATTCAAAGAAGTTTCTAAGAAAGCTTCTCTCTCTTTGTAATCGGAAGATATTTCCTTTGGCCCTATATACTTCAATGGGATCCGAAATATTTGTTCTCAGATTCCCCACAAATAAGGCTAGCAAAGAGATCCACGAAATACAGATGTTACTCTGTGAGATGAATTAACCGAACACTAAGCAGTTTCTCAGAAAGCTTCTTGCCAGATTTCATCTGAGGATATTTCCTTTTTCACCATAGCCCTCTATGGGCTTCCACATATCACTTTGCCAATTCCACAAGAACTGTCTTAGCGAAAGGCTTCTGGAGGAGAAAGCTGTAACTCTGTGAGATGATTTCACAGAACACAAAGAAGTTTCTCAGAAAGCTTCTTACTCTTTGTAATCGGAGGATATTTCCTTTGGCCCTATAGTCTTCAAAGGGTTCCGAAATATCTGTTCTCATATTCCACAGAAATAAGGCTAGTAAAGAGATCCACGAAATACAGATGTAACTCTGTGAGATGAATTAACCGAACACTAAGCAGTTTCTCAGAAAACTTCTTTCCATATTTCATCTGAGGATATTTCCTTTTTCACCATAGCCCTCTATGGGCTTCCACATATCACTTTGCCAATTCCACAAGAACTGTCTTAGCGAAAGGCTTCTTGAGGGGAAAGCTGTAACTCTGTGAGATGATTTCACAGAACACAAAGAAGTTTCTCAGAAAGCTTCTTTCTCTTTGTTATCAGAGGATATTTCCTTTGGACCTATAGTCTTCAAAGGGATCCGAAATATCTGTTCTCAGATACCCCACTAATAAGGCTAGCAAAGAGATCCACGAAATACAGATGTAACTCTGTGAGATGAATTAACCGAACACTAAGCAGTTTCTCAGATAGCTTCTTTCCAGATTTCATCTGAGGATATTTCCTTTTTCACCATAGCCCTCTAAGGGCTTCCAAATATCACTTTGCCAGTTCCACAAGAACTGTCTTAGCGAAAGTCTTCTTGAGGGGAAAGCTATAACTCTGTGAGATGATTTCACAAAACACAAAGAAGTTTCTCATAGAGCTTCTTTCTCTTTGTAATCGGAGGATATTTCCTTTGGCCCTAGAGTCTTCAATGCGATCCGAAATATCTGTTCTCAGATTCCACAGAAATAAGGCTAGCAAAGATATCCACGAAATACAGATGTAACTCTGTGAGATGAATTAACAGAACACTAAGCAGTTTCTCAGAAAGCTTCTTTCCAGATTTCATCTGAGGATATTTCCTTTTTCACCATAGCCCTCTATGGGCTTCCACATATCACTTTGCCAATTCCACTAGAAGTGTCTTAGCGAAAGGCTTCTTGAGGGGAAAGCTGTAACTCTGTGAGATGATTTCACAGAACACAAACAAATTTCTCAGAAAGCTTCTTACTCTTTTTTATTGGAGGATATTTCCTTTGGCCCTATAGTCTTCAAAGGGATCAAAAATACCTGTTCTCAGATTCCACAAAAATAAGGCTAGCAAAGATATCCATGAAATACAGATGTAACTCTGTGAGATGAATTAACAGAACACTAAGCAGTTTCTCAGAAAGCTTCTTTCCAGATTTCATCTGAGGATATTTCCTTTTTCACCATAACCCTCTATGGGCTTCCAAATATCACTTTGCCAATTCCACAAGAACTGTCTTAGCGAAAGGCTTCTTGAGGGGAAAGCTGTAACTCTGTGAGATGATTTCACAGAACACAAAGAAGTTTCTAAGAAAGCTTCTTTCTCTTTGTAATCGGAGGATATTTCCTTTGTCCCTATAGTCTTCAATGGGATCTGAAATACCTGTTCTCAGATTCCACAGAAATAAGGCTAGCAAAGAGATCCACGAAATACAGATGTAACTCTGTGAGATGAATGAACAGAACACTAAGCAGTTTCTCAGAAAGCTTCTTTCCAGATTTCATCTGAGGATATTTCCTTTTTCACCATAGCCCTCTATGGGCTTCCAAATATCACTTTGCCAATTCCACAAGAACTGTCTTAGCGAAAGGCTTCTTGAGGGGAAAGCTGTAACTCTGTGAGATGATTTCACAGAACACAAAGAAGTTTCTCAGATAGCTTCTTTCTCTTTGTTATCGGAGGATATTTTCTTTGGCCCTATACTCTTCAAAGGGATCCGAAATATCTGTTCTCAGATTCCACAGAAATAAGGCTAGCAAAGAGATCCACGAAATACAGATGTAACACTGTGAGATGAATTAAGAGAACACTAAGCAGTATCTCAGAAAACTTATTTCAAGATTTTATCTGAGGATATTTCCTTTTTCACAATAGCCCTCTAAGGGCTTCCAAATATCACTTTGCCAATTCCACAAGAACTGTCTTAGCGAAAGGCTTCTTGAGGGGAAAGCTGTATCTCTGTGAGATGATTTCACAGAACACAAAGAAGTTTCTCAGAAAGCTTCTTTCTCTTTGTTATCGGAGGATATTTTCTTTGGCACTATACTCTTCAAAGTTATCCGAAATATCTGTTCTCAGATTCCACAGAAATAAGGCTAGCAAAGAGATCCACGAAAAACAGATGTAACTCTGTGAGATGAATTAACAGAACACTAAGCAGTTTCTCAGAAATCTTATTTCAAGATTTCATCTGAGGATATTTCCTTTTTCACCATAGCCCTCTAAGGGCTTCCAAATATCACTTTGCCAGTTCCACAAGAACTGTCTTAGCGAAAGTCTTCTTGAGGGGAAAGCTATAACTCTGTGAGATGATTTCACAAAACACAAAGAAGTTTCTCATAGAGCTTCTTTCTCTTTGTAATCGGAGGATATTTCCTTTGGCCCTAGAGTCTTCAATGCGATCCGAAATATCTGTTCTCAGATTCCACAGAAATAAGGCTAGCAAAGATATCCACGAAATACAGATGTAACTCTGTGAGATGAATTAACAGAACACTAAGCAGTTTCTCAGAAAGCTTCTTTCCAGATTTCATCTGAGGATATTTCCTTTTTCACCATAGCCCTCTATGGGCTTCCACATATCACTTTGCCAATTCCACTAGAAGTGTCTTAGCGAAAGGCTTCTTGAGGGGAAAGCTGTAACTCTGTGAGATGATTTCACAGAACACAAACAAATTTCTCAGAAAGCTTCTTACTCTTTTTTATTGGAGGATATTTCCTTTGGCCCTATAGTCTTCAAAGGGATCAAAAATACCTGTTCTCAGATTCCACAAAAATAAGGCTAGCAAAGATATCCATGAAATACAGATGTAACTCTGTGAGATGAATTAACAGAACACTAAGCAGTTTCTCAGAAAGCTTCTTTCCAGATTTCATCTGAGGATATTTCCTTTTTCACCATAACCCTCTATGGGCTTCCAAATATCACTTTGCCAATTCCACAAGAACTGTCTTAGCGAAAGGCTTCTTGAGGGGAAAGCTGTAACTCTGTGAGATGATTTCACAGAACACAAAGAAGTTTCTAAGAAAGCTTCTTTCTCTTTGTAATCGGAGGATATTTCCTTTGTCCCTATAGTCTTCAATGGGATCTGAAATACCTGTTCTCAGATTCCACAGAAATAAGGCTAGCAAAGAGATCCACGAAATACAGATGTAACTCTGTGAGATGAATGAACAGAACACTAAGCAGTTTCTCAGAAAGCTTCTTTCCAGATTTCATCTGAGGATATTTCCTTTTTCACCATAGCCCTCTATGGGCTTCCAAATATCACTTTGCCAATTCCACAAGAACTGTCTTAGCGAAAGGCTTCTTGAGGGCAAAGCTGTAACTCTGTGAGATGATTTCACAGAACACAAAGAAGTTTCTCAGATAGCTTCTTTCTCTTTGTTATCGGAGGATATTTTCTTTGGCCCTATACTCTTCAAAGGGATCCGAAATATCTGTTCTCAGATTCCACAGAAATAAGGCTAGCAAAGAGATCCACGAAATACAGATGTAACACTGTGAGATGAATTAACAGAACACTAAGCAGTATCTCAGAAAACTTATTTCAAGATTTTATCTGAGGATATTTCCTTTTTCACAATAGCCCTCTAAGGGCTTCCAAATATCACTTTGCCAATTCCACAAGAACTGTCTTAGCGAAAGGCTTCTTGAGGGGAAAGCTGTATCTCTGTGAGATGATTTCACAGAACACTAAGAAGTTTCTCAGAAAGCTTCTTTCTCTTTGTTATCGGAGGATATTTTCTTTGGCCCTATACTCTTCAAAGTTATCCGAAATATCTGTTCTCAGATTCCACAGAAATAAGGCTAGCAAAGAGATCCACGAAAAACAGATGTAACTCTGTGAGATGAATTAACAGAACACTAAGCAGTTTCTCAGAAATCTTATTTCAAGATTTCATCTGAGGATATTTCCTTTTTCACCATAGCCCTCTAAGGGCTTCCAAATATCACTTTGCCAATTCCACAAGAACTGTCTTAGCGAAAGTCTTCTTGAGGGGAAAGCTGTAACTCTGTGAGATGATTTCACAGAACACAAAGAAGTTTCTCAGAGAGCTTCTTTCTCTTTGTAATCGGAGGATATTTCCTTTGTCCCTATAGTCTTCAATGGGATCTGAAATACCTGTTCTCAGATTCCACAGAAATAAGGCTAGCAAAGAGATACAGGAAATACAGATGTAACTCTGTGAGATGAATTAACAGAACACTAAGCAGTTTCTCAGAAAGCTTCTTTCCAGATTTCATCTGAGGATATTTCCTTTTTCACCATAGCCCTCTATGGGCTTCCAAATATCACTTTGCCAATTCGACAAGAACTGTCTTAGCGAAAGGCTTCTTGAGGGGAAAGCTGAAACTCTGTGAGATGATTTCACAGATCACAAAGAAGTTCCTCAGAAAGCTTCTTTCTCTTTGTTATTAGAGGATATTTCCTTTGGCCCTATATTCTTCAAAGGGATCCGAAATATCTGTTCTCAGATTCCACAGAAATAAGGGTAGCAAAGAGATCCACCAAATATAGATGTAACTCTGTGAGATGAATTAACAGAACACTAAGCAGTTTCTCAGATAGCTTCTTTCCCGATTTCATCTGAGGATATTTCCTTTTTCACCGTACCCTTCATGGGCTGCCAAATATCCCTTTGCCTATTCCACAAGAACTGTCTTAGCGAAAGGCTTCTTGAGGGGAAAGCTGTAACTCTGTGAGATGATTTAACAGAACACAAAGAAGTTTCTAAGAAAGCTTCTTTCTCTTTGTTATCAGAGGATATTTCCTTTGGCCCTATAGTCTTCAAAGGGATCCGAAATATCTGTTCTCAGATTCCACAGAAATAAGGCTAGCAAAGAGATCCACGAAATACAGATGTAACTCTGTGAGATGAATTAACCGAACACTAAGCAGTTTCTCTGACAGCTTCTTTCCAGATTTCATCTGAGGATATTTCCTTTTTCACCATAGCCCTCTAAGGGCTTCCAAATATCACTTTGCCAGTTCCACAAGAACTGTCTTAGCGAAAGTCTTCTTGAGGGGAAAGCTGTAACTCTGTGAGATGATTTCACAGAACACAAAGAAGTTTCTCAGAAAGCTTCTTTCTCTTTTTTATCGCAGGATATTTCCTTTGGCCCTATAGTCTTCAAAGGGATCAAAAATATCTCTTCTCAGATTCCACAAAAATAAGGCTAGCAAAGAGATCCACGAAATACAGATGTAACTCTGTGAGATGAATGAACAGAACACTAAGCAGTTTCTCAGAAAGCTTCTTTCCAGATTTCATCTGAGGATATTTCCTTTTTCACCATAGCCCTCTATGGGCTTCCAAATATCACTTTGCCAATTCCACAAGAACTGTCTTAGCGAAAGGCTTCTCGAGGGGAAAGCTGTAACTCCGTGAGATGATTTCACAGAACACAAAGAAGTTTCTCAGAGAGCTTCTTTCTCTTTGTAATCGGAGGATATTTCCTTTGGCCCTATAGTCTTCAATGCGATCCGAAATATCTGTTCTCAGATTCCACAGAAATAAGGCTAGCAAAGATATCCACGAAATACAGATGTAACTCTGTGAGATGAATTAACAGAACACTAAGCAGTTTCTCAGAAAGCTTCTTTCCAGTTTTCATCTGAGGATATTTCCTTTTTCACCATAGCCCTCTATGGGCTTCCACATATCACTTTGCCAATTCCACAAGAAGTGTCTTAGCGAAAGGCTTCTTGAGGGGAAAGCTGTAACTCTGTGAGATGATTTCACAGAACACAAAGAAGTTTCTCAGAAAGCTTCTTTCTCTTTTTTATCGGAGGATATTTCCTTTGGCCCTATAGTCTTCAAAGGGATCAAAAATATCTCTTCTCAGATTCCACAAAAATAAGGCTAGCAAAGAGATCCACGAAATACAGATGTAACTCTGTGAGATGAATGAACAGAACACTAAGCAGTTTCTCAGAAAGCTTCTTTCCAGATTTCATCTGAGGATATTTCCTTTTTCACCATAACCCTCTATGGGCTTCCAAATATCAGTTTGCCTGTTCCACAAGAACTGTCTTAGCGAAAGGCTTCTTGAGGGGAAAGCTGTAACTCTGTGAGATGATTTCACAGAACACAAAGAAGTTTCTAGGAAAGCTTCTTTCTCTTTGTAATCGGAAGATATTTCCTTTGGCCCTATAGTCTTCAATGGGATCCGAAATATCTGTTCTCAGATTCCCCACAAAGAAGGTTAGCAAAGAGATCCACGAAATACAGATGTAACTTTGTGAGATGAATTAACCGAACACTAAGCAGTTTCTCAGAAAGCTTCTTTCCAGATTTCATCTGATTATATTTCCTTTATCACCGTAGCCCTCTATGGGCTTCCAAATATCACTTTGCCAATTACACAAGAAGTGTCTTAGCGAAAGGCTTCTTGACGGGAAAGCTGTAACTCTGTGAGATGATTTCACAATAAACACAAAGAAGTTTCTCAGAAAGCTTCTTTCCCTTTGTTATCGGAGGATATTTTCTTTGGCCCTATACTCTTCAAAGGGATCCGAAATATCTGTTCTCAGATTCCACAGAAATAAGGCTAGTAAAGAGATCCACGAAATACAGATGTAACTCTGTGAGATGAATGAACAGAACACTAAGCAGTTTCTCAGAAAGCTTCTTTCCAGATTTCATCTGAGGATATTTCCTTTTTCACCATAGCCCTCTATGGGCTTCCAAATATCACTTTGCCAATTCCAAAAGAACTGTCCTAGCGAAAGGCTTCTTGAGGGGAAAGCTGTAACTCTGTGAGATGATTTCACAGACCACAAAGAAGTTTCTCAGAAAGCTTCTTTCTCTTTGTTATCGGAGGATATTTTCTTTGGCCCTATACTCTTCAAAGGGATCCGAAATATCTGTTCTCAGATTCCACAGAATTAAGGCGAGTAAAGAGATCCACGAAATACAGATGAAACACTGTGAGATGAATTAACAGAACACTAAGCAGTTTCTCAGAAAGCTTCTTTCCAGATTTCATCTGAGGATATTTCCTTTTTCACCATAGCCCTCTATGGGCTTCCAAATATCACTTTGCCAATTCCACAAGAATTGTCTTAGCGAAAGGCTTCTTAAGGGGAAAGCTGTAACTCTGTGAGATGATTTCACAGAACACAAAGAAGTTTCTAAGGAAGCTTCTTTCTCTTTGTAATCGGAGGATATTTCCTTTGTCCCTATAGTCTTCAATGGGATCTGAAATACCTGTTCTCAGATTCCACAGAAATAAGGCTAGCAAAGAGATCCACGAAATACAGATGTAACTCTGTGAGATGAATTAACAGAACACTAAGCAGTTTCTCAGAAAGCTTCTTTCCGGTTTTCATCTGAGGATATTTCCTTTTTCACCATAGCCCTCTATGGGCTTCCACATATCACTTTGCCAATTCCACAAGAAGTGTCTTAGCGAAAGGCTTCTTGAGGGGAAAGCTGTAACTCTGTGAGGTGATTTCACAGAACACACAGAAGTTTCTCAGAAAGCTTCTTTCTCTTTTTTATCGCAGGATATTTCCTTTGGCCCTATAGTCTTCAAAGGGATCAAAAATATCTCTTCTCAGATTCCACAAAAATAAGGCTAGCAAAGAGATCCACGAAATACAGATGTAACTCTGTGAGATGAATGAACAGAACACTAAGCAGTTTCTCAGAAAGCTTCTTTCCAGATTTCATCTGAGGATATTTCCTTTTTCACCATAGCCCTCTATGGGCTTCCAAATATCACTTTGCCAATTCCACAAGAACTGTCTTAGCGAAAGGTTTCTTAAGGGGAAAGCTGTAACTCTGTGAGATGATTTCACAGAACACAAAGAAGTTTCTAAGAAAGCTTCTTTCTCTTTGTAATCGGAGGATATTTCCTTTGTCCCTATAGTCTTCAATGGGATCTGAAATACCTGTTCTCAGATTCCACAGAAATAAGGCTAGCAAAGAGATCCACGAAATACAGTTGTAACTCTGTGAGATGAATTAACAGAACACTAAGCAGTTCTTCAGAAAGCTTCTTTCCAGATTTCATCTGAGGATATTTCCTTTTTCACCATAGCCCTCTAAGGGCTTCCAAATATCACTTTGCGAGTTCCACAAGAACTGTCTTAGCGAAAGGCTCCTTGAGGGGAAAGCTGTAACTCTGTGAGATGATTTCACAGAACACAAAGAAGTTTCTCAGAAAGCTTCTTTCTCTTTTTTATCGCAGGATATTTCCTTTGGCCCTATAGTCTTCAAAGGGATCAAAAATATCTCTTCTCAGATTCCACAAAAATAAGGCTAGCAAAGAAATCCACGAAATACAGATGTAACTCTGTGAGATGAATGAACAGAACACTAAGCAGTTTCTCAGAAAGCTTCTTTCCAGATTTCATCTGAGGATATTTCCTTTTTCACCATAGCCCTCTATGGGCTTCCAAATATCACTTTGCCAATTCCACAAGAACTGTCTTAGCGAAAGGCTTCTTGAGGGGAAAGCTGTAACTCCGTGAGATGATTTCACAGAACACAAAGAAGTTTCTCAGAGAGCTTCTTTCTCTTTGTAATCGGAGGATATTTCCTTTGGCCCTATAGTCTTCAATGCGATCCGAAATATCTGTTCTCAGATTCCACAGAAATAAGGCTAGCAAAGATATCCACGAAATACAGATGTAACTCTGTGAGATGAATTAACAGAACACTAAGCAGTTTCTCAGAAAGCTTCTTTCCAGTTTTCATCTGAGGATATTTCCTTTTTCACCATAGCCCTCTATGGGCTTCCACATATCACTTTGCCAATTCCACAAGAAGTGTCTTAGCGAAAGGCTTCTTGAGGGGAAAGCTGTAACTCTGTGAGATGATTTCACAGAACACAAAGAAGTTTCTCAGAAAGCTTCTTTCTCTTTTTTATCGGAGGATATTTCCTTTGGCCCTATAGTCTTCAAAGGGATCAAAAATATCTCTTCTCAGATTCCACAAAAATAAGGCTAGCAAAGAGATCCACGAAATACAGATGTAACTCTGTGAGATGAATGAACAGAACACTACGCAGTTTCTCAGAAAGCTTCTTTCCAGATTTCATCTGAGGATATTTCCTTTTTCACCATAACCCTCTATGGGCTTCCAAATATCAGTTTGCCTGTTCCACAAGAACTGTCTTAGCGAAAGGCTTCTTGAGGGGAAAGCTGTAACTCTGTGAGATGATTTCACAGAACACAAAGAAGTTTCTCAGAAAGCTTCTTTCTCTTTGTTATCGGAGGATATTTTCTTTGGCCCTATACTCTTCAAAGGGATCCGAAATATCTGTTTTCAGATTCCACAGAATTAAGGCGAGTAAAGAGATCCACGAAATACAGTTGTAACTCTGTGAGATGAATGAACAGAACACTAAGCAGTTTCTCAGGAAGCTTCTTTCCAGATTTCATCTGAGGATATTTCCTTTTTCACCATAGCACTCTATGGGCTTCCAAATATCACTTTGCCAATTCCACAAGAAATGTCCTAGCGAAAGGCTTCTTGAGGGGAAAGCTGTAACTCTGTGAGATGATTTCACAGAACACAAAGAAGTTTCTCAGAAAGCTCCTTTCTCTTTGTTATCGGAGAATATTTTCTATGGCCCTATAATCTTCAAAGGGATCCGAAATATCTGTTCTCAGATTCCACAGAATTAAGGCGAGTAAAGAGATCCACGAAATACAGATGTAACTCTGTGAGATGAATTAACAGAACACTAAGCATTTTCTCAGAGAGCTTCTTTCCAGATTTCATCTGAGGATATTTCCTTTTTCACCATAGCCCTCTATGGGCTTCCAAATATCACTTTGCCAATTCCACAAGAACTGTCTTAGCGAAAGGCTTCTTAAGGGGAAAGCTGTAACTCTGTGAGATGATTTCACAGAACACAAAGAAGTTTCTAAGAAAGCTTCTTTCTCTTTGTAATCGGAGGATATTTCCTTTGTCCCTATAGTCTTCAATGGGATCTGAAATACCTGTTCTCAGATTCCACAGAAATAAGGCTAGCAAAGAGATACACGAAATACAGATGTAACTCTGTGAGATGAATTAACAGAACACTAAGCAATTTCTCAGAAAGCTTCTTTCCAGATTTCATCTGAGGATATTTCCTTTTTCACCATAGCCCTCTATGGGCTTCCACATATCACTTTGCCAATTCCACAAGAACTGTCTTAGCGAAAGGCTTCTTGAGGGGAAAGCTGTAACTCTGTGAGATGATTTCAAAGAACACAAAGAAGTTTTTCAGAAAGCTTCTTTCTCTTTGTTATCGGAGGATATTTTCTTTGGCCCTATACTCTTCAAAGGGATCCGAAATATCTGTTCTCAGATTCCACAGAAATAAGGCTAGCAAAGAGATCCACGAAATACAGATGTAACTCTGTGAGATGAATTAACAGAACACTAAGCAGTTTCTCAGAAAGCTTATTTCCAGATTTCAGCTGAGGATATTTCCTTTTTCACCATAGCCCTCTAAGTGCTTCCAAATATCACTTTGCCAGTTCCACAAGAACTGTTATAGCGAAAGGCTTCTTGAGGGGAAAGCTGTAACTCTGTGAGATGATTTCACAGAACACAAAGAAGTTTCTCAGAGAGCTTCTTTCTCTTTGTAATCGGAGGATATTTCCTTTGGCCCTATAGTCTTCAATGCGATCCGAATTATCTGTTCTCAGATTCCACAGAAATAAGGCTAGCAAAGATATCCACGAAATACAGATGTAACACTGCGAGATGAATTAACAGAACACTAAGCAGTTTCTCAGAAAGCTTCTTTCCAGATTTCATCTGAGGATATTTCCTTTTTCACCATAGCCCTCTATGGGCTTCCACATATCACCTTGCCAATTCCACAAGAAGTGTCTTAGCGAAAGGCTTCTTGAGGGGAAAATGTAACTCTGTGAGATGATTTCACAGAACACAAAGAAGTTTCTCAGAAAGCTTCTTTCTCTTTTTTATCGGAGGATATTTCCTTTGGCCCTATAGTCTTCAAAGGCAGCAAAAATATCTCTTCTCAGATTCCACAAAAATAAGGCTAGCAAAGAGATCCACGAAATACAGATGTAACTCTGTGAGATGAATGAACAGAACACTAAGCAGTTTCTCAGAAAGCTTCTTTCCAGATTTCATCTGAGGATATTTCCTTTTTCACCATAGCCCTCTATGGGCTTCCAAATATCACTTTGCCAATTCCACAAGAAGTGTCTTAGCGAAAGGCTTCTTGAGGGGAAAGCTGTAACTCTGTGAGATGATTTCACAGAACACAAAGAAGTTTCTCAGAAAGCTTCTTTCTCTTTGTAATCGGAGGATATTTCCTTTGTCCCTATAGTCTTCAATGGGATCTGAAATACCTGTTCTCAGATTCCACAGAAATAAGGCTAGCAAAGAGATCCACGAAATACAGATGTAACTCTGTGAGATGAATTAACAGAACACTAAGCAGTTTCTCAGAAAGCTTCTTTCCAGATTTCATCTGAGGATATTTCCTTTTTCACCATAGCCCTCTATGGGCTTCCACATATCACTTTGCCAATTCCACAAGAAGTGTCTTAGCGAAAGGCTTCTTGAGGGGAAAGCTGTAACTCTGTGAGATGATTTCACAGAACACAAAGAAGTTTCTCAGAAAGCTTCTTTCTCTTTTTTATCGGAGGATATTTCCTTTGGCCCTATAGTCTTCAAAGGGATCAAAAATATCTCTTCTCAGATTCCACAAAAATAAGGCTAGCAAAGAGATCCACGAAATACAGATGTAACTCTGTGAGATGAATGAACAGAACACTAAGCAGTTTCTCAGAAAGCTTCTTTCCAGATTTCATCTGAGGATATTTCCTTTTTCAACATAGCCCTCTATGGGCTTCCAAATATCACTTTGCCAATTCCACAAGAACTGTCTTAGCGAAAGGCTTCTTGAGGGGAAAGCTGTAACTCCGTGAGATGATTTCACAGAACACAAAGAAGTTTCTCAGAGAGCTTCTTTCTCTTTGTAATCGGAGGATATTTCCTTTGGCCCTATAGTCTTCAATGCGATCCGAAATATCTGTTCTCAGATTCCACAGAAATAAGGCTAGCAAAGATATCCACGAAATACAGATGTAACTCTGTGAGATGAATTAACAGAACACTAAGCAGTTTCTCAGAAAGCTTCTTTCCAGTTTTCATCTGAGGATATTTCCTTTTTCACCATAGCCCTCTATGGGCTTCCACATATCACTTTGCCAATTCCACAAGAAGTGTCTTAGCGAAAGGCTTCTTGAGGGGAAAGCTGTAACTCTGTGAGATGATTTCACAGAACACAAAGAAGTTTCTCAGAAAGCTTCTTTCTCTTTTTTATCGGAGGATATTTCCTTTGGCCCTATAGTCTTCAAAGGGATCAAAAATATCTCTTCTCAGATTCCACAAAAATAAGGCTAGCAAAGAGATCCACGAAATACAGATGTAACTCTGTGAGATGAATGAACAGAACACTAAGCAGTTTCTCAGAAAGCTTCTTTCCAGATTTCATCTGAGGATATTTCCTTTTTCACCATAACCCTCTATGGGCTTCCAAATATCAGTTTGCCTGTTCCACAAGAACTGTCTTAGCGAAAGGCTTCTTGAGGGGAAAGCTGTAACTCTGTGAGATGATTTCACAGAACACAAAGAAGTTTCTCAGAAAGCTTCTTTCTCTTTGTTATCGGAGGATATTTTCTTTGGCCCTATACTCTTCAAAGGGATCCGAAATATCTGTTTTCAGATTCCACAGAATTAAGGCGAGTAAAGAGATCCACGAAATACAGTTGTAACTCTGTGAGATGAATGAACAGAACACTAAGCAGTTTCTCAGGAAGCTTCTTTCCAGATTTCATCTGAGGATATTTCCTTTTTCACCATAGCACTCTATGGGCTTCCAAATATCACTTTGCCAATTCCACAAGAAATGTCCTAGCGAAAGGCTTCTTGAGGGGAAAGCTGTAACTCTGTGAGATGATTTCACAGAACACAAAGAAGTTTCTCAGAAAGCTCCTTTCTCTTTGTTATCGGAGAATATTTTCTATGGCCCTATAATCTTCAAAGGGATCCGAAATATCTGTTCTCAGATTCCACAGAATTAAGGCGAGTAAAGAGATCCACGAAATACAGATGTAACTCTGTGAGATGAATTAACAGAACACTAAGCATTTTCTCAGAGAGCTTCTTTCCAGATTTCATCTGAGGATATTTCCTTTTTCACCATAGCCCTCTATGGGCTTCCAAATATCACTTTGCCAATTCCACAAGAACTGTCTTAGCGAAAGGCTTCTTAAGGGGAAAGCTGTAACTCTGTGAGATGATTTCACAGAACACAAAGAAGTTTCTAAGAAAGCTTCTTTCTCTTTGTAATCGGAGGATATTTCCTTTGTCCCTATAGTCTTCAATGGGATCTGAAATACCTGTTCTCAGATTCCACAGAAATAAGGCTAGCAAAGAGATACACGAAATACAGATGTAACTCTGTGAGATGAATTAACAGAACACTAAGCAATTTCTCAGAAAGCTTCTTTCCAGATTTCATCTGAGGATATTTCCTTTTTCACCATAGCCCTCTATGGGCTTCCACATATCACTTTGCCAATTCCACAAGAACTGTCTTAGCGAAAGGCTTCTTGAGGGGAAAGCTGTAACTCTGTGAGATGATTTCAAAGAACACAAAGAAGTTTTTCAGAAAGCTTCTTTCTCTTTGTTATCGGAGGATATTTTCTTTGGCCCTATACTCTTCAAAGGGATCCGAAATATCTGTTCTCAGATTCCACAGAAATAAGGCTAGCAAAGAGATCCACGAAATACAGATGTAACTCTGTGAGATGAATTAACAGAACACTAAGCAGTTTCTCAGAAAGCTTATTTCCAGATTTCAGCTGAGGATATTTCCTTTTTCACCATAGCCCTCTAAGTGCTTCCAAATATCACTTTGCCAGTTCCACAAGAACTGTTATAGCGAAAGGCTTCTTGAGGGGAAAGCTGTAACTCTGTGAGATGATTTCACAGAACACAAAGAAGTTTCTCAGAGAGCTTCTTTCTCTTTGTAATCGGAGGATATTTCCTTTGGCCCTATAGTCTTCAATGCGATCCGAATTATCTGTTCTCAGATTCCACAGAAATAAGGCTAGCAAAGATATCCACGAAATACAGATGTAACACTGCGAGATGAATTAACAGAACACTAAGCAGTTTCTCAGAAAGCTTCTTTCCAGATTTCATCTGAGGATATTTCCTTTTTCACCATAGCCCTCTATGGGCTTCCACATATCACCTTGCCAATTCCACAAGAAGTGTCTTAGCGAAAGGCTTCTTGAGGGGAAAATGTAACTCTGTGAGATGATTTCACAGAACACAAAGAAGTTTCTCAGAAAGCTTCTTTCTCTTTTTTATCGGAGGATATTTCCTTTGGCCCTATAGTCTTCAAAGGCAGCAAAAATATCTCTTCTCAGATTCCACAAAAATAAGGCTAGCAAAGAGATCCACGAAATACAGATGTAACTCTGTGAGATGAATGAACAGAACACTAAGCAGTTTCTCAGAAAGCTTCTTTCCAGATTTCATCTGAGGATATTTCCTTTTTCACCATAGCCCTCTATGGGCTTCCAAATATCACTTTGCCAATTCCACAAGAAGTGTCTTAGCGAAAGGCTTCTTGAGGGGAAAGCTGTAACTCTGTGAGATGATTTCACAGAACACAAAGAAGTTTCTCAGAAAGCTTCTTTCTCTTTGTAATCGGAGGATATTTCCTTTGTCCCTATAGTCTTCAATGGGATCTGAAATACCTGTTCTCAGATTCCACAGAAATAAGGCTAGCAAAGAGATCCACGAAATACAGATGTAACTCTGTGAGATGAATTAACAGAACACTAAGCAGTTTCTCAGAAAGCTTCTTTCCAGATTTCATCTGAGGATATTTCCTTTTTCACCATAGCCCTCTATGGGCTTCCACATATCACTTTGCCAATTCCACAAGAAGTGTCTTAGCGAAAGGCTTCTTGAGGGGAAAGCTGTAACTCTGTGAGATGATTTCACAGAACACAAAGAAGTTTCTCAGAAAGCTTCTTTCTCTTTTTTATCGGAGGATATTTCCTTTGGCCCTATAGTCTTCAAAGGGATCAAAAATATCTCTTCTCAGATTCCACAAAAATAAGGCTAGCAAAGAGATCCACGAAATACAGATGTAACTCTGTGAGATGAATGAACAGAACACTAAGCAGTTTCTCAGAAAGCTTCTTTCCAGATTTCATCTGAGGATATTTCCTTTTTCAACATAGCCCTCTATGGGCTTCCAAATATCACTTTGCCAATTCCACAAGAACTGGCTTAGCGAAAGGCTTCTTGAGGGGAAAGCTGTAACTCTGTGAGATGATTTCACAGAACACAAAGAAGTTTCTAAGAAAGCTTCTTTCTCTTTGTAATCGGAGGATATTTCCTTTGTCCCTATAGTCTTCAATGGGATCTGAAATACCTGTTCTCAGATTCCACAGAAATAAGGCTAGCAAAGAGATCCACGAAATACAGATGTAACTCTGTGAGATGAATGAACAGAACACTAAGCAGTTTCTCAGAAAGCTTCTTTCCAGATTTCATCTGAGGATATTTCCTTTTTCACCATAGCCCTCTGTGGGCTTCCACATATCACTTTGCCAATTCCACAAGAAGTGTCTTAGCGAAAGGCTTCTTGAGGGGAAAGCTGTAACTCTGTGAGATGATTTCACAGAACACAAAGAAGTTTCTAAGAAAGCTTCTTTCTCTTTGTAATCGGAGGATATTTCCTTTGTCCCTATAGTCTTCAATGGGATCTGAAATACCTGTTCTCAGATTCCACAGAAATAAGGCTAGCAAAGAGATCCACGAAATACAGTTGTAACTCTGTGAGATGAATTAACAGAACACTAAGCAGTTCTTCAGAAAGCTTCTTTCCAGATTTCATCTGAGGATATTTCCTTTTTCACCATAGCCCTCTAAGGGCTTCCAAATATCACTTTGCGAGTTCCACAAGAACTGTCTTAGCGAAAGGCTCCTTGAGGGGAAAGCTGTAACTCTGTGAGATGATTTCACAGAACACAAAGAAGTTTCTCAGAAAGCTTCTTTCTCTTTTTTTCGCAGGATATTTCCTTTGGCCCTATAGTCTTCAAAGGGATCAAAAATATCTCTTCTCAGATTCCACAAAAATAAGGCTAGCAAAGAGATCCACGAAATACAGATGTAACTCTGTGAGATGAATGAACAGAACACTAAGCAGTTTCTCAGAAAGCTTCTTTCCAGATTTCATCTGAGGATATTTCCTTTTTCACCATAGCCCTCTATGGGCTTCCAAATATCACTTTGCCAATTCCACAAGAACTGTCTTAGCGAAAGGCTTCTTGAGGGGAAAGCTGTAACTCCGTGAGATGATTTCACAGAACACAAAGAAGTTTCTCAGAGAGCTTCTTTCTCTTTGTAATCGGAGGATATTTCCTTTGGCCCTATAGTCTTCAATGCGATCCGAAATATCTGTTCTCAGATTCCACAGAAATAAGGCTAGCAAAGATATCCACGAAATACAGATGTAACTCTGTGAGATGAATTAACAGAACACTAAGCAGTTTCTCAGAAAGCTTCTTTCCAGTTTTCATCTGAGGATATTTCCTTTTTCACCATAGCCCTCTATGGGCTTCCACATATCACTTTGCCAATTCCACAAGAAGTGTCTTAGCGAAAGGCTTCTTGAGGGGAAAGCTGTAACTCTGTGAGATGATTTCACAGAACACAAAGAAGTTTCTCAGAAAGCTTCTTTCTCTTTTTTATCGGAGGATATTTCCTTTGGCCCTATAGTCTTCAAAGGGATCAAAAATATCTCTTCTCAGATTCCACAAAAATAAGGCTAGCAAAGAGATCCACGAAATACAGATGTAACTCTGTGAGATGAATGAACAGAACACTAAGCAGTTTCTCAGAAAGCTTCTTTCCAGATTTCATCTGAGGATATTTCCTTTTTCACCATAACCCTCTATGGGCTTCCAAATATCAGTTTGCCTGTTCCACAAGAACTGTCTTAGCGAAAGGCTTCTTGAGGGGAAAGCTGTAACTCTGTGAGATGATTTCACAGAACACAAAGAAGTTTCTCAGAAAGCTTCTTTCTCTTTGTTATCGGAGGATATTTCCTTTGGCCCTATAGTCTTCAAAGGGATCCGAAATATCTGTTTTCAGATTCCACAGAATTAAGGCGAGTAAAGAGATCCACGAAATACAGTTGTAACTCTGTGAGATGAATGAACAGAACACTAAGCAGTTTCTCAGGAAGCTTCTTTCCAGATTTCATCTGAGGATATTTCCTTTTTCACCATAGCACTCTATGGGCTTCCAAATATCACTTTGCCAATTCCACAAGAAATGTCCTAGCGAAAGGCTTCTTGAGGGGAAAGCTGTAACTCTGTGAGATGATTTCACAGAACACAAAGAAGTTTCTCAGAAAGCTCCTTTCTCTTTGTTATCGGAGAATATTTTCTATGGCCCTATAATCTTCAAAGGGATCCGAAATATCTGTTCTCAGATTCCACAGAATTAAGGCGAGTAAAGAGATCCACGAAATACAGATGTAACTCTGTGAGATGAATTAACAGAACACTAAGCATTTTCTCAGAGAGCTTCTTTCCAGATTTCATCTGAGGATATTTCCTTTTTCACCATAGCCCTCTATGGGCTTCCAAATATCACTTTGCCAATTCCACAAGAACTGTCTTAGGGAAAGGCTTCTTGAGGGGAAAGCTGTAACTCTGTGAGATGATTTCACAGAACACAAAGAAGTTTCTAAGAAAGCTTCTTTCTCTTTGTAATCGGAGGATATTTCCTTTGTCCCTATAGTCTTCAATGGGATCTGAAATACCTGTTCTCAGATTCCACAGAAATAAGGCTAGCAAAGAGATACACGAAATACAGATGTAACTCTGTGAGATGAATTAACAGAACACTAAGCAATTTCTCAGAAAGCTTCTTTCCAGATTTCATCTGAGGATATTTCCTTTTTCACCATAGCCCTCTATGGGCTTCCACATATCACTTTGCCAATTCCACAAGAACTGTCTTAGCGAAAGGCTTCTTGAGGGGAAAGCTGTAACTCTGTGAGATGATTTCAAAGAACACAAAGAAGTTTTTCAGAAAGCTTCTTTCTCTTTGTTATCGGAGGATATTTTCTTTGGCCCTATACTCTTCAAAGGGATCCGAAATATCTGTTCTCAGATTCCACAGAAATAAGGCTAGCAAAGAGATCCACGAAATACAGATGTAACTCTGTGAGATGAATTAACAGAACACTAAGCAGTTTCTCAGAAAGCTTATTTCCAGATTTCAGCTGAGGATATTTCCTTTTTCACCATAGCCCTCTAAGTGCTTCCAAATATCACTTTGCCAGTTCCACAAGAACTGTTATAGCGAAAGGCTTCTTGAGGGGAAAGCTGTAACTCTGTGAGATGATTTCACAGAACACAAAGAAGTTTCTCAGAGAGCTTCTTTCTCTTTGTAATCGGAGGATATTTCCTTTGGCCCTATAGTCTTCAATGCGATCCGAATTATCTGTTCTCAGATTCCACAGAAATAAGGCTAGCAAAGATATCCACGAAATACAGATGTAACACTGCGAGATGAATTAACAGAACACTAAGCAGTTTCTCAGAAAGCTTCTTTCCAGATTTCATCTGAGGATATTTCCTTTTTCACCATAGCCCTCTATGGGCTTCCACATATCACCTTGCCAATTCCACAAGAAGTGTCTTAGCGAAAGGCTTCTTGAGGGGAAAATGTAACTCTGTGAGATGATTTCACAGAACACAAAGAAGTTTCTCAGAAAGCTTCTTTCTCTTTTTTATCGGAGGATATTTCCTTTGGCCCTATAGTCTTCAATGCGATCCGAATTATCTGTTCTCAGATTCCACAGAAATAAGGCTAGCAAAGATATCCACGAAATACAGATGTAACACTGCGAGATGAATTAACAGAACACTAAGCAGTTTCTCAGAAAGCTTCTTTCCAGATTTCATCTGAGGATATTTCCTTTTTCACCATAGCCCTCTATGGGCTTCCACATATCACCTTGCCAATTCCACAAGAAGTGTCTTAGCGAAAGGCTTCTTGAGGGGAAAATGTAACTCTGTGAGATGATTTCACAGAACACAAAGAAGTTTCTCAGAAAGCTTCTTTCTCTTTTTTATCGGAGGATATTTCCTTTGGCCCTATAGTCTTCAAAGGCAGCAAAAATATCTCTTCTCAGATTCCACAAAAATAAGGCTAGCAAAGAGATCCACGAAATACAGATGTAACTCTGTGAGATGAATGAACAGAACACTAAGCAGTTTCTCAGAAAGCTTCTTTCCAGATTTCATCTGAGGATATTTCCTTTTTCACCATAGCCCTCTATGGGCTTCCAAATATCACTTTGCCAATTCCACAAGAAGTGTCTTAGCGAAAGGCTTCTTGAGGGGAAAGCTGTAACTCTGTGAGATGATTTCACAGAACACAAAGAAGTTTCTCAGAAAGCTTCTTTCTCTTTGTAATCGGAGGATATTTCCTTTGTCCCTATAGTCTTCAATGGGATCTGAAATACCTGTTCTCAGATTCCACAGAAATAAGGCTAGCAAAGAGATCCACGAAATACAGATGTAACTCTGTGAGATGAATGAACAGAACACTAAGCAGTTTCTCAGAAAGCTTCTTTCCAGATTTCATCTGAGGATATTTCCTTTTTCAACATAGCCCTCTATGGGCTTCCAAATATCACTTTGCCAATTCCACAAGAACTGTCTTAGCGAAAGGCTTCTTGAGGGGAAAGCTGTAACTCCGTGAGATGATTTCACAGAACACAAAGAAGTTTCTCAGAGAGCTTCTTTCTCTTTGTAATCGGAGGATATTTCCTTTGGCCCTATAGTCTTCAATGCGATCCGAAATATCTGTTCTCAGATTCCACAGAAATAAGGCTAGCAAAGATATCCACGAAATACAGATGTAACTCTGTGAGATGAATTAACAGAACACTAAGCAGTTTCTCAGAAAGCTTCTTTCCAGTTTTCATCTGAGGATATTTCCTTTTTCACCATAGCCCTCTATGGGCTTCCACATATCACTTTGCCAATTCCACAAGAAGTGTCTTAGCGAAAGGCTTCTTGAGGGGAAAGCTGTAACTCTGTGAGATGATTTCACAGAACACAAAGAAGTTTCTCAGAAAGCTTCTTTCTCTTTTTTATCGGAGGATATTTCCTTTGGCCCTATAGTCTTCAAAGGGATCAAAAATATCTCTTCTCAGATTCCACAAAAATAAGGCTAGCAAAGAGATCCACGAAATACAGATGTAACTCTGTGAGATGAATGAACAGAACACTAAGCAGTTTCTCAGAAAGCTTCTTTCCAGATTTCATCTGAGGATATTTCCTTTTTCACCATAACCCTCTATGGGCTTCCAAATATCAGTTTGCCTGTTCCACAAGAACTGTCTTAGCGAAAGGCTTCTTGAGGGGAAAGCTGTAACTCTGTGAGATGATTTCACAGAACACAAAGAAGTTTCTCAGAAAGCTTCTTTCTCTTTGTTATCGGAGGATATTTTCTTTGGCCCTATACTCTTCAAAGGGATCCGAAATATCTGTTTTCAGATTCCACAGAATTAAGGCGAGTAAAGAGATCCACGAAATACAGTTGTAACTCTGTGAGATGAATGAACAGAACACTAAGCAGTTTCTCAGGAAGCTTCTTTCCAGATTTCATCTGAGGATATTTCCTTTTTCACCATAGCACTCTATGGGCTTCCAAATATCACTTTGCCAATTCCACAAGAAATGTCCTAGCGAAAGGCTTCTTGAGGGGAAAGCTGTAACTCTGTGAGATGATTTCACAGAACACAAAGAAGTTTCTCAGAAAGCTCCTTTCTCTTTGTTATCGGAGAATATTTTCTATGGCCCTATAATCTTCAAAGGGATCCGAAATATCTGTTCTCAGATTCCACAGAATTAAGGCGAGTAAAGAGATCCACGAAATACAGATGTAACTCTGTGAGATGAATTAACAGAACACTAAGCATTTTCTCAGAGAGCTTCTTTCCAGATTTCATCTGAGGATATTTCCTTTTTCACCATAGCCCTCTATGGGCTTCCAAATATCACTTTGCCAATTCCACAAGAACTGTCTTAGCGAAAGGCTTCTTAAGGGGAAAGCTGTAACTCTGTGAGATGATTTCACAGAACACAAAGAAGTTTCTAAGAAAGCTTCTTTCTCTTTGTAATCGGAGGATATTTCCTTTGTCCCTATAGTCTTCAATGGGATCTGAAATACCTGTTCTCAGATTCCACAGAAATAAGGCTAGCAAAGAGATACACGAAATACAGATGTAACTCTGTGAGATGAATTAACAGAACACTAAGCAATTTCTCAGAAAGCTTCTTTCCAGATTTCATCTGAGGATATTTCCTTTTTCACCATAGCCCTCTATGGGCTTCCACATATCACTTTGCCAATTCCACAAGAACTGTCTTAGCGAAAGGCTTCTTGAGGGGAAAGCTGTAACTCTGTGAGATGATTTCAAAGAACGCAAAGAAGTTTTTCAGAAAGCTTCTTTCTCTTTGTTATCGGAGGATATTTTCTTTGGCCCTATACTCTTCAAAGGGATCCGAAATATCTGTTCTCAGATTCCACAGAAATAAGGCTAGCAAAGAGATCCACGAAATACAGATGTAACTCTGTGAGATGAATTAACAGAACACTAAGCAGTTTCTCAGAAAGCTTATTTCCAGATTTCAGCTGAGGATATTTCCTTTTTCACCATAGCCCTCTAAGTGCTTCCAAATATCACTTTGCCAGTTCCACAAGAACTGTTATAGCGAAAGGCTTCTTGAGGGGAAAGCTGTAACTCTGTGAGATGATTTCACAGAACACAAAGAAGTTTCTCAGAGAGCTTCTTTCTCTTTGTAATCGGAGGATATTTCCTTTGGCCCTATAGTCTTCAATGCGATCCGAATTATCTGTTCTCAGATTCCACAGAAATAAGGCTAGCAAAGATATCCACGAAATACAGATGTAACACTGCGAGATGAATTAACAGAACACTAAGCAGTTTCTCAGAAAGCTTCTTTCCAGATTTCATCTGAGGATATTTCCTTTTTCACCATAGCCCTCTATGGGCTTCCACATATCACCTTGCCAATTCCACAAGAAGTGTCTTAGCGAAAGGCTTCTTGAGGGGAAAATGTAACTCTGTGAGATGATTTCACAGAACACAAAGAAGTTTCTCAGAAAGCTTCTTTCTCTTTTTTATCGGAGGATATTTCCTTTGGCCCTATAGTCTTCAAAGGCAGCAAAAATATCTCTTCTCAGATTCCACAAAAATAAGGCTAGCAAAGAGATCCACGAAATACAGATGTAACTCTGTGAGATGAATGAACAGAACACTAAGCAGTTTCTCAGAAAGCTTCTTTCCAGATTTCATCTGAGGATATTTCCTTTTTCACCATAGCCCTCTATGGGCTTCCAAATATCACTTTGCCAATTCCACAAGAAGTGTCTTAGCGAAAGGCTTCTTGAGGGGAAAGCTGTAACTCTGTGAGATGATTTCACAGAACACAAAGAAGTTTCTCAGAAAGCTTCTTTCTCTTTGTAATCGGAGGATATTTCCTTTGTCCCTATAGTCTTCAATGGGATCTGAAATACCTGTTCTCAGATTCCACAGAAATAAGGCTAGCAAAGAGATCCACGAAATACAGATGTAACTCTGTGAGATGAATTAACAGAACACTAAGCAGTTTCTCAGAAAGCTTCTTTCCAGATTTCATCTGAGGATATTTCCTTTTTCACCATAGCCCTCTATGGGCTTCCACATATCACTTTGCCAATTCCACAAGAAGTGTCTTAGCGAAAGGCTTCTTGAGGGGAAAGCTGTAACTCTGTGAGATGATTTCACAGAACACAAAGAAGTTTCTCAGAAAGCTTCTTTCTCTTTTTTATCGGAGGATATTTCCTTTGGCCCTATAGTCTTCAAAGGGATCAAAAATATCTCTTCTCAGATTCCACAAAAATAAGGCTAGCAAAGAGATCCACGAAATACAGATGTAACTCTGTGAGATGAATGAACAGAACACTAAGCAGTTTCTCAGAAAGCTTCTTTCCAGATTTCATCTGAGGATATTTCCTTTTTCAACATAGCCCTCTATGGGCTTCCAAATATCACTTTGCCAATTCCACAAGAACTGGCTTAGCGAAAGGCTTCTTGAGGGGAAAGCTGTAACTCTGTGAGATGATTTCACAGAACACAAAGAAGTTTCTAAGAAAGCTTCTTTCTCTTTGTAATCGGAGGATATTTCCTTTGTCCCTATAGTCTTCAATGGGATCTGAAATACCTGTTCTCAGATTCCACAGAAATAAGGCTAGCAAAGAGATCCACGAAATACAGATGTAACTCTGTGAGATGAATGAACAGAACACTAAGCAGTTTCTCAGAAAGCTTCTTTCCAGATTTCATCTGAGGATATTTCCTTTTTCACCATAGCCCTCTGTGGGCTTCCACATATCACTTTGCCAATTCCACAAGAAGTGTCTTAGCGAAAGGCTTCTTGAGGGGAAAGCTGTAACTCTGTGAGATGATTTCACAGAACACAAAGAAGTTTCTAAGAAAGCTTCTTTCTCTTTGTAATCGGAGGATATTTCCTTTGTCCCTATAGTCTTCAATGGGATCTGAAATACCTGTTCTCAGATTCCACAGAAATAAGGCTAGCAAAGAGATCCACGAAATACAGTTGTAACTCTGTGAGATGAATTAACAGAACACTAAGCAGTTCTTCAGAAAGCTTCTTTCCAGATTTCATCTGAGGATATTTCCTTTTTCACCATAGCCCTCTAAGGGCTTCCAAATATCACTTTGCGAGTTCCACAAGAACTGTCTTAGCGAAAGGCTCCTTGAGGGGAAAGCTGTAACTCTGTGAGATGATTTCACAGAACACAAAGAAGTTTCTCAGAAAGCTTCTTTCTCTTTTTTATCGCAGGATATTTCCTTTGGCCCTATAGTCTTCAAAGGGATCAAAAATATCTCTTCTCAGATTCCACAAAAATAAGGCTAGCAAAGAGATCCACGAAATACAGATGTAACTCTGTGAGATGAATGAACAGAACACTAAGCAGTTTCTCAGAAAGCTTCTTTCCAGATTTCATCTGAGGATATTTCCTTTTTCACCATAGCCCTCTATGGGCTTCCAAATATCACTTTGCCAATTCCACAAGAACTGTCTTAGCGAAAGGCTTCTTGAGGGGAAAGCTGTAACTCCGTGAGATGATTTCACAGAACACAAAGAAGTTTCTCAGAGAGCTTCTTTCTCTTTGTAATCGGAGGATATTTCCTTTGGCCCTATAGTCTTCAATGCGATCCGAAATATCTGTTCTCAGATTCCACAGAAATAAGGCTAGCAAAGATATCCACGAAATACAGATGTAACTCTGTGAGATGAATTAACAGAACACTAAGCAGTTTCTCAGAAAGCTTCTTTCCAGTTTTCATCTGAGGATATTTCCTTTTTCACCATAGCCCTCTATGGGCTTCCACATATCACTTTGCCAATTCCACAAGAAGTGTCTTAGCGAAAGGCTTCTTGAGGGGAAAGCTGTAACTCTGTGAGATGATTTCACAGAACACAAAGAAGTTTCTCAGAAAGCTTCTTTCTCTTTTTTATCGGAGGATATTTCCTTTGGCCCTATAGTCTTCAAAGGGATCAAAAATATCTCTTCTCAGATTCCACAAAAATAAGGCTAGCAAAGAGATCCACGAAATACAGATGTAACTCTGTGAGATGAATGAACAGAACACTAAGCAGTTTCTCAGAAAGCTTCTTTCCAGATTTCATCTGAGGATATTTCCTTTTTCACCATAACCCTCTATGGGCTTCCAAATATCAGTTTGCCTGTTCCACAAGAACTGTCTTAGCGAAAGGCTTCTTGAGGGGAAAGCTGTAACTCTGTGAGATGATTTCACAGAACACAAAGAAGTTTCTCAGAAAGCTTCTTTCTCTTTGTTATCGGAGGATATTTCCTTTGGCCCTATAGTCTTCAAAGGGATCCGAAATATCTGTTTTCAGATTCCACAGAATTAAGGCGAGTAAAGAGATCCACGAAATACAGTTGTAACTCTGTGAGATGAATGAACAGAACACTAAGCAGTTTCTCAGGAAGCTTTTTTCCAGATTTCATCTGAGGATATTTCCTTTTTCACCATAGCCCTCTATGGGCTTCCAAATATCACTTTGCCAATTCCACAAGAACTGTCTTAGCGAAAGGCTTCTTGAGGGGAAGGCTGTAACTCTGTGAGATGATTTCCCAGAACACAAAGAAGTTTCTAAGAAAGCTTCTTTCTGTTTGTAATCGGAAGATATTTCCTTTGGCCCTATAGTCTTCAATGGGATCCGAAATATCTGTTCTCAGATTCCCCACAAAGAAGGTGAGCAAAGAGATCCATGAAATACAGATGTAACTCTGTGAGATGAATTAACAGAAGACTAAGCAGTTTCTCAGAAAGCTTCTTTCCAGATTTCATCTGAGGATATTTCCTTTATCACCATAGCCCTCTATGGGCTTCCAAATATCACTTTGCCAATTCCACAAGAACTGTCTTAGCGAAAGGGTTCTTGAGGGGAAAACTGTAACTCTGTGAGATGATTTCACAATAAACACAAAGAAGTTTCTCAGAAAGCTTCTTTCTCTTTGTTATCGGAGGATATTTTCTTTGGCCCTATACTCTTCAAAGGGATCCGAAATATCTGTTCTCAGATTCCACAGAAATAAGGCTAGTAAAGAGATCCACGAAATACAGATGTAACTCTGTGAGATGAATGAACAGAACACTAAGCAGTTTCTCAGAAAGCTTATTTCAAGATTTCATCTGAGGATATTTCCTTTTTCACCATAGCACTCTATGGGCTTCCAAATATCACTTTGCCAATTCCACAAGAAATGTCCTAGCGAAAGGCTTCTTGAGGGGAAAGCTGTAACTCTGTGAGATGATTTCACAGAACACAAAGAAGTTTCTCAGAAAGCTTCTTTCTCTTTTTTATCGGAGGATATTTCCTTTGGCCCTATAGTCTTCAAAGGCAGCAAAAATATCTCTTCTCAGATTCCACAAAAATAAGGCTAGCAAAGAGATCCACGAAATACAGATGTAACTCTGTGAGATGAATGAACAGAACACTAAGCAGTTTCTCAGAAAGCTTCTTTCCAGATTTCATCTGAGGATATTTCCTTTTTCACCATAGCCCTCTATGGGCTTCCAAATATCACTTTGCCAATTCCACAAGAAGTGTCTTAGCGAAAGGCTTCTTGAGGGGAAAGCTGTAACTCTGTGAGATGATTTCACAGAACACAAAGAAGTTTCTCAGAAAGCTTCTTTCTCTTTGTAATCGGAGGATATTTCCTTTGTCCCTATAGTCTTCAATGGGATCTGAAATACCTGTTCTCAGATTCCACAGAAATAAGGCTAGCAAAGAGATCCACGAAATACAGATGTAACTCTGTGAGTTGAATTAACAGAACACTAAGCAGTTTCTCAGAAAGCTTCTTTCCAGATTTCATCTGAGGATATTTCCTTTTTCACCATAGCCCTCTATGGGCTTCCACATATCACTTTGCCAATTCCACAAGAAGTGTCTTAGCGAAAGGCTTCTTGAGGGGAAAGCTGTAACTCTGTGAGATGATTTCACAGAACACAAAGAAGTTTCTCAGAAAGCTTCTTTCTCTTTTTTATCGGAGGATATTTCCTTTGGCCCTATAGTCTTCAAAGGGATCAAAAATATCTCTTCTCAGATTCCACAAAAATAAGGCTAGCAAAGAGATCCACGAAATACAGATGTAACTCTGTGAGATGAATGAACAGAACACTAAGCAGTTTCTCAGAAAGCTTCTTTCCAGATTTCATCTGAGGATATTTCCTTTTTCAACATAGCCCTCTATGGGCTTCCAAATATCACTTTGCCAATTCCACAAGAACTGTCTTAGCGAAAGGCTTCTTGAGGGGAAAGCTGTAACTCTGTGAGATGATTTCACAGAACACAAAGAAGTTTCTAAGAAAGCTTCTTTCTCTTTGTAATCGGAGGATATTTCCTTTGTCCCTATAGTCTTCAATGGGATCTGAAATACCTGTTCTCAGATTCCACAGAAATAAGGCTAGCAAAGAGATCCACGAAATACAGATGTAACTCTGTGAGATGAATGAACAGAACACTAAGCAGTTTCTCAGAAAGCTTCTTTCCAGATTTCATCTGAGGATATTTCCTTTTTCACCATAGCCCTCTGTGGGCTTCCACATATCACTTTGCCAATTCCACAAGAAGTGTCTTAGCGAAAGGCTTCTTGAGGGGAAAGCTGTAACTCTGTGAGATGATTTCACAGAACACAAAGAAGTTTCTAAGAAAGCTTCTTTCTCTTTGTAATCGGAGGATATTTCCTTTGTCCCTATAGTCTTCAATGGGATCTGAAATACCTGTTCTCAGATTCCACAGAAATAAGGCTAGCAAAGAGATCCACGAAATACAGATGTAACTCTGTGAGATGAATTAACAGAACACTAAGCAGTTTCTCAGAAAGCTTCTTTCCAGATTTCATCTGAGGATATTTCCTTTTTCACCATAGCCCTCTATGGGCTTCCACATATCACTTTGCCAATTCCACAAGAACTGTCTTAGCGAAAGGCTTCTTGAGGGGAAAGCTGTAACTCTGTGAGATGATTACACAGAACACAAAGAAGTTTCTAAGATAGCTTCTTTCTCTTTGTTATTGGAGGATATTTTCTTTGGCCCTATACTCTTCAAAGGGATCCGAAATATCTGTTCTCAGATTCCACAGAAATAAGGCTAGCAAAGAGATCCACGAAATACAGATGTAACTCTGTGAGATGAATTAACCGAACACTAAGCAGTTTCTCAGAAAACTTATTTCAAGATTTCATCTGAGGATATTTCCTTTTTCATAATAGCCCTCTAAGGCCTTCCAAATATCACTTTGCCAATTCCACAAGAACTGTCTTAGCGAAAGGCTTCTTGAGGGGAAAGCTGTAACTCTGTGAGATGATTTCACAGAACACAAAGAAGTTTCTCAGAAAGCTTCTTTCTCTTTGTTATCGGAGGATATTTTCTTTGGCCCTATACTCTTTAAAGGGATCCGAAATATCTGTTCTCAGATTCCACAGAAATAAGGGTAGCAAAGAGATCCACCAAATACAGATGTAACTCTGTGAGATGAATTAACAGAACACTAAGCAGTTTCTCAGAAAGCTTCTTTCCAGATTTCTTCTGAGGATAATTCCTTTTTCACCATAGCCCTCTATGGGCTTCCACATATCACTTTGCCAATTCCACAAGAAGTGTCTTAGCGAAAGGCTTCTTGAGGGGAAAGCTGTAACTCTGTGAGATGATTTCACAGAACACAAAGAAGTTTCTCAGAAAGCTTCTTTCTCTTTTTTATCGGAGGATATTTCCTTTGGCCCTATAGTCTTCAAAGGGATCAAAAATATCTCTTCTCAGATTCCACAAAAATAAGGCTAGCAAAGAGATCCACGAAATACAGATGTAACTCTCTGAGATGAATTAACCGAACACTAAGCAGTTTCTCAGAAAGCTTCTTTCCAGATTTCATCTGAGGATATTTCCTTTTTCACCATAGCCCTCTATGGGCTTCCAAATATCACTTTGCCAATTACACAAGAACTGTCTTAGCGAAAGGCTTCTTGAGGGGAAAGCTGTAACTCTGTGAGATGATTTCACAATAAACACAAAGAAGTTTCTCAGAAAGCTTCTTTCTCTTTGTTATCGGAGGATATTTTCTTTGGCCCTATACTCTTCAAAGGGATCCGAAATATCTGTTCTCAGATTCCACAGAAATAAGGCTAGTAAAGAGATCCACGAAATACAGATGTAACTCTGTGAGATGAATGAACAGAACACTAAGCAGTTTCTCAGAAAGCTTCTTTCCAGATTTCATCTGAGGATATTTCCTTTTTCACCATAGCCCTCTATGGGCTTCCAAATATCACTTTGCCAATTCCACAAGAACTGTCCTAGCGAAAGGCTTCTTGAGGGGAAAGCTGTAACTCTGTGAGATGATTTCACAGAACACAAAGAAGTTTCTCAGAAAGCTTCTTTCTCTTTGTTATCGGAGGATATTTTCCTTGGCCCTATAATCTTCAAAGGGATCCGAAATATCTGTTCTCAGATTCCACAGAATTAAAGCGAGTTAAGAGATCCACGAAATACAGATGTAACACTGTGAGATGAATTAACAGAACACTAAGCATTTTCTCAGAAAGCTTCTTTCAGATTTCATCTGAGGATATTTCCTATTTCACCATAGCCCTCTATGGGCTTCCAAATATCACTTTGCCAATTCCACAAGAACTGTCTTAGCGAAAGGCTTCTTAAGGGGAAAGCTGTAACTCTGTGAGATGATTTCACAGAACACAAAGAAGTTTCTCAGAGAGCTTCTTTCTCTTTGTAATCGGAGGATATTTCCTTTGTCCCTATAGTCTTCAATGGGATCTGAAATACCTGTTCTCAGATTCCACAGAAATAAGGCTAGCAAAGAGATCCACGAAATACAGATGTAACTCTGTGAGATGAATTAACAGAACACTAAGCAGTTTCTCAGAAAGCTTCTTTCCAGATTTCATCTGAGGATATTTCCTTTTTCACCATAGCCCTCTAAGGGCTTCCAAATATCACTTTGCGAGTTCCACAAGAACTGTCTTAGCGAAAGGCTTCTTGAGGGGAAAGCTGTAACTCTGTGAGATGATTTCACAGAACACAAAGTAGTTTCTCAGAAAGCTTTCTCTTTTTTATCGCAGGATATTTCCTTTGGCCCTATAGTCTTCAAAGGGATCAAAAATATCTCTTCTCAGATTCCACAAAACTAAGGCTAGCAAAGAGATCCACGAAATACAGATGTAACTCTGTGAGATGAATGAACAGAACACTAAGCAGTTTCTCAGAAAGCTTCTTTCCAGATTTCATCTGAGGATATTTCCTTTTTCACCATAGCCCTCTATGGGCTTCCAAATATCACTTTGCCAATTCCACAAGAACTGTCTTAGCGAAAGGCTTCTTGAGGGGAAAGCTGTAACTCAGTGAGATGATTTCACAGAACACAAAGAAGTTTCTCAGAGAGCTTCTTTCTCTTTGTAATCGGAGGATATTTCCTTTGGCCCTATAGTCTTCAATGCGATCCGAAATATCTGTTCTCAGATTCCACAGAAATAAGGCTAGCAAAGATATCCACGAAATACAGATGTAACTCTGTGAGATGAATTAACAGAACACTAAGCAGTTTCTCAGAAAGCTTCTTTCCAGTTTTCATCTGAGGATATTTCCTTTTTCACCATAGCCCTCTATGGGCTTCCACATATCACTTTGCCAATTCCACAAGAAGTGTCTTAGCGAAAGGCTTCTTGAGGGGAAAGCTGTAACTCTGTGAGATGATTTCACAGAACACACAGAAGTTTCTCAGAAAGCTTCTTTCTCTTTTTTATCGCAGGATATTTCCTTTGGCCCTATAGTCTTCAAAGGGATCATAAATATCTCTTCTCAGATTCCACAAAAATAAGGCTAGCAAAGAGATCCACGAAATACAGATGTAACTCTGTGAGATGAATGAACAGAACACTAAGCAGTTTCTCAGAAAGCTTCTTTCCAGATTTCATCTGAGGATATTTCCTTTTTCACCATAGCCCTCTATGGGCTTCCACATATCACTTTGCCAATTCCACAAGAAGTGTCTTAGCGAAAGGCTTCTTGAGGGGAAAGCTGTAACTCTGTGAGATGATTTCACAGAACACAAAGAAGTTTCTCAGAAAGCTTCTTTCTCTTTTTTATCGGAGGATATTTCCTTTGGCCCTATAGTCTTCAAAGGGATCAAAAAATATCTCTTCTCAGATTCCACAAAAATAAGGCTAGCAAAGAGATCCACGAAATACAGATGTAACTCTGTGAGATGAATGAACAGAACACTAAGCAGTTTCTCAGAAAGCTTCTTTCCAGATTTCATCTGAGGATATTTCCTTTTTCAACATAGCCCTCTATGGGCTTCCAAATATCACTTTGCCAATTCCACAAGAACTGTCTTAGCGAAAGGCTTCTTGAGGGGAAAGCTGTAACTCTGTGAGATGATTTCACAGAACACAAAGAAGTTTCTAAGAAAGCTTCTTTCTCTTTGTAATCGGAGGATATTTCCTTTGTCCCTATAGTCTTCAATGGGATCTGAAATACCTGTTCTCAGATTCCACAGAAATAAGGCTAGCAAAGAGATCCACGAAATACAGATGTAACTCTGTGAGATGAATGAACAGAACACTAAGCAGTTTCTCAGAAAGCTTCTTTCCAGATTTCATCTGAGGATATTTCCTTTTTCACCATAGCCCTCTGTGGGCTTCCACATATCACTTTGCCAATTACACAAGAAGTGTCTTAGCGAAAGGCTTCTTGAGGGGAAAGCTGTAACTCTGTGAGATGATTTCACAGAACACAAAGAAGTTTCTAAGAAAGCTTCTTTCTCTTTGTAATCGGAGGATATTTCCTTTGTCCCTATAGTCTTCAATGGGATCTGAAATACCTGTTCTCAGATTCCACAGAAATAAGGCTAGCAAAGAGATCCACGAAATACAGATGTAACTCTGTGAGATGAATTAACAGAACACTAAGCAGTTTCTCAGAAAGCTTCTTTCCAGATTTCATCTGAGGATATTTCCTTTTTCACCATAGCCCTCTATGGGCTTCCACATATCACTTTGCCAATTCCACAAGAACTGTCTTAGCGAAAGGCTTCTTGAGGGGAAAGCTGTAACTCTGTGAGATGATTACACAGAACACAAAGAAGTTTCTAAGATAGCTTCTTTCTCTTTGTTATTGGAGGATATTTTCTTTGGCCCTATACTCTTCAAAGGGATCCGAAATATCTGTTCTCAGATTCCACAGAAATAAGGCTAGCAAAGAGATCCACGAAATACAGATGTAACTCTGTGAGATGAATTAACCGAACACTAAGCAGTTTCTCAGAAAACTTATTTCAAGATTTCATCTGAGGATATTTCCTTTTTCACAATAGCCCTCTAAGGCCTTCCAAATATCACTTTGCCAATTCCACAAGAACTGTCTTAGCGAAAGGCTTCTTGAGGGGAAAGCTGTAACTCTGTGAGATGATTTCACAGAACACAAAGAAGTTTCTCAGAAAGCTTCTTTCTCTTTGTTATCGGAGGATATTTTCTTTGGCCCTATACTCTTTAAAGGGATCCGAAATATCTGTTCTCAGATTCCACAGAAATAAGGGTAGCAAAGAGATCCACCAAATACAGATGTAACTCTGTGAGATGAATTAACAGAACACTAAGCAGTTTCTCAGAAAGCTTCTTTCCAGATTTCTTCTGAGGATAATTCCTTTTTCACCATAGCCCTCTATGGGCTTCCACATATCACTTTGCCAATTCCACAAGAAGTGTCTTAGCGAAAGGCTTCTTGAGGGGAAAGCTGTAACTCTGTGAGATGATTTCACAGAACACAAAGAAGTTTCTCAGAAAGCTTCTTTCTCTTTTTTATCGGAGGATATTTCCTTTGGCCCTATAGTCTTCAAAGGGATCAAAAATATCTCTTCTCAGATTCCACAAAAATAAGGCTAGCAAAGAGATCCACGAAATACAGATGTAACTCTCTGAGATGAATTAACCGAACACTAAGCAGTTTCTCAGAAAGCTTCTTTCCAGATTTCATCTGAGGATATTTCCTTTTTCACCATAGCCCTCTATGGGCTTCCAAATATCACTTTGCCAATTACACAAGAACTGTCTTAGCGAAAGGCTTCTTGAGGGGAAAGCTGTAACTCTGTGAGATGATTTCACAATAAACACAAAGAAGTTTCTCAGAAAGCTTCTTTCTCTTTGTTATCGGAGGATATTTTCTTTGGCCCTATACTCTTCAAAGGGATCCGAAATATCTGTTCTCAGATTCCACAGAAATAAGGCTAGTAAAGAGATCCACGAAATACAGATGTAACTCTGTGAGATGAATGAACAGAACACTAAGCAGTTTCTCAGAAAGCTTCTTTCCAGATTTCATCTGAGGATATTTCCTTTTTCACCATAGCCCTCTATGGGCTTCCAAATATCACTTTGCCAATTCCACAAGAACTGTCCTAGCGAAAGGCTTCTTGAGGGGAAAGCTGTAACTCTGTGAGATGATTTCACAGAACACAAAGAAGTTTCTCAGAAAGCTTCTTTCTCTTTGTTATCGGAGGATATTTTCCTTGGCCCTATAATCTTCAAAGGGATCCGAAATATCTGTTCTCAGATTCCACAGAATTAAAGCGAGTTAAGAGATCCACGAAATACAGATGTAACACTGTGAGATGAATTAACAGAACACTAAGCATTTTCTCAGAAAGCTTCTTTCAGATTTCATCTGAGGATATTTCCTATTTCACCATAGCCCTCTATGGGCTTCCAAATATCACTTTGCCAATTCCACAAGAACTGTCTTAGCGAAAGGCTTCTTAAGGGGAAAGCTGTAACTCTGTGAGATGATTTCACAGAACACAAAGAAGTTTCTCAGAGAGCTTCTTTCTCTTTGTAATCGGAGGATATTTCCTTTGTCCCTATAGTCTTCAATGGGATCTGAAATACCTGTTCTCAGATTCCACAGAAATAAGGCTAGCAAAGAGATCCACGAAATACAGATGTAACTCTGTGAGATGAATTAACAGAACACTAAGCAGTTTCTCAGAAAGCTTCTTTCCAGATTTCATCTGAGGATATTTCCTTTTTCACCATAGCCCTCTAAGGGCTTCCAAATATCACTTTGCGAGTTCCACAAGAACTGTCTTAGCGAAAGGCTTCTTGAGGGGAAAGCTGTAACTCTGTGAGATGATTTCACAGAACACAAAGTAGTTTCTCAGAAAGCTTTCTCTTTTTTATCGCAGGATATTTCCTTTGGCCCTATAGTCTTCAAAGGGATCAAAAATATCTCTTCTCAGATTCCACAAAACTAAGGCTAGCAAAGAGATCCACGAAATACAGATGTAACTCTGTGAGATGAATGAACAGAACACTAAGCAGTTTCTCAGAAAGCTTCTTTCCAGATTTCATCTGAGGATATTTCCTTTTTCACCATAGCCCTCTATGGGCTTCCAAATATCACTTTGCCAATTCCACAAGAACTGTCTTAGCGAAAGGCTTCTTGAGGGGAAAGCTGTAACTCAGTGAGATGATTTCACAGAACACAAAGAAGTTTCTCAGAGAGCTTCTTTCTCTTTGTAATCGGAGGATATTTCCTTTGGCCCTATAGTCTTCAATGCGATCCGAAATATCTGTTCTCAGATTCCACAGAAATAAGGCTAGCAAAGATATCCACGAAATACAGATGTAACTCTGTGAGATGAATTAACAGAACACTAAGCAGTTTCTCAGAAAGCTTCTTTCCAGTTTTCATCTGAGGATATTTCCTTTTTCACCATAGCCCTCTATGGGCTTCCACATATCACTTTGCCAATTCCACAAGAAGTGTCTTAGCGAAAGGCTTCTTGAGGGGAAAGCTGTAACTCTGTGAGATGATTTCACAGAACACACAGAAGTTTCTCAGAAAGCTTCTTTCTCTTTTTTATCGCAGGATATTTCCTTTGGCCCTATAGTCTTCAAAGGGATCATAAATATCTCTTCTCAGATTCCACAAAAATAAGGCTAGCAAAGAGATCCACGAAATACAGATGTAACTCTGTGAGATGAATGAACAGAACACTAAGCAGTTTCTCAGAAAGCTTCTTTCCAGATTTCATCTGAGGATATTTCCTTTTTCACCATAGCCCTCTATGGGCTTCCAAATATCACTTTGCCAATTCCACAAGAACTGTCTTAGCGAAAGGCTTCTTAAGGGGAAAGCTGTAACTCTGTGAGATGATTTCACAGAACACAAAGAAGTTTCTAAGAAAGCTTCTTTCTCTTTGTAATCGGAGGATATTTCCTTTGTCCCTATAGTCTTCAATGGGATCTGAAATACCTGTTCTCAGATTCCACAGAAATAAGGCTAGCAAAGAGATCCACGAAATACAGTTGTAACTCTGTGAGATGAATTAACAGAACACTAAGCAGTTTCTCAGAAAGCTTCTTTCCAGATTTCATCTGAGGATATTTCCTTTTTCACCATAGCCCTCTAAGGGCTTCCAAATATCACTTTGCGAGTTCCACAAGAACTGTCTTAGCGAAAGGCTCCTTGAGGGGAAAGCTGTAACTCTGTGAGATGATTTCACAGAACACAAAGAAGTTTCTCAGAAAGCTTCTTTCTCTTTTTTATCGCAGGATATTTCCTTTGGCCCTATAGTCTTCAAAGGGAACCGAAATATCTGTTCTCAGATTACACAGAAATAAGGCTAGCAAAGAGATCCACGAAATACAGATGTAACTCTGTGAGATGAATGAACAGAACACTAAGCAGTTTCTCAGAAAGCTTCTTTCCAGATTTCATCTGAGGATATTTCCTTTTTCACCATAGCCCTCTGTGGGCTTCCACATATCACTTTGCCAATTCCACAAGAAGTGTCTTAGCGAAAGGCTTCTTGAGGGGAAAGCTGTAACTCTGTGAGATGATTTCACAGAACACAAAGAAGTTTCTAAGAAAGCTTCTTTCTCTTTGTAATCGGAGGATATTTCCTTTGTCCCTATAGTCTTCAATGGGATCTGAAATACCTGTTCTCAGATTCCACAGAAATAAGGCTAGCAAAGAGATCCACGAAATACAGATGTAACTCTGTGAGATGAATTAACAGAACACTAAGCAGTTTCTCAGAAAGCTTCTTTCCAGATTTCATCTGAGGATATTTCCTTTTTCACCATAGCCCTCTATGGGCTTCCACATATCACTTTGCCAATTCCACAAGAACTGTCTTAGCGAAAGGCTTCTTGAGGGGAAAGCTGTAACTCTGTGAGATGATTACACAGAACACAAAGAAGTTTCTAAGATAGCTTCTTTCTCTTTGTTATTGGAGGATATTTTCTTTGGCCCTATACTCTTCAAAGGGATCCGAAATATCTGTTCTCAGATTCCACAGAAATAAGGCTAGCAAAGAGAGCCACGAAATACAGATGTAACTCTGTGAGATGAATTAACCGAACACTAAGCAGTTTCTCAGAAAACTTATTTCAAGATTTCATCTGAGGATATTTCCTTTTTCACAATAGCCCTCAAAGGCCTTCCAAATATCACTTTGCCAATTCCACAAGAACTGTCTTAGCGAAAGGCTTCTTGAGGGGAAAGCTGTAACTCTGTGAGATGATTTCACAGAACACAAAGAAGTTTCTCAGAAAGCTTCTTTCTCTTTGTTATCGGAGGATATTTTCTTTGGCCCTATACTCTTTAAAGGGATCCGAAATATCTGTTCTCAGATTCCACAGAAATAAGGGTAGCAAAGAGATCCACCAAATACAGATGTAACTCTGTGAGATGAATTAACAGAACACTAAGCAGTTTCTCAGAAAGCTTCTTTCCAGATTTCATCTGAGGATAATTCCTTTTTCACCATAGCCCTCTATGGGCTTCCACATATCACTTTGCCAATTCCACAAGAAGTGTCTTAGCGAAAGGCTTCTTGAGGGGAAAGCTGTAACTCTGTGAGATGATTTCACAGAACACAAAGAAGTTTCTCAGAAAGCTTCTTTCTCTTTTTTATCGGAGGATATTTCCTTTGGCCCTATAGTCTTCAAAGGGATCAAAAATATCTCTTCTCAGATTCCACAAAAATAAGGCTAGCAAAGAGATCCACGAAATACAGATGTAACTCTCTGAGATGAATTAACCGAACACTAAGCAGTTTCTCAGAAAGCTTCTTTCCAGATTTCATCTGAGGATATTTCCTTTTTCACCATAGCCCTCTATGGGCTTCCAAATATCACTTTGCCAATTACACAAGAACTGTCTTAGCGAAAGGCTTCTTGAGGGGAAAGCTGTAACTCTGTGAGATGATTTCACAATAAACACAAAGAAGTTTCTCAGAAATCTTCTTTCTCTTTGTTATCGGAGGATATTTTCTTTGGCCCTATACTCTTCAAAGGGATCCGAAATATCTGTTCTCAGATTCCACAGAAATAAGGCTAGTAAAGAGATCCACGAAATACAGATGTAACTCTGTGAGATGAATGAACAGAACACTAAGCAGTTTCTCAGAAAGCTTCTTTCCAGATTTCATCTGAGGATATTTCCTTTTTCACCATAGCCCTCTATGGGCTTCCAAATATCACTTTGCCAATTCCACAAGAACTGTCCTAGCGAAAGGCTTCTTGAGGGGAAAGCTGTAACTCTGTGAGATGATTTCACAGAACACAAAGAAGTTTCTCAGAAAGCTTCTTTCTCTTTGTTATCGGAGGATATTTTCCTTGGCCCTATAATCTTCAAAGGGATCCGAAATATCTGTTCTCAGATTCCACAGAATTAAAGCGAGTTAAGAGATCCACGAAATACAGATGTAACACTGTGAGATGAATTAACAGAACACTAAGCATTTTCTCAGAAAGCTTCTTTCCAGATTTCATCTGAGGATATTTCCTATTTCACCATAGCCCTCTATGGGCTTCCAAATATCACTTTGCCAATTCCACAAGAACTGTCTTAGCGAAAGGCTTCTTAAGGGGAAAGCTGTAACTCTGTGAGATGATTTCACAGAACACAAAGAAGTTTCTCAGAGAGCTTCTTTCTCTTTGTAATCGGAGGATATTTCCTTTGTCCCTATAGTCTTCAATGGGATCTGAAATACCTGTTCTCAGATTCCACAGAAATAAGGCTAGCAAAGAGATCCACGAAATACAGATGTAACTCTGTGAGATGAATTAACAGAACACTAAGCAGTTTCTCAGAAAGCTTCTTTCCAGATTTCATCTGAGGATATTTCCTTTTTCACCATAGCCCTCTAAGGGCTTCCAAATATCACTTTGCGAGTTCCACAAGAACTGTCTTAGCGAAAGGCTTCTTGAGGGGAAAGCTGTAACTCTGTGAGATGATTTCACAGAACACAAAGTAGTTTCTCAGAAAGCTTTCTCTTTTTTATCGCAGGATATTTCCTTTGGCCCTATAGTCTTCAAAGGGATCAAAAATATCTCTTCTCAGATTCCACAAAACTAAGGCTAGCAAAGAGATCCACGAAATACAGATGTAACTCTGTGAGATGAATGAACAGAACACTAAGCAGTTTCTCAGAAAGCTTCTTTCCAGATTTCATCTGAGGATATTTCCTTTTTCACCATAGCCCTCTATGGGCTTCCAAATATCACTTTGCCAATTCCACAAGAACTGTCTTAGCGAAAGGCTTCTTGAGGGGAAAGCTGTAACTCAGTGAGATGATTTCACAGAACACAAAGAAGTTTCTCAGAGAGCTTCTTTCTCTTTGTAATCGGAGGATATTTCCTTTGGCCCTATAGTCTTCAATGCGATCCGAAATATCTGTTCTCAGATTCCACAGAAATAAGGCTAGCAAAGATATCCACGAAATACAGATGTAACTCTGTGAGATGAATTAACAGAACACTAAGCAGTTTCTCAGAAAGCTTCTTTCCAGTTTTCATCTGAGGATATTTCCTTTTTCACCATAGCCCTCTATGGGCTTCCACATATCACTTTGCCAATTCCACAAGAAGTGTCTTAGCGAAAGGCTTCTTGAGGGGAAAGCTGTAACTCTGTGAGATGATTTCACAGAACACACAGAAGTTTCTCAGAAAGCTTCTTTCTCTTTTTTATCACAGGATATTTCCTTTGGCCCTATAGTCTTCAAAGGGATCAAAAATATCTCTTCTCAGATTCCACAAAAATAAGGCTAGCAAAGAGATCCACGAAATACAGATGTAACTCTGTGAGATGAATGAACAGAACACTAAGCAGTTTCTCAGAAAGCTTCTTTCCAGATTTCATCTGAGGATATTTCCTTTTTCACCATAGCCCTCTATGGGCTTCCAAATATCACTTTGCCAATTCCACAAGAACTGTCTTAGCGAAAGGCTTCTTAAGGGGAAAGCTGTAACTCTGTGAGATGATTTCACAGAACACAAAGAAGTTTCTAAGAAAGCTTCTTTCTCTTTGTAATCGGAGGATATTTCCTTTGTCCCTATAGTCTTCAATGGGATCTGAAATACCTGTTCTCAGATTCCACAGAAATAAGGCTAGCAAAGAGATCCACGAAATACAGTTGTAACTCTGTGAGATGAATTAACAGAACACTAAGCAGTTTCTCAGAAAGCTTCTTTCCAGATTTCATCTGAGGATATTTCCTTTTTCACCATAGCCCTCTAAGGGCTTCCAAATATCACTTTGCGAGTTCCACAAGAACTGTCTTAGCGAAAGGCTCCTTGAGGGGAAAGCTGTAACTCTGTGAGATGATTTCACAGAACACAAAGAAGTTTCTCAGAAAGCTTCTTTCTCTTTTTTATCGCAGGATATTTCCTTTGGCCCTATAGTCTTCAAAGGGATCAAAAATATCTCTTCTCAGATTCCACAAAAATAAGGCTAGCAAAGAGATCCACGAAATACAGATGTAACTCTGTGAGATGAATGAACAGAACACTAAGCAGTTTCTCAGAAAGCTTCTTTCCAGATTTCATCTGAGGATATTTCCTTTTTCACCATAGCCCTCTATGGGCTTCCAAATATCACTTTGCCAATTCCACAAGAACTGTCTTAGCGAAAGGCTTCTTGAGGGGAACGCTGTAACTCCGTGAGATGATTTCACAGAACACAAAGAAGTTTCTCAGAGAGCTTCTTTCTCTTTGTAATCGGAGGATATTTCCTTTGGCCCTATAGTCTTCAATGCGATCCGAAATATCTGTTCTCAGATTCCACAGAAATAAGGCTAGCAAAGATATCCACGAAATACAGATGTAACTCTGTGAGATGAATTAACAGAACACTAAGCAGTTTCTCAGAAAGCTTCTTTCCAGTTTTCATCTGAGGATATTTCCTTTTTCACCATAGCCCTCTATGGGCTTCCACATATCACTTTGCCAATTCCACAAGAAGTGTCTTAGCGAAAGGCTTCTTGAGGGGAAAGCTGTAACTCTGTGAGATGATTTCACAGAACACAAAGAAGTTTCTCAGAAAGCTTCTTTCTCTTTTTTATCGGAGGATATTTCCTTTGGCCCTATAGTCTTCAAAGGGATCAAAAATATCTCTTCTCAGATTCCACAAAAATAAGGCTAGCAAAGAGATCCACGAAATACAGATGTAACTCTGTGAGATGAATGAACAGAACACTAAGCAGTTTCTCAGAAAGCTTCTTTCCAGATTTCATCTGAGGATATTTCCTTTTTCACCATAACCCTCTATGGGCTTCCAAATATCACTTTGCCAGTTCCACAAGAACTGTCTTAGCGAAAGGCTTCTTGAGGGGAAAGCTGTAACTCTGTGAGATGATTTCACAGAACACAAAGAAGTTTCTCAGAAAGCTTCTTTCTCTTTGTTATCGGAGGATATTTTCTTTGGCCCTATACTCTTCAAAGGGATCCGAAATATCTGTTTTCAGATTCCACAGAATTAAGGCGAGTAAAGAGATCCACGAAATACAGTTGTAACTCTGTGAGATGAATGAACAGAACACTAAGCAGTTTCTCAGGAAGCTTCTTTCCAGATTTCATCTGAGGATATTTCCTTTTTCACCATAGCCCTCTATGGGCTTCCAAATATCACTTTGCCAATTCCACAAGAACTGTCTTAGCGAAAGGCTTCTTGAGGGGAAAGCTGTAACTCTGTGAGATGATTTCACAGAACACAAAGAAGTTTCTAAGAAAGCTTCTTTCTCTTTGTAATCGGAGGATATTTCCTTTGTCCCTATAGTCTTCAATGGGATCTGAAATACCTGTTCTCAGATTCCACAGAAATAAGGCTAGCAAAGAGATCCACGAAATACAGATGTAACTCTGTGAGATGAATGAACAGAACACTAAGCAGTTTCTCAGAAAGCTTCTTTCCAGATTTCATCTGAGGATATTTCCTTTTTCACCATAGCCCTCTATGGGCTTCCACATATCACTTTGCCAATTCCACAAGAACTGTCTTAGCGAAAGGCTTCTTGAGGGGAAGGCTGTAACTCTGTGAGATGATTTCCCAGAACACAAAGAAGTTTCTAAGAAAGCTTCTTTCTGTTTGTAATCGGAAGATATTTCCTTTGGCCCTATAGTCTTCAATGGGATCCGAAATATCTGTTCTCAGATTCCCCACAAAGAAGGTGAGCAAAGAGATCCATGAAATACAGATGTAACTCTGTGAGATGAATTAACAGAACACTAAGCAGTTTCTCAGAAAGCTTCTTTCCAGATTTCATCTGAGGATATTTCCTTTATCACCATAGCCCTCTATGGGCTTCCAAATATCACTTTGCCAATTCCACAAGAACTGTCTTAGCGAAAGGGTTCTTGAGGGGAAAACTGTAACTCTGTGAGATGATTTCACAATAAACACAAAGAAGTTTCTCAGAAAGCTTCTTTCTCTTTGTTATCGGAGGATATTTTCTTTGGCCCTATACTCTTCAAAGGGATCCGAAATATCTGTTCTCAGATTCCACAGAAATAAGGCTAGTAAAGAGATCCACGAAATACAGATGTAACTCTGTGAGATGAATGAACAGAACACTAAGCAGTTTCTCAGAAAGCTTCTTTCCAGATTTCATCTGAGGATATTTCCTTTTTTACCATAGCACTCTATGGGCTTCCAAATATCACTTTGCCAATTCCACAAGAAATGTCCTAGCGAAAGGCTTCTTGAGGGGAAAGCTGTAACTCTGTGAGATGATTTCACAGAACACAAAGAAGTTTCTCAGAAAGCTTCTTTCTCTTTGTTATCGGAGAATATTTTCTATGGCCCTATAATCTTCAAAGGGATCCGAAATATCTGTTCTCAGATTCCACAGAATTAAGGCGAGTAAAGAGATCCACGAAATACAGATGTAACTCTGTGAGATGAATTAACAGAACACTAAGCATTTTCTCAGAGAGCTTCTTTCCAGATTTCATCTGAGGATATTTCCTTTTTCACCATAGCCCTCTATGGGCTTCCAAATATCACTTTGCCAATTCCACAAGAACTGTCTTAGCGAAAGGCTTCTTAAGGGGAAAGCTGTAACTCTGTGAGATGATTTCACAGAACACAAAGAAGTTTCTAAGAAAGCTTCTTTCTCTTTGTAATCGGAGGATATTTCCTTTGTCCCTATAGTCTTCAATGGGATCTGAAATACCTGTTCTCAGATTCCACAGAAATAAGGCTAGCAAAGAGATACACGAAATACAGATGTAACTCTGTGAGATGAATTAACAGAACACTAAGCAGTTTCTCAGAAAGCTTCTTTCCAGATTTCATCTGAGGATATTTCCTTTTTCACCATAGCCCTCTATGGGCTTCCACATATCACTTTGCCAATTCCACAAGAACTGTCTTAGCGAAAGGCTTCTTGAGGGGAAAGCTGTAACTCTGCGAGATGATTTCAAAGAACACAAAGAAGTTTCTCAGAAAGCTTCTTTCTCTTTGTTATCGGAGGATATTTTCTTTGGCCCTATACTCTTCAAAGGGATCCGAAATATCTGTTCTCAGATTCCACAGAAATAAGGCTAGCAAAGAGATCCACGAAATACAGATGTAACTCTGTGAGATGAATTAACAGAACACTAAGCAGTTTCTCAGAAAGCTTATTTCCAGATTTCATCTGAGGATATTTCCTTTTTCACCATAGCCCTCTAAGGGCTTCCAAATATCACTTTGCCAGTTCCACAAGAACTGTTATAGCGAAAGGCTTCTTGAGGGGAAAGCTGTAACTCTGTGAGATGATTTCACAGAACACAAAGAAGTTTCTCAGAGAGCTTCTTTCTCTTTGTAATCGGAGGATATTTCCTTTGGCCCTATAGTCTTCAATGCGATCCGAATTATCTGTTCTCAGATTCCACAGAAATAAGGCTAGCAAAGATATCCACGAAATACAGATGTAACACTGCGAGATGAATTAACAGAACACTAAGCAGTTTCTCAGAAAGCTTCTTTCCAGATTTCATCTGAGGATATTTCCTTTTTCACCATAGCCCTCTATGGGCTTCCACATATCACCTTGCCAATTCCACAAGAAGTGTCTTAGCGAAAGGCTTCTTGAGGGGAAAGCTGTAACTCTGTGAGATGATTTCACAGAACACAAAGAAGTTTCTCAGAAAGCTTCTTTCTCTTTTTTATCGGAGGATATTTCCTTTGGCCCTATAGTCTTCAAAGGCAGCAAAAATATCTCTTCTCAGATTCCACAAAAATAAGGCTAGCAAAGAGATCCACGAAATACAGATGTAACTCTGTGAGATGAATGAACAGAACACTAAGCAGTTTCTCAGAAAGCTTCTTTCCAGATTTCATCTGAGGATATTTCCTTTTTCACCATAGCCCTCTATGGGCTTCCAAATATCACTTTGCCAATTCCACAAGAAGTGTCTTAGCGAAAGGCTTCTTGAAGGGAAAGCTGTAACTCTGTGAGATGATTTCACAGAACACAAAGAAGTTTCTCAGAAAGCTTCTTTCTCTTTGTAATCGGAGGATATTTCCTTTGTCCCTATAATCTTCAATGGGATCTGAAATACCTGTTCTCAGATTCCACAGAAATAAGGCTAGCAAAGAGATCCACGAAATACAGATGTAACTCTGTGAGATGAATTAACAGAACACTAAGCAGTTTCTCAGAAAGCTTCTTTCCAGATTTCATCTGAGGATATTTCCTTTTTCACCATAGCCCTCTATGGGCTTCCACATATCACTTTGCCAATTCCACAAGAAGTGTCTTAGCGAAAGGCTTCTTGAGGGGAAAGCTGTAACTCTGTGAGATGATTTCACAGAACACAAAGTAGTTTCTCAGAAAGCTTCTTTCTCTTTTTTATCGGAGGATATTTCCTTTGGCCCTATAGTCTTCAAAGGGATCAAAAATATCTCTTCTCAGATTCCACAAAAATAAGGCTAGCAAAGAGATCCACGAAATACAGATGTAACTCTGTGAGATGAATGAACAGAACACTAAGCAGTTTCTCAGAAAGCTTCTTTCCAGATTTCATCTGAGGATATTTCCTTTTTCACCATAGCCCTCTATGGGCTTCCAAATATCACTTTGCCAATTCCACAAGAACTGTCTTAGCGAAAGGCTTCTTGAGGGGAAAGCTGTAACTCTGTGAGATGATTTCACAGAACACAAAAAGTTTCTAAGAAAGCTTCTTTCTCTTTGTAATCGGAGGATATTTCCTTTGTCCCTATAGTCTTCAATGGGATCTGAAATACCTGTTCTCAGATTCCACAGAAATAAGGCTAGCAAAGAGATCCACGAAATACAGATGTAACTCTGTGAGATGAATGAACAGAACACTAAGCAGTTTCTCAGAAAGCTTCTTTCCAGATTTCATCTGAGGATATTTCCTTTTTCACCATAGCCCTCTGTGGGCTTCCACATATCACTTTGCCAATTCCACAAGAAGTGTCTTAGCGAAAGGCTTCTTGAGGGGAAAGCTGTAACTCTGTGAGATGATTTCACAGAACACAAAGAAGTTTCTAAGAAAGCTTCTTTCTCTTTGTAATCGGAGGATATTTCCTTTGTCCCTATAGTCTTCAATGGGATCTGAAATACCTGTTCTCAGATTCCACAGAAATAAGGCTAGCAAAGAGATCCACGAAATACAGATGTAACTCTGTGAGATGAATTAACAGAACACTAAGCAGTTTCTCAGAAAGCTTCTTTCCAGATTTCATCTGAGGATATTTCCTTTTTCACCATAGCCCTCTATGGGCTTCCACATATCACTTTGCCAATTCCACAAGAACTGTCTTAGCGAAAGGCTTCTTGAGGGGAAAGCTGTAACTCTGTGAGATGATTTCACAGAACACAAAGAAGTTTCTAAGATAGCTTCTTTCTCTTTGTTATTGGAGGATATTTTCTTTGGCCCTATACTCTTCAAAGGGATCCGAATTATCTGTTCTCAGATTCCACAGAAATAAGGCTAGCAAAGAGATCCACGAAATACAGATGTAACTCTGTGAGATGAATTAACAGAACACTAAGCAGTTTCTCAGAAAACTTATTTCAAGATTTCATCTGAGGATATTTCCTTTTTCACAATAGCCCTCTAAGGCCTTCCAAATATCACTTTGCCAATTCCACAAGAACTGTCTTAGCGAAAGGCTTCTTGAGGGGAAAGCTGTAACTCTGTGAGATGATTTCACAGAACACAAAGAAGTTTCTCAGAAAGCTTCTTTCTCTTTGTTATCGGAGGATATTTTCTTTGGCCCTATACTCTTTAAAGGGATCCGAAATATCTGTTCTCAGATTCCACAGAAATAAGGGTAGCAAAGAGATCCACCAAATACAGATGTAACTCTGTGAGATGAATTAACAGAACACTAAGCAGTTTCTCAGAAAGCTTCTTTCCAGATTTCATCTGAGGATATTTCCTTTTTCACCATAGCCCTCTATGGGCTTCCACATATCACTTTGCCAATTCCACAAGAAGTGTCTTAGCGAAAGGCTTCTTGAGGGGAAAGCTGTAACTCTGTGAGATGATTTCACAGAACACAAAGAAGTTTCTCAGAAAGCTTCTTTCTCTTTTTTATCGGAGGATATTTCCTTTGGCCCTATAGTCTTCAAAGGGATCAAAAATATCTCTTCTCAGATTCCACAAAAATAAGGCTAGCAAAGAGATCCACGAAATACAGATGTAACTCTGTGAGATGAATGAACAGAACACTAAGCAGTTTCTCAGAAAGCTTCTTTCCAGATTTCATCTGAGGATATTTCCTTTTTCACCATAGCCCTCTATGGGCTCCCAAATATCACATTGCCAATTCCACAAGAACTGTCTTAGCGAAAGGCTTCTTGAGGGGAAAGCTGTAACTCTGTGAGATGATTTCACAGAACACAAAGAAGTTTCTAAGAAAGCTTCTTTCTCTTTGTAATCGGAGGATATTTCCTTTGTCACTATAGTCTTCAATGGGATCTGAAATACCTGTTCTCAGATTCCACAGAAATAAGGCTAGCAAAGAGATCCACGAAATACAGATGTAACACTGTGAGATGAATGAACAGAACACTAAGCAGTTTCTCAGAAAGCTTCTTTCCAGATTTCATCTGAGGATATTTCCTTTTTCACCATAGCCCTCTATGGGCTTCCACATATCACTTTGCCAATTCCACAAGAACTGTCTTAGCGAAAGGCTTCTTGAGGGGAAAGCTGTAACTCTGTGAGATGATTTCACAGAACACAAAGAAGTTTCTCAGATAGCTTCTTTCTCTTTGTTATTGGAGGATATTTTCTTTGGCCCTATACTCTTCAAAGGGATCCGAAATATCTGTTCTCAGATTCCACAGAAATAAGGCTAGCAAAGAGATCCACGAAATACAGATGTAACTCTGTGAGATGAATTAACAGAACACTAAGCAGTTTCTCAGAAAACTTATTTCAAGATTTCATCTGAGGATATTTCCTTTTTCACAATAGCCCTCTAAGGGCTTCCAAATATCCCTTTGCCAATTCCACAAGAACTGTCTTAGCGAAAGGCTTCTTGAAGGGAAAGCTGTAACTCTGTGAGATGATTTCACAGAACACAAAGAAGTTTCTCAGAAAGCTTCTTTCTCTTTGTTATCGGAGGATATTTTCTTTGGCCCTATACTCTTCAAAGGGATCCGAAATATCTGTTCTCAGATTCCACAGAAATAAGGGTAGCAAAGAGATCCACGAAATACAGATGTAACTCTTTGAGATGAATTAACAGAACACTAAGCAGTTTCTCAGAAAGCTTCTTTCCAGATTTCATCTGAGGATATTTCCTTTTTCACCATAGCCCTCTATGGGCTTCCAAATATCCCTTTGCCAATTCCACAAGAACTGTCTTAGCGAAAGGCTTCTTTAGGGGAAAGCTGTAACTCTTTGAGATGATTTCCCAGAACACAAAGAAGTTTCTAAGAAAGCTTCTTTCTCTTTGTAATCGGAAGATATTTCCTTTGGCCCTATAGTCTTCAATGGGATCCGAAATATCTGTTCTCAGATTCCCCACAAAGAAGGTTAGCAAAGAGATCCACGAAATACAGATGTAACTCTGTGAGATGAATTAACCGAACACTAAGCAGTTTCTCAGAAAGCTTCTTTCCAGATTTCATCTGAGGATATTTCCTTTTTCACCATAGCCCTCTATGGGCTTCCAAATATCACTTTGCCAATTCCACAAGAACTGTCTTAGCGAAAGGCTTCTTGAGGGGAAAGCTGTAACTCTGTGAGATGATTTCACAATAAACACAAAGAAGTTTCTCAGAGAGCTTCTTTCTCTTTGTAATCGGAGGATATTTCCTTTGTCCCTATAGTCTTCAATGGGATCTGAAATACCTGTTCTCAGATTCCACAGAAATAAGGCTACCAAAGAGATCCACGAAATACAGATGTAACTCTGTGAGATGAATTAACAGAACACCAAGCAGTTTCTCAGAAAGCTTCTTTCCAGATTTCATCTGAGGATATTTCCTTTTTCACCATAGCCCTCTATGGGCTTTCACATATCACTTTGCCAATTCCACAAGAACTGTCATAGCGAAAGTCTTCTTGAGGGGAAAGCTGTAACTCTGTGAGTCGATTTCAAAGAACACAAAGAAGTTTCTCAGAAAGCTTCTTTCTCTTTGTTATCGGAGGATATTTTCTTTGGCCCTATACTCTTCAAAGGGATCCGAAATATCTGTTCTCAGATTCCACAGAAATAAGGCTAGCAAAGAGATACACGAAATACAGATGTAACTCTGTGAGATGAATTAACAGAACACTAAGCAGTTTCTCAGAAAGCTTATTTCCAGATTTCATCTGAGGATATTTCCTTTTTCACCATAGCCCTCTAAGGGCTTCCAAATATCACTTTGCCTATTCCACAAGAACTGTCTTACCGAAAGGCTTCTTGAGGGGAAAGCTGTAACTCTGTGAGATGATTTCACAGAACTCAAAGAAGTTTCTAAGAAAGCTTCTTTCTCTTTGTAATCGGAAGATATTTCCTTTGACCCTATAGACTTCAATGGGATCCGAAATATCTGTTCTCAGATTCCCCACAAATAAGGCTAGCAAAGAGATCCACGAAATACAGATGTAACTCTGTGAGATGAATTAACCGAACACTAAGCAGTTTCTCAGAAAGCTTCTTTCCAGATTTCATCTGAGGATATTTCCTTTTTCACCATAACCCTCTATGGGCTTCCAAATATCACTTTGCCAATTCCACAAGAACTGTCTTAGCGAAAGGCTTCTTGAGGGGAAAGCTGTAACTCTGTGAGATGATTTCACAGAACACAAAGAAGTTTCTAAGAAAGCTTCTTTCTCTTTGTAATCGGAAGATATTTCCTTTGGCCCTATAGTCTTCAATGGGATCCGAAATATCTGTTCTCAGATTCCCCACAAAGAAGGTTAGCAAAGAGATCCACGAAATACAGATGTAACTCTGTGAGATGAATTAACCGAACACTAAGCAGTTTCTCAGAAAGCTTCTTTCCAGATTTCATCTGAGGATATTTCCTTTTTCACCATAGCCCTCTATGGGCTTCCAAATATCACTTTGCCAATTCCACAAGAACTGTCTTAGTGAAAGGATTCTTGTGGGGAAAGCTGTAACTCTGTGAGATGATTTCACAATAAACACAAAGAAGTTTCTCAGAAAGCTTCTTTCTCTTTGTTATCGGAGGATATTTTCTTTGGCCCTATACTCTTCAAAGGGATCCGAAATATCTGTTCTCAGATTCCACAGAAATAAGGCTAGTAAAGAGATCCACGAAATACAGATGTAACTCTGTGAGATGAATGAACAGAACACTAAGCAGTTTCTCAGAAAGCTTCTTTCCAGATTTCATCTGAGGATATTTCCTTTTTCACCATAGCCCTCTATGGGCTTCCAAATATCACTTTGCCAATTCCACAAGAACGGTCTTAGCGAATGGCTTCTTGAGGGGAAAGCTGTAACTCTGTGAGATGATTTCAAAGAACACAAAGAAGTTTCTCAGAAAGCTTCTTTCTCTTTGTTATCGGAGGATATTTTCCTTGGCCCTATAATCTTCAAAGGGATCCGAAATATCTGTTCTCAGATTCCACAGAATTAAGGCGAGTAAAGAGATCCACGAAATACAGATGTAACACTGTGAGATGAATTAACAGAACACTAAGCAGTTTCTCAGAAAGCTTCTTTCCAGATTTCATCTGAGGATATTTCCTTTTTCACCATAGCCCTCTATGGGCTTCCAAATATCACTTTGCCAATTCCACAAGAACTGTCTTAGCGAAAGGCTTCTTAAGGGGAAAGCAGTAACTCTGTGAGATGATTTCACAGAACACAAAGAAGTTTCTAAGAAAGCTTCTTTCTCTTTGTAATCGGAGGATATTTCCTTTGTCCCTATAGTCTTCAATGGGATCTGAAATACCTGTTCTCAGATTCCACAGAAATAAGGCTAGCAAAGAGATCCACGAAATACAGATGTAACTCTGTGAGATGAATTAACCGAACACTAAGCAGTTTCTCAGAAAGTTTCTTTCCAGATTTCATCTGAGGATATTTCCTTTATCACCATAGCCCTCTATGGGCTTCCAAATATCACTTTGTCAATTCCACAAGAACTGTCTTAGCGAAAGGCTTCTTGAGGGGAAAGCTGTAACTCTGTGAGATGATTTCACAATAAACACAAAGAAGTTTCTCAGAAAGCTTCTTTCTCTATGTTATCGGAGGATATTTCCTTTGTCCCTATAGTCTTCAATGGGATCTGAAATACCTGTTCTCAGATTCCACAGAAATAAGGCTTGCAAAGAGATCCACGAAATACAGATGTAACTCTGTGAGATGAATTAACAGAACACTAAGCAGTTTCTCAGAAAGCTTCTTTTCAGATTTCATCTGAGGATATTTCCTTTTTCACCATAGCCCTCTATGGGCTTCCACATATCACTTTGCCAATTCCACAAGAACTGTCTTAGCGAAAGGCTTCTTGAAGGGAAAGCTGTAACTCTGTGAGATGATTTCAAAGAACACAAAGAAGTTTCTCAGAAAGCTTCTTTCTCTTTGTTATCGGAGGATATTTTCTTTGGCCCTATACTCTTCAAAGGGATCCGAAATATCTGTTCTCAGATTCCACAGAAATAAGGCTAGCAAAGAGATACACGAAATACAGATGTAACTCTGTGAGATGAATTAACAGAACACTAAGCAGTTTCTCAGAAAGCTTATTTCCAGATTTCATCTGAGGATATTTCCTTTTTCACCATAGCCCTCTAAGGGCTTCCAAATATCACTTTGCCTATTCCACAAGAACTGTCTTACCGAAAGGCTTCTTGAGGGGAAAGCTGTAACTCTGTGAGATGATTTCACAGAACACAAAGAAGTTTCTCAGAAAGCTTCTTTCTCTTTGTAATCGGAAGATATTTCCTTTGACCCTATAGACTTCAATGGGATCCGAAATATCTGTTCTCAGATTCCCCACAAATAAGGCTAGCAAAGAGATCCACGAAATACAGATGTAACTCTGTGAGATGAATTAACCGAACACTAAGCAGTTTCTCAGAAAGCTTCTTTCCAGATTTCATCTGAGGATATTTCCTTTTTCACCATAGCCCTCTATGGGCTTCCAAATATCACTTTGCCAATTCCACAAGAACTGTCTTAGCGAAAGGCTTCTTGAGGGGAAAGCTGTAACTCTGTGAGATGATTTCACAGAACACAAAGAAGTTTCTAAGAAAGCTTCTTTCTCTTTGTAATCGGAAGATATTTCCTTTGGCCCTATAGTCTTCAATGGGATCCGAAATATCTGTTCTCAGATTCCCCACAAAGAAGGTTAGCAAAGAGATCCACGAAATACAGATGTAACTCTGTGAGATGAATTAACCGAACACTAAGCAGTTTCTCAGAAAGCTTCTTTCCAGATTTCATCTGAGGATATTTCCTTTTTCACCATAGCCCTCTATGGGCTTCCAAATATCACTTTGCCAATTCCACAAGAACTGTCTTAGCGAAAGGCTTCTTGAGGGGAAAGCTGTAACTCTGTGAGATGATTTCACAATAAACACAAAGAAGTTTCTCAGAAAGCTTCTTTCTCTTTGTTATCGGAGGATATTTTCTTTGGCCCTATACTCTTCAAAGGGATCCGAAATATCTGTTCTCAGATTCCACAGAAATAAGGCTAGTAAAGAGATCCACGAAATACAGATGTAACTCTGTGAGATGAATGAACAGAACACTAAGCAGTTTCTCAGAAAGCTTCTTTCCAGATTTCATCTGAGGATATTTCCTTTTTCACCATAGCCCTCTATGGGCTTCCAAATATCACTTTGCCAATTCCACAAGAACTGTCTTAGCGAATGGCTTCTTGAGGGGAAAGCTGTAACTCTGTGAGATGATTTCAAAGAACACAAAGAAGTTTCTCAGAAAGCTTCTTTCTCTTTGTTATCGGAGGATATTTTCTTTGGCCCTATACTCTTCAATGGGATCCGAAATATCTGTTCTCAGATTCCACAGAAATAAGGCTAGCAAAGAGATCCACGAAATACAGATGTAACTCTGTGAGATGAATTAACAGAACACTAAGCAGTTCCTCAGAAAGCTTATTTCCAGATTCATCTGAGGATATTTCCTTTTTCACCATAGCCCTCTAAGGGCTTCCAAATATCACTTTGCCAGTTCCACAAGAACTGTTTTAGCGAAAGGCTTCTTGAGGGGAAAGCTGTAACTCTGTGAGATGATTTCACAGAACACAAAGAAGTTTCTCAGAGAGCTTCTTTCTCTTTGTAATCGGAGGATATTTCCTTTGTCCCTATAGTCTTCAATGGGATCTGAAATACCTGTTCTCAGATTCCACAGAAATAAGGCTACCAAAGAGATCCACGAAATACAGATGTAACTCTGTGAGATGAATTAACAGAACACTAAGCAGTTTCTCAGAAAGCTTCTTTCCAGATTTCATCTGAGGATATTTCCTTTTTCACCATAGCCCTCTATGGGCTTTCACATATCACTTTGCCAATTCCACAAGAACTGTCATAGCGAAAGTCTTCTTGAGGGGAAAGCTGTAACTCTGTGAGTCGATTTCAAAGAACACAAAGAAGTTTCTCAGAAAGCTTCTTTCTCTTTGTTATCGGAGGATATTTTCTTTGGCCCTATACTCTTCAAAGGGATCCGAAATATCTGTTCTCAGATTCCACAGAAATAAGGCTAGCAAAGAGATCCACGAAATACAGATGTAACTCTGTGAGATGAATTAACCGAACACTAAGCAGTTTCTCAGAAAGCTTCTTTCCAGATTTCATCTGAGGATATTTCCTTTTTCACCATAGCCCTCTATGGGCTTCCAAATATCACTTTGCCAATTCCACAAGAACTGTCTTAGCGAAAGGCTTCTTGAGGGGAAAGCTGTAACTCTGTGAGATGATTTCACAGAACACAAAGAAGTTTCTAAGAAAGCTTCTTTCTCTTTGTAATCGGAAGATATTTCCTTTGGCCCTATAGTCTTCAATGGGATCCGAAATATCTGTTCTCAGATTCCCCACAAAGAAGGTTAGCAAAGAGATCCACGAAATACAGATGTAACTCTGTGAGATGAATTAACCGAACACTAAGCAGTTTCTCAGAAAGCTTCTTTCCAGATTTCATCTGAGGATATTTCCTTTTTCACCATAGCCCTCTATGGGCTTCCAAATATCACTTTGCCAATTCCACAAGAACTGTCTTAGCGAAAGGCTTCTTGAGGGGAAAGCTGTAACTCTGTGAGATGATTTCACAATAAACACAAAGAAGTTTCTCAGAAAGCTTCTTTCTCTTTGTTATCGGAGGATATTTTCTTTGGCCCTATACTCTTCAAAGGGATCCGAAATATCTGTTCTCAGATTCCACAGAAATAAGGCTAGTAAAGAGATCCACGAAATACAGATGTAACTCTGTGAGATGAATGAACAGAACACTAAGCAGTTTCTCAGAAAGCTTCTTTCCAGATTTCATCTGAGGATATTTCCTTTTTCACCATAGCCCTCTATGGGCTTCCAAATATCACTTTGCCAATTCCACAAGAAGTGTCTTAGCGAATGGCTTCTTGAGGGGAAAGCTGTAACTCTGTGAGATGATTTCAAAGAACACAAAGAAGTTTCTCAGAAAGCTTCTTTCTCTTTGTTATCGGAGGATATTTTCTTTGGCCCTATACTCTTCAATGGGATCCGAAATATCTGTTCTCAGATTCCACAGAAATAAGGCTAGCAAAGAGATCCACGAAATACAGATGTAACTCTGTGAGATGAATTAACAGAACACTAAGCAGTTCCTCAGAAAGCTTATTTCCAGATTTCATCTGAGGATATTTCCTTTTTCACCATAGCCCTCTAAGGGCTTCCAAATATCACTTTGCCAGTTCCACAAGAACTGTTTTAGCGAAAGGCTTCTTGAGGGGAAAGCTGTAACTCTGTGAGATGATTTCACAGAACACAAAGAAGTTTCTCAGAGAGCTTCTTTCTCTTTGTAATCGGAGGATATTTCCTTTGTCCCTATAGTCTTCAATGGGATCTGAAATACCTGTTCTCAGATTCCACAGAAATAAGGCTACCAAAGAGATCCACGAAATACAGATGTAACTCTGTGAGATGAATTAACAGAACACTAAGCAGTTTCTCAGAAAGCTTCTTTCCAGATTTCATCTGAGGATATTTCCTTTTTCACCATAGCCCTCTATGGGCTTTCACATATCACTTTGCCAATTCCACAAGAACTGTCATAGCGAAAGTCTTCTTGAGGGGAAAGCTGTAACTCTGTGAGTCGATTTCAAAGAACACAAAGAAGTTTCTCAGAAAGCTTCTTTCTCTTTGTTATCGGAGGATATTTTCTTTGGCCCTATACTCTTCAAAGGGATCCGAAATATCTGTTCTCAGATTCCACAGAAATAAGGCTAGCAAAGAGATACACGAAATACAGATGTAACTCTGTGAGATGAATTAACAGAACACTAAGCAGTTTCTCAGAAAGCTTATTTCCAGATTTCATCTGAGGATATTTCCTTTTTCACCATAGCCCTCTAAGGGCTTCCAAATATCACTTTGCCTATTCCACAAGAACTGTCTTACCGAAAGGCTTCTTGAGGGGAAAGCTGTAACTCTGTGAGATGATTTCACAGAACTCAAAGAAGTTTCTAAGAAAGCTTCTTTCTCTTTGTAATCGGAAGATATTTCCTTTGACCCTATAGACTTCAATGGGATCCGAAATATCTGTTCTCAGATTCCCCACAAATAAGGCTAGCAAAGAGATCCACGAAATACAGATGTAACTCTGTGAGATGAATTAACCGAACACTAAGCAGTTTCTCAGAAAGCTTCTTTCCAGATTTCATCTGAGGATATTTCCTTTTTCACCATAACCCTCTATGGGCTTCCAAATATCACTTTGCCAATTCCACAAGAACTGTCTTAGCGAAAGGCTTCTTGAGGGGAAAGCTGTAACTCTGTGAGATGATTTCACAGAACACAAAGAAGTTTCTAAGAAAGCTTCTTTCTCTTTGTAATCGGAAGATATTTCCTTTGGCCCTATAGTCTTCAATGGGATCCGAAATATCTGTTCTCAGATTCCCCACAAAGAAGGTTAGCAAAGAGATCCACGAAATACAGATGTAACTCTGTGAGATGAATTAACCGAACACTAAGCAGTTTCTCAGAAAGCTTCTTTCCAGATTTCATCTGAGGATATTTCCTTTTTCACCATAGCCCTCTATGGGCTTCCAAATATCACTTTGCCAATTCCACAAGAACTGTCTTAGTGAAAGGATTCTTGTGGGGAAAGCTGTAACTCTGTGAGATGATTTCACAATAAACACAAAGAAGTTTCTCAGAAAGCTTCTTTCTCTTTGTTATCGGAGGATATTTTCTTTGGCCCTATACTCTTCAAAGGGATCCGAAATATCTGTTCTCAGATTCCACAGAAATAAGGCTAGTAAAGAGATCCACGAAATACAGATGTAACTCTGTGAGATGAATGAACAGAACACTAAGCAGTTTCTCAGAAAGCTTCTTTCCAGATTTCATCTGAGGATATTTCCTTTTTCACCATAGCCCTCTATGGGCTTCCAAATATCACTTTGCCAATTCCACAAGAACGGTCTTAGCGAATGGCTTCTTGAGGGGAAAGCTGTAACTCTGTGAGATGATTTCAAAGAACACAAAGAAGTTTCTCAGAAAGCTTCTTTCTCTTTGTTATCGGAGGATATTTTCCTTGGCCCTATAATCTTCAAAGGGATCCGAAATATCTGTTCTCAGATTCCACAGAATTAAGGCGAGTAAAGAGATCCACGAAATACAGATGTAACACTGTGAGATGAATTAACAGAACACTAAGCAGTTTCTCAGAAAGCTTCTTTCCAGATTTCATCTGAGGATATTTCCTTTTTCACCATAGCCCTCTATGGGCTTCCAAATATCACTTTGCCAATTCCACAAGAACTGTCTTAGCGAAAGGCTTCTTAAGGGGAAAGCAGTAACTCTGTGAGATGATTTCACAGAACACAAAGAAGTTTCTAAGAAAGCTTCTTTCTCTTTGTAATCGGAGGATATTTCCTTTGTCCCTATAGTCTTCAATGGGATCTGAAATACCTGTTCTCAGATTCCACAGAAATAAGGCTAGCAAAGAGATCCACGAAATACAGATGTAACTCTGTGAGATGAATTAACCGAACACTAAGCAGTTTCTCAGAAAGTTTCTTTCCAGATTTCATCTGAGGATATTTCCTTTATCACCATAGCCCTCTATGGGCTTCCAAATATCACTTTGTCAATTCCACAAGAACTGTCTTAGCGAAAGGCTTCTTGAGGGGAAAGCTGTAACTCTGTGAGATGATTTCACAATAAACACAAAGAAGTTTCTCAGAAAGCTTCTTTCTCTATGTTATCGGAGGATATTTCCTTTGTCCCTATAGTCTTCAATGGGATCTGAAATACCTGTTCTCAGATTCCACAGAAATAAGGCTTGCAAAGAGATCCACGAAATACAGATGTAACTCTGTGAGATGAATTAACAGAACACTAAGCAGTTTCTCAGAAAGCTTCTTTTCAGATTTCATCTGAGGATATTTCCTTTTTCACCATAGCCCTCTATGGGCTTCCACATATCACTTTGCCAATTCCACAAGAACTGTCTTAGCGAAAGGCTTCTTGAAGGGAAAGCTGTAACTCTGTGAGATGATTTCAAAGAACACAAAGAAGTTTCTCAGAAAGCTTCTTTCTCTTTGTTATCGGAGGATATTTTCTTTGGCCCTATACTCTTCAAAGGGATCCGAAATATCTGTTCTCAGATTCCACAGAAATAAGGCTAGCAAAGAGATCCACGAAATACAGATGTAACTCTGTGAGATGAATTAACAGAACACTAAGCAGTTTCTCAGAAAGCTTATTTCCAGATTTCATCTGAGGATATTTCCTTTTTCCACATAGCCCACTATGGGCTTCCAAATATCACTTTGCCATTTCCACAAGAACTGTCTTAGCGAAAGGCTTCTTGAGGGGAAAGCTGTAACTCTGTGAGATGATTTCACAGAACTCAAAAAAGTTTCTAAGAAAGCTTCTTTCTCTTTGTAATCGGAAGATATTCCCTTTGGCCCTATAGACTTCAATGGGATCCGAAATATCTGTTCTCAGATTCCCCACAAATAAGGCTAGCAAAGAGATCCACGAAATACAGATGTAACTCTGTGAGATGAATTAACCGAACACTAAGCAGTTTCTCAGAAAGCTTCTTTCCAGATTTCATCTGAGGATATTTCCTTTTTCACCATAGCCCTCTATGGGCTTCCAAATATGACTTTGCCAATTCCACAAGAACTGCCCTAGCGACAGGCTTCTTGAGGGGAAAGCTGTAACTCTGTGAGATGATTTGACAATAAACACAAATAAGTTTCTGAGAAAGCTTCTTTCTCTTTGTTATCGGAGGATATTTCCTTTGGCCCTATACTCTTCAAAGGGATCCGAAATATCTGTTCTCAGATTCCACAGAATTAAGGCGAGTAAAGAGATCCACGAAATACAGATGTAACTCTGTGAGATGAATTTACAGAACACTAAGCAGTTTCTCCGAAATCTTCTTTCCAGATTTCACCTGAGGATATTTCCTTTTTCATCATAGCCCTCTATGGGCTTCCAAATATCACTTTGCCAATTCCACAAGAACTGTCTTAGCGAAAGGCTTCTTGAGGGCAATGCTGTAACTCTGTGAGATGATTTCACAAAACACAAAGAAATTTCTAAGAAAGCTTCTTTCTCTTTGTAATGGGAGGATATTTCCTTTGTCCCTATAGTCTTCAATGGGATCTGAAATACCTGTTCTCAGATTCCACAGAAATAAGGCTAGCAAAGAGATCCACGAAATACAGATGTAACTCTGTGAGATGAATGAACAGAACACTAAGCAGTTTCTCAGAAAGCTTCTTTCCAGATTTCATCGGAGGATATTTCCTTTTTCACCATAGCCCTCTATGGGCTTCCACATATCACTTTGCCAATTCCACAAGAACTGTCTTAGCGAAAGGCTTCTTGAGGGGAAAGCTGTAACTCTGTGAGATGATTTCACAGAACACAAAGAAGTTTCTCAGATAGCTTCTTTCTCTTTGTTATCGGAGGATATTTTCTTTGGCCCTATACTCTTCAAAGGGATCCGAAATATCTGTTCTCAGATTCCACAGAAATAAGGCTAGCAAAGAGATCCACGAAATACAGATGTAACTCTGTGAGATGAATTAACAGAACACTAAGCAGTTTCTCAGAAAGCTTATTTCAAGATTTCATCTGAGGATATTTCCTTTTTCACCATAGCCCTCTAAGGGCTTCCAAATATCACTTTGCCAGTTCCACAAGAACTGTCTTAGCGAAAGGCTTCTTGAGGGGAAAGCTGTAACTCTGTGAGATGGTTTCACAGAACACAAAAAAGTTTCTCAGAGAGCTTCTTTCTCTTTGTAATCGGAGGATATTTCCTTTGGCCCTATAGTCTTCAATGCGATCCGAAATATCTGTTCTCAGATTCCACAGAAATAAGGCTAGCAAAGAGATACACGAAATACAGATGTAACTCTGAGAGATGAATTAACAGAACACTAAGCAGTTTCTCAGAAAGCTTCTTTCCAGATTTCATCTGAGGATACTTCATTTTTCACCATAGCCCTCTGTGGGCTTCCACATATCACTTTGCCAATTCCACAAGAAGTGTCTTAGCGAAAGGCTTCTTGAGGGGAAAGATGTAACTCTGTGAGATGATTTCACAGAACACAAAGAAGTTTCTCAGAAAGCTTCTTTCTCTTTGTTATCGGAAGTTATTTCCTTTGGCCATATAGTCTTCAAAGGGATCAAAAATATCTCTTCTCAGATTCCACAGAAATAAGGCTAGCAAAGATATCCACGAAATACAGATGTAACTCTGTGAGATGAATTAACAGAACACTAAGCAGTTTCTCAGAAAGCTTCTTTCTAGATTTCATCTGAGGATATTTCCTTTTTCACCATAGCCCTCTAAGGTCTTCCAAATATCACTTTGCCAGTTCCACAAGAACTGTCTTAGCGAAAGGCTTCTTGAGGGGAAAGCTGTAACTCTGTGAGATGATTTCACAGAACACAAAGAAGTTTCTCAGAGAGCTTCTTTCTCTTTGTAATCGGAGGATATTTCCCTTGGCCCTATAGTCTTCAATGGGATCTGAAATACCTGTTATCAGATCCAACAGAAATCAGGCTAGCAAAGAGATCCACGAAATACAGATGTGACTCTGTGAGATGAATTAACAGAACACTAAGCAGTTTCTCAGAAAGCTTCTTTCCAGATTTCATCTGAGGATACTTCCTTTTTTACCGTAGCCTTCTATGGGATTCCAAATATCACTTTGCCAATTCCACAAGAACTGTCTTAGCGAAAGGCTTCTTGAGGGGAAAGCTGTAACTCTGTGAGATGATTTCACAGAACACAAAGAAGTTTCTAAGAAAGCTTCTTTCTCTTTGTAATCGGAACATATTTCCTTTGGCCCTATAGTCTTCAATGGGATCCGAAATATTTGTTCTCAGATTCCCCACAAATAAGGCTAGCAAAGAGATCCACGAAATACAGATGTAACTCTGTCAGATGAATTAACAGAACACTAAGCAGTTTCTCAGAAAGCTTCTTTCCAGATTTCATCTGAGGATATTTCCTTTTTCACCATAGCCCTCTATGGGCTTCCAAATATCACTTTGCCAATTCCACAAGAACTGTCTTAGCGAAAGGCTTCTTGACGGGAAAGCTGTAACTCTGTGAGATGATTTCACAGAACACAAAGAAGTTTCTCAGAAAGCTTCTTTCTCTTTGTTATCGGAGGATATTTTCTTTTGCCCTATACTCTTCAAAGGGATCCGAAATATGTCTTCTCAAATTCCACAGAAATAAGGCTAGTAAAGAGATCCACGAAATACAGATGTAACTCTGTGAGATGAATTAACAGACACTAAGCAGTTTCTCAGAAAGCTTCTTTCCAGATTTCATCTGAGGATATTTCCATTTCACCATAGGCCTCAATGGGCTTCCACATATCACTTTTCCAATTCCACAAGAACTGTCTTAGAGAAAGGCTTCTTGAGGGGAAAGCTGCAACTCTGTGAGATGATTTCACAGAACACAAAGAAGTTTCTAAGAAAGCTTCTATCTCTTTGTAATCGGAGGATATTTCCTTTGGCCCTATAGTCTTCAATGGGATGCGAAATATCTGTTCTCAGATTCCCCACAAATAAGGCTAACAAAGAGATCCAGGAAATACAGATGTAACTCTGTGAGATGAATTAACCGAACACTAAGCAGTTTCTCAGAAAGCTCTTTCCAGATTTCATCTGAGGATATTTCCATTTTCACCATAGCCCTCTAAGGGCTTCCAAATATCACTTTGCCAGTTCCACAAGAACTGTCTTAGCGAAAGGCTTCTTGAGGGGAAGCTGTAACTCTGTGAGATGATTTCACAGAACACAAAGAAGTTTCTCAGAGAGCTTCTTTCTCTTTGTAATCGGAGGATATTTCCTTTGGCCCTATAGTCTTCAAAGGGATCTGAAATACCTGTTCTCAGATCCAACAGAAATCAGGCTAGCAAAGAGATCCACGAAATACAGATGTGACTCTGTGAGATGAATTAACAGAACACTAAGCAGTTTCTCAGAAAGCTTCTTTCCAGATTTCATCTGAGGATATTTCCTTTTTCACCATAGCCCTCTATGGGCTTCCAAATATCACTTTGCCAATTCCACAAGAACTGTCTTAGCGAAAGGCTTCTTGGGGGGAAAGCTGTAACTCTGTGAGATGATTTCACAGAACACAAAGAAGTTTCTAAGAAAGCTTCTTTCTCTTTGTAATCGGAGGATATTTCCTTTGGCCCTATACTCTTCATAGGGATCCGAATTATCTGTTCTCAGATTCCCCACAAATAAGGCTAGCAAAGAGATACACGAAATACAGATGTAATTCTGTGAGATGAATTAACCGAAAACTAAGCAGTTTCTCAGAAAGCTTCTTTCCAGATTTCATCTGAGGATATTTCATTTTTCAACATAGCCCTCTATGGACTTCCAAATATCACTTTGCCAATTCCACAAGAACTGTCTTAGCGAAAGTCTTCTTGAGCGCAAAGCTGTAACTCTGTGAGATGATTTCACAGAACACAAAGAAGTTTCTCAGAAAGCTTCTTTCTCTTTGTTATCGGAGGATATTTTCTTTGGCCCTATACTCTTCAAAGGGATCCGAAATATCTGTTCTCAGATTCCACAGAAATAAGGCTAGCAAAGAGATCCACGAAATACAGATGTAACTCAGTGAGATGAATTAACAGAACACTAAGCAGTTTCTCAGAAAGCTTCTTTCCAGATTTCATCTGAGGATATTTCCTTTTTCACCATAGCCCTCTAAGGGCTTCCAAATATCACTTTGCCAGTTCCACAAGAACTGTCTTAGCGAAAGGCTTCTTGAGGGGAAAGCTGTAACTCTGTGAGATGATTTCACAGAACACAAAGAAGTTTCTCAGAGAGCTTCTTTCTCTTTGTAATAGGAGGATATTTCCTTTGGCCCTATAGTCTTCAAAGGGATCTGAAATACCTGTTCTCAGATCCAACAGAAATCAGGCTAGCAAAGAGATCCACGAAATACAGATGTGACTCTGTGAGATGAATTAACAGAACACTAAGCAGTTTCTCAGAAAGCTTCTTTCCAGATTTCATCTGAGGATATTTCCTTTTTCACCATAGCCCTCTATGGGCTTCCAAATATCACTTTGCAAGTTCCACAAGAAATGTCTTAGCGAAAGGCTTCTTGAGGGGAAAGCTGTAACTCTGTGAGATGATTTCACAGAACACAAAGAAGTTTCTAAGAAAGCTTCTTTCTCTTTGTAATCGGAGGATATTTCCTTTGTCCCTATAGTCCTCAAAGGGATCTGAAATACCTGTTCTCAGATTCCACAGAAATAAGGCTAGTAAAGAGATCCACGAAATACAGATGTAACTCCGTGAGATGAATTAACTGAACACTAAGCAGTTTCTCAGAAAGCTTCTTTCCAGATTTCATCTGAGGATATTTCCTTTTTCACCATAGCCTTCTATGGGCTTCCAAATATCACTTTGCCAATTCCACAAGAACTGCCTTAGCGAAAGTCTTCTTGAGGGGAAAGCTGTAACTCTGTGAGATGATTTAACAGAACACAAAGAAGTTTCTCAGAAAGCTTCTTTCTCTTTGTTATCGGAGGATATTTTCTTTGGCCCTATACTCTTCAAAGGGATCCGAAATATCTGTTCTCAGATTCCACAGAAATAAGGCTAGCAAAGAGATCCACGAAATACAGATGTAACTCTGTGAGATGAATTAACAGAACACTAAGCAGTTTCTCAGAAATCTTATTTCAAGATTTCATCTGAGGATATTTCCTTTTTCACCATAGCCCTCTAAGGGCTTCCAAATATCACTTTGCCAATTCCACAAGAACTGTCTTAGCGAAAGGCTTCTTGAGGGGAAAGCTGTAACTCTGTGAGATGATTTCACAGAACACAAAGAAGTTTCTCAGAGTGCTTCTTTCTCTTTGTAATCGGAGGATATTTCCTTTGGCCCTATAGTCTTCAATGGGATCTGAAGTACCTGTTCTCAGATTCCACAGAAATAAGGCTAGCAAAGAGATACACGAAATACAGATGTAACTCTGTGAGATGAATGAACAGAACACTAAGCAGTTTCTCAGAAAGCTAATTTCCAGATTTCATCTGAGGATATTTCGTTTTTCACCATAGCCCTCTATGGGCTTCCAAATATCACTTTGCCAATACCACAAGAATTGTCTTAGCGAAAGGCTTCTTGAGGGGAAAGGTGTAACTCTGTGAGATGATTTCACAGAACACAAAGAAGTTCCTCAGAAAGATTCTTTCTCTTTGTTATCAGAGGATATTTCATTTGGCCCTATATTCTTCAAAGGGATCCGAAATATCTGTTCTCAGATTCCACAGAAATAAGGGTAGCAAAGAGATCCACCAAATACAGATGTAACTCTGTGAGATGAATTAACAGAACACTAAGCAGTTTCTCAGAAAGCTTCTTTCCAGATTTCATCTGAGGATATTTCCTTTTTCACCATAGCCCTCTATGGGCTTCCAAATATCCCTTTGCCAATTCCACAAGAACTGTCTTAGCGAAAGGCTTCTTGAGGGGAAAGCTGTAACTCTGTGAGATGATTTCACAGAACACAAAGAAGTTTCTAAGAAATCTTCTTTCTCTTAGTAATCGGAAGATATTTCCTTTGGCCCTATAGTCTTCAATGGGATCCGAAATATCTGTTCTCAGATTCCCCACAAAGAAGGTTAGCAAAGAGATCCACGAAATACAGATGTAACTCTGTGAGATGAATTAACCGAACACTAAGCAGTTTCTCAGAAAGCTTCTTTCCAGATTTCATCTGAGGATATTTCCTTTTTCACCATAGCCCTCTATGGGCTTCCAAATATCACTTTGCCAATTCCACAAGAACTGTCTTAGCGAAAGGCTTCTTAAGGGGAAAGCTGTAACTTTGTGAGATGATTTCACAGAACACAAAGAAGTTTCTAAGAAAGCTTCTTTCTCTTTGTAATCGGAGGATATTTCCTTTGTCCCTATAGTCTTCAATGGGATCTGAAATACCTGTTCTCAGATTCCACAGAAATAAGGCTAGCAAAGAGATCCACGAAATACAGATGTAACTCTGTGAGATGAATTAACAGAACACTAAGCAGTTTCTCAGAAAGCTTGTTTCCAGATTTCATCAGAGGATATTTCCTTTTTCACCATAGCCCTCTATGGGCTTCCACATATCACTTTGCCAATTCCACAAGAACTGTCTTAGCGAAAGGCTTCTTGAGGGGAAAGCTGTAACTCTGTGAGATGATTTCACAGAACACAAAGAAGTTTCTCAGAAAGCTTCTTTCTCTTTGTAATCGGAGGATATTTTCTTTGGCCCTATACTCTTCAAAGGGATCCGAAATATCTGTTCTCAGATTCCACAGAAATAAGGCTAGCAAAGAGATCCACGAAATACAGATGTAACTCTGTGAGATGAATTAACAGAACACTAAGCAGTTTCTCAGAAAGCTTATTTCAAGATTTCATCTGAGGATATTTCCTTTTTCACCATAGCCCTCTAAGGGCTTCCAAATATCACTTTGCCAGTTCCACAAGAACTGTCTTAGCGAAAGGCTTCTTGAGGGGAAAGCTGTAACTCTGTGAGATGGTTTCACAGAACACAAAAAAGTTTCTCAAAGAGCTTCTTTCTCTTTGTAATCGGAGGATATTTCCTTTGGCCCTATAGTCTTCAATGCGATCCGAAATATCTGTTCTCAGATTCCACAGAAATAAGGCTAGCAAAGAGATACACGAAATACAGATGTAACTCTGAGAGATGAATTAACAGAACACTAAGCAGTTTCTCAGAAAGCTTCTTTCCAGATTTCATCTGAGGATATTTCATTTTTCACCATAGCCCTCTATGGGCTTCCACATATCACTTTGCCAATTCCACAAGAAGTGTCTTAGCGAAAGGCTTCTTGAGGGGAAAGCTGTAACTCTGTGAGATGATTTCACAGAACACAAAGAAGTTTCTAAGAAAGCTTCTTTCTCTTTGTAATCGGAACATATTTCCTTTGGCCCTATAGTCTTCAATGGGATCCGAAATATTTGTTCTCAGATTCCCCACAAATAAGGCTAGCAAAGAGATCCACGAAATACAGATGTAACTCTGTCAGATGAATTAACAGAACACTAAGCAGTTTCTCAGAAAGCTTCTTTCCAGATTTCATCTGAGGATATTTCCTTTTTCACCATAGCCCTCTATGGGCTTCCAAATATCACTTTGCCAATTCCACAAGAACTGTCTTAGCGAAAGGCTTCTTGACGGGAAAGCTGTAACTCTGTGAGATGATTTCACAGAACACAAAGAAGTTTCTCAGAAAGCTTCTTTCTCTTTGTTATCGGAGGATATTTTCTTTTGCCCTATACTCTTCAAAGGGATCCGAAATATGTCTTCTCAAATTCCACAGAAATAAGGCTAGTAAAGAGATCCACGAAATACAGATGTAACTCTGTGAGATGAATTAACAGACACTAAGCAGTTTCTCAGAAAGCTTCTTTCCAGATTTCATCTGAGGATATTTCCATTTCACCATAGCCCTCAATGGGCTTCCACATATCACTTTTCCAATTCCACAAGAACTGTCTTAGAGAAAGGCTTCTTGAGGGGAAAGCTGCAACTCTGTGAGATGATTTCACAGAACACAAAGAAGTTTCTAAGAAAGCTTCTATCTCTTTGTAATCGGAGGATATTTCCTTTGTCCCTATAGTCTTCAATGGGATGCGAAATATCTGTTCTCAGATTCCCCACAAATAAGGCTAACAAAGAGATCCAGGAAATACAGATGTAACTCTGTGAGATGAATTAACCGAACACTAAGCAGTTTCTCAGAAAGCTCTTTCCAGATTTCATCTGAGGATATTTCCATTTTCACCATAGCCCTCTAAGGGCTTCCAAATATCACTTTGCCAGTTCCACAAGAACTGTCTTAGCGAAAGGCTTCTTGAGGGGAAGCTGTAACTCTGTGAGATGATTTCACAGAACACAAAGAAGTTTCTCAGAGAGCTTCTTTCTCTTTGTAATCGGAGGATATTTCCTTTGGCCCTATAGTCTTCAAAGGGATCTGAAATACCTGTTCTCAGATCCAACAGAAATCAGGCTAGCAAAGAGATCCACGAAATACAGATGTGACTCTGTGAGATGAATTAACAGAACACTAAGCAGTTTCTCAGAAAGCTTCTTTCCAGATTTCATCTGAGGATATTTCCTTTTTCACCATAGCCCTCTATGGGCTTCCAAATATCACTTTGCCAATTCCACAAGAACTGTCTTAGCGAAAGGCTTCTTGGGGGGAAAGCTGTAACTCTGTGAGATGATTTCACAGAACACAAAGAAGTTTCTAAGAAAGCTTCTTTCTCTTTGTAATCGGAGGATATTTCCTTTGGCCCTATACTCTTCAAAGGGATCCGAATTATCTGTTCTCAGATTCCCCACAAATAAGGCTAGCAAAGAGATACACGAAATACAGATGTAATTCTGTGAGATGAATTAACCGAAAACTAAGCAGTTTCTCAGAAAGCTTCTTTGCAGATTTCATCTGAGGATATTTCATTTTTCAACATAGCCCTCTATGGACTTCCAAATATCACTTTGCCAATTCCACAAGAACTGTCTTAGCGAAAGTCTTCTTGAGCGCAAAGCTGTAACTCTGTGAGATGATTTCACAGAACACAAAGAAGTTTCTCAGAAAGCTTCTTTCTCTTTGTTATCGGAGGATATTTTCTTTGGCCCTATACTCTTCAAAGGGATCCGAAATATCTGTTCTCAGATTCCACAGAAATAAGGCTAGCAAAGAGATCCACGAAATACAGATGTAACTCTGTGAGATGAATTAACAGAACACTAAGCAGTTTCTCAGAAAACTTCTTTCCAGATTCATCTGAGAATATTTCCTTTTTCACCATAGCCCTCTATGGGCTTCCAAATATCACTTTGCCAATTCCACAAGAACTGTCTTAGGGAAAGGCTTCTTGAGGGGAAAGCTGTAACTCTGTGAGATGATTTCACAGAACACAAAGAAGTTTCTAAAAAAGCTTCTTTCTCTTTGTAATCGGAGGATATTTCCTTGGTCCCTATTGTTTTCAAAGGGATCTGAAATACCTGTTCTCAGATTCCACAGAAATAAGGCTAGCAAAGAGATCCACGAAATACAGATGTAACTCTGTGAGATGAATGAACAGAACACTAAGCAGTTTCTCAGAAAGCTTCTTTCCAGATTTCATCTGAGGATATTTCTTTTTCACCATAGCCCTCTATGGGCTTCCAAATATCACTTTGCCAATTCCACAAGAACTGTCTTAGTGAAAGGCTTCTTGAGGGGAAAGCTGTAACTCTGTGAGATGATTTCTCAGAACGCAAAGAAGTTTCTCAGAAAGTTTCTTTCTCTTTGTTATCGTAGGATATTTCCTTTGGCCCTATAGTCTTCAAAGGGATCCGAAATATCTGTTCTCAGATTCCACAGAAATAAGGCTAGCAAAGAGATCCACGAAATGCAGATGTAACTCTGTGAGATGAATTAACAGAACACTAAGCAGTTTCTCAGAAAGGTTCTTTCCAGATTTCATCTGAGGATATTTCCTTTTTCACCATAGCCCTCTATGGGCTTCCAAATATCACTTTGCCAATTCCACAAGAAGTGTCTTAGCGAAAGGCTTCTTGAGGGGAAAGCTGTAACTCTGTGAGATGATTTCACGGAACACAAAGAAGTTTCTCAGAAAGCTTCTTTCTCTTTGTTATCGGAGGATATTTCCTTTGGCCGTATAGTCTTCAAAGGGAACCGAAATATCTGTTCTCAGATTCCACAGAAATAAGGCTAGCAAAGAGATCCACGAAATACAGATGTAACTCTGTGAGATGAATTAACAGAACACTAAGCAGATTCTCAGAAAGCTTCTTTCCAGATTTCATCTGAGGATATTTCCTTTTTCACCATAGCCCTCTATGGGCTTCCAAATATCACTTTGCCAATTCCACAAGAACTGTCTTAGCGAAAGGCTTCTTGAGGGGAAAGCTGTAACTCTGTGAGATGATTTCTCAGAAGGCAAAGAAGTTTCTCAGAAAGCTTCTTTCTCTTTGTTATCGGAGGATATTTTCTTTTGCCCTATACTCTTCAAAGGGATCCGAAATATGTCTTCTCAAATTCCACAGAAATAAGGCTAGTAAAGAGATCCACGAAATACAGATGTAACTCTGTGAGATGAATTAACAGACACTAAGCAGTTTCTCAGAAAGCTTCTTTCCAGATTTCATCTGAGGATATTTCCATTTCACCATAGCCCTCAATGGGCTTCCACATATCACTTTTCCAATTCCACAAGAACTGTCTTAGAGAAAGGCTTCTTGAGGGGAAAGCTGCAACTCTGTGAGATGATTTCACAGAACACAAAGAAGTTTCTAAGAAAGCTTCTATCTCTTTGTAATCGGAGGATATTTCCTTTGGCCCTATAGTCTTCAATGGGATGCGAAATATCTGTTCTCAGATTCCCCACAAATAAGGCTAACAAAGAGATCCAGGAAATACAGATGTAACTCTGTGAGATGAATTAACCGAACACTAAGCAGTTTCTCAGAAAGCTCTTTCCAGATTTCATCTGAGGATATTTCCATTTTCACCATAGCCCTCTAAGGGCTTCCAAATATCACTTTGCCAGTTCCACAAGAACTGTCTTAGCGAAAGGCTTCTTGAGGGGAAGCTGTAACTCTGTGAGATGATTTCACAGAACACAAAGAAGTTTCTCAGAGAGCTTTTTTCTCTTTGTAATCGGAGGATATTTCCTTTGGCCCTATAGTCTTCAAAGGGATCTGAAATACCTGTTCTCAGATCCAACAGAAATCAGGCTAGCAAAGAGATCCACGAAATACAGATGTGACTCTGTGAGATGAATTAACAGAACACTAAGCAGTTTCTCAGAAAGCTTCTTTCCAGATTTCATCTGAGGATATTTCCTTTTTCACCATAGCCCTCTATGGGCTTCCAAATATCACTTTGCCAATTCCACAAGAACTGTCTTAGCGAAAGGCTTCTTGGGGGGAAAGCTGTAACTCTGTGAGATGATTTCACAGAACACAAAGAAGTTTCTAAGAAAGCTTCTTTCTCTTTGTAATCGGAGGATATTTCCTTTGGCCCTATACTCTTCAAAGGGATCCGAATTATCTGTTCTCAGATTCCCCACAAATAAGGCTAGCAAAGAGATACACGAAATACAGATGTAATTCTGTGAGATGAATTAACCGAAAACTAAGCAGTTTCTCAGAAAGCTTCTTTCCAGATTTCATCTGAGGATATTTCATTTTTCAACATAGCCCTCTATGGACTTCCAAATATCACTTTGCCAATTCCACAAGAACTGTCTTAGCGAAAGTCTTCTTGAGCGCAAAGCTGTAACTCTGTGAGATGATTTCACAGAACACAAAGAAGTTTCTCAGAAAGCTTCTTTCTCTTTGTTATCGGAGGATATTTTCTTTGGCCCTATACTCTTCAAAGGGATCCGAAATATCTGTTCTCAGATTCCACAGAAATAAGGCTAGCAAAGAGATCCACGAAATACAGATGTAACTCAGTGAGATGAATTAACAGAACACTAAGCAGTTTCTCAGAAAGCTTCTTTCCAGATTTCATCTGAGGATATTTCCTTTTTCACCATAGCCCTCTAAGGGCTTCCAAATATCACTTTGCCAGTTCCACAAGAACTGTCTTAGCGAAAGGCTTCTTGAGGGGAAAGCTGTAACTCTGTGAGATGATTTCACAGAACACAAAGAAGTTTCTCAGAGAGCTTCTTTCTCTTTGTAATAGGAGGATATTTCCTTTGGCCCTATAGTCTTCAAAGGGATCTGAAATACCTGTTCTCAGATCCAACAGAAATCAGGCTAGCAAAGAGATCCACGAAATACAGATGTGACTCTGTGAGATGAATTAACAGAACACTAAGCAGTTTCTCAGAAAGCTTCTTTCCAGATTTCATCTGAGGATATTTCCTTTTTCACCATAGCCCTCTATGGGCTTCCAAATATCACTTTGCAAGTTCCACAAGAAATGTCTTAGCGAAAGGCTTCTTGAGGGGAAAGCTGTAACTCTGTGAGATGATTTCACAGAACACAAAGAAGTTTCTAAGAAAGCTTCTTTCTCTTTGTAATCGGAGGATATTTCCTTTGTCCCTATAGTCCTCAAAGGGATCTGAAATACCTGTTCTCAGATTCCACAGAAATAAGGCTAGTAAAGAGATCCACGAAATACAGATGTAACTCCGTGAGATGAATTAACTGAACACTAAGCAGTTTCTCAGAAAGCTTCTTTCCAGATTTCATCTGAGGATATTTCCTTTTTCACCATAGCCTTCTATGGGCTTCCAAATATCACTTTGCCAATTCCACAAGAACTGTCTTAGCGAAAGGCTTCTTGAGGGGAAAGCTGTAACTCTGTGAGATGATTTCACAGAACACAAAGAAGTTTCTCAGAAAGCTTCTTTCTCTTTGTAATCGGAAGATACTTCCTTTGGCCCTATAGTCTTCAAAGGGATCCGAAATATCTGTTCTCAGATTCCACAGAAATAAGGCTAGCAAAGAGATCCACGAAATACAGATGTAACTCTGTGAGATGAATAAACCGAACACTGAGCAGTTTCTCAGAAAGCTTATTTCCAGATTTCATCTGAGGATATTTCCTTTTTCAACATAGCCCTCTATGGGCTTCCAAATATCACTTTGCCAATTCCACAAGAACTGTCTTAGCGAAAGGCTTCTTGAGGGGAAAGCTGTAACTCTGTGAGATGATTTCACAGAACACAAAGAAGTTTCTCAGAAAGCTTCTTTCTCTTTGTTATCGGAGGATATTTTCTTTGGCCCTATACACTTCAAAGGGATCCGAAATATCTGTTCTCAGATTCCACAGAAATAAGGCTAGTAAAGAGATCCACGAAATACAGATGTAACTCTGTGAGATGAATAAACAGAACACTAAGCAGTTTCTCAGAAAGCTTCTTTCCAGATTTCATCTGAGGATATTTCCTTTTTCACCATAGCCCACAATGGTCTTCCACATATCACTTTGCCAATTCCACAAGAACTGTCTTAGCGAAAGGCTTCTTGAGGGGAAAGCTGTAACTCTGTGAGATGATTTCACAGAACACAAAGAAGTTTCTAAGAAAGCTTCTTTCTCTTTGTAATCGGAGGATATTTCCTTTGGCCCTATAGTCTTCAATGGGATGCGAAATATCTGTTCTCAGATTCCCCACAAATAAGGCTAACAAAGAGATCCAGGAAATACAGATGTAACTCTGTGAGATGAATTAACCGAACACTAAGCAGTTTCTCAGAGAGCTTCTTTCCAGATTTCATCTGAGGATATTTCATTTTTCACCATAGCCCTCTATGGGCTTCCAATTATCACTTTGCCAATTCCACAAGAACTGTCTTAGCGAAAGGCTTCTTGAGGGGAAAGCTGTAACTCTGTGAGATGATTTCACAGAACACAAAGAAGTTTCTAAGAAAGCTTCTTTCTCTTTGTAATCGGAGGATATTTCCTTTGTCCCTATAGTCTTCAAAGGGATCTGATATACCTGTTCTAAGATTCCACAGAAGTAAGGCTAGCAAAGAGATCCACGAAATAAAGATGTAACTCTGTGAGATGAATTAACAGAACACTAAGCAGTTTCTCAGAAAGCTTCTTTCCAGATTTCATCTGAGGATATTTCCTTTTTCACCATAGCCCTCTATGCGCTTCCAAATATCACTTTGCCAATTCCACAAGAACAGTCTTTGCGAAATGCTTCTTGAGGGGAAAGCTGTAACTCTGTGAGATGATTTCTCAGAACGCAAAGAAGTTTCTCAGAAAGCTTCTTTCTCTTTGTTATCGGAGGATATTTCCTTTGGCCCTATAGTCTTCAATGGGATCCGAAATATCTGTTCTCAGATTCCACAGAAATAAGGCTAGCAAAGAGATCCACGAAATACAGATGTAACTCTGTGAGATGAATTAACAGAACACTAAGCAGTTTCTCAGAAAGCTTCTTTCCAGATTTCATCTGAGGATATTTCCTTTTTCAACATAGCCCTCTATGGCCTTCCAAATATCACTTTGCCAATTCCACAAGAACTGTCTTAGCGAAAGGCTTCTGGAGCGGAGAGCTGTAACTCTGTGAGATGATTTCAAAGAACACAAAGAAGTTTCCAAGAAAGCTTCTTTCTTTTGTTACGGGAGGATATTTCCTTTGGCCCTATAGTCTTCAATGGGATCCGAAATATCTGTTCTCAGATTCCACAGAAATAAGGCTAGCAAAGAGATACACGAAATTCAGATGTAACTCTGTGAGATGAATGAACAGAACACTAAGCAGTTTCTCAGAAAGCTTCTTTCCAGATTTCATCTGAGGATATTTCCTTTTTCACCATAGCCCTCTATGGGCTTCCAAATATCACTTTGCCAATTCCACAAGAACTGTCTTAGCGAAAGGCTTCCTGAGGGGAAAGCTGTAACTCTGTGAGATGATTTCACGGAACACAAAGAAGTTTCTCAGAAAGCTTCTTTCTCTTTGTTATCGGAGGATATTTCCTTTGGCCGTATAGTCTTCAAAGGGATCTGAAATACCTGTTCTCAGAATCCACAGAAATAAGGCTAGCAAAGAGATCCACGAAATACAGATGTAACTCTGTGAGATGAATTAACAGAACACTAAGCAGATTCTCAGAAAGCTTCTTTCCAGATTTCATCTGAGGATATTTCCTTTTTCAACATAGCCCTCTATGGGCTTCCAAATATCACTTTGCCAATTCCACAAGAACTGTCTTAGCGAAAGGCTTCTTGAGGGGAAAGCTGTAACTCTGTGAGATGATTTCTCAGAAGGCAAAGAAGTTTCTCAGAAAGCTTCTTTCTCTTTGTTATCAGAGGATATTTCCTTTGGCCCTATAGTCTTCAAAGGGAACCGAAATATCTGTTCTCAGATTCCACAGAAATGAGGCTAGCAAAGAGATCCACGAAATACAGATGTAACTCTGTGAGATGAATTAACAGAACACTAAGCAGTTTCTCAGAAAACTTCTTTCCAGATTCATCTGAGAATATTTCCTTTTTCACCATAGCCCTCTATGGGCTTCCAAATATCACTTTGCCAATTCCACAAGAACTGTCTTAGGGAAAGGCTTCTTGAGGGGAAAGCTGTAACTCTGTGAGATGATTTCACAGAACACAAAGAAGTTTCTAAAAAAGCTTCTTTCTCTTTGTAATCGGAGGATATTTCCTTGGTCCCTATTGTTTTCAAAGGGATCTGAAATACCTGTTCTCAGATTCCACAGAAATAAGGCTAGCAAAGAGATCCACGAAATACAGATGTAACTCTGTGAGATGAATGAACAGAACACTAAGCAGTTTCTCAGAAAGCTTCTTTCCAGATTTCATCTGAGGATATTTCTTTTTCACCATAGCCCTCTATGGGCTTCCAAATATCACTTTGCCAATTCCACAAGAACTGTCTTAGTGAAAGGCTTCTTGAGGGGAAAGCTGTAACTCTGTGAGATGATTTCTCAGAACGCAAAGAAGTTTCTCAGAAAGTTTCTTTCTCTTTGTTATCGTAGGATATTTCCTTTGGCCCTATAGTCTTCAATGGGATCCGAAATATCTGTTCTCAGATTCCACAGAAATAAGGCTAGCAAAGAGATCCACGAAATGCAGATGTAACTCTGTGAGATGAATTAACAGAACACTAAGCAGTTTCTCAGAAAGGTTCTTTCCAGATTTCATCTGAGGATATTTCCTTTTTCACCATAGCCCTCTATGGGCTTCCAAATATCACTTTGCCAATTCCACAAGAAGTGTCTTAGCGAAAGGCTTCTTGAGGGGAAAGCTGTAACTCTGTGAGATGATTTCACGGAACACAAAGAAGTTTCTCAGAAAGCTTCTTTCTCTTTGTTATCGGAGGATATTTCCTTTGGCCGTATAGTCTTCAAAGGGAACCGAAATATCTGTTCTCAGATTCCACAGAAATAAGGCTAGCAAAGAGATCCACGAAATACAGATGTAACTCTGTGAGATGAATTAACAGAACACTAAGCAGATTCTCAGAAAGCTTCTTTCCAGATTTCATCTGAGGATATTTCCTTTTTCACCATAGCCCTCTATGGGCTTCCAAATATCACTTTGCCAATTCCACAAGAACTGTCTTAGCGAAAGGCTTCTTGAGGGGAAAGCTGTAACTCTGTGAGATGATTTCTCAGAAGGCAAAGAAGTTTCTCAGAAAGCTTCTTTCTCTTTGTTATCAGAGGATATTTCCTTTGGCCCTATAGTCTTCAAAGGGAACCGAAATATCTGTTCTCAGATTCCACAGAAATAAGGCTAGCAAAGAGATCCACGAAATACAGATGTAACTCTGTGAGATGAATTAACAGAACACTAAGCAGTTTCTCAGAAAACTTCTTTCCAGATTCATCTGAGAATATTTCCTTTTTCACCATAGCCCTCTATGGGCTTCCAAATATCACTTTGCCAATTCCACAAGAACTGTATTAGGGAAAGGCTTCTTGAGGGGAAAGCTGTAACTCTGTGAGATGATTTCACAGAACACAAAGAAGTTTCTCAGAAACCTTCTTTCTCTTTGTTATGGGAAGACATTTCCTTTGGCCCTATAGTCTTCAATGGGATCCGAAATATCTGTTCTCAGATTCCCCACAAATAAGGCTAGCAAAGATATCCACGAAATACAGATGTAACTCTGTGAGATGAATTAACAGAACACTAAGCAGTTTCTCAGAAAGCTTCTTTCCAGATTTCATCTGAGGATATTTCCTTTTTCACCATAGCCCTCTATGGGCTTCCAAATATCACTTTGCCAATTCCACAAGAACTGTCTTAGCGAAAGGCTTCTTGAGGGGAAAGCTGTAACACTGTGAGATGATTTCACGGAACACAAAAAAGTTTCTCAGAAAGATTCTTTCTCTTTGTTATCGGAGGATATTTCCTTTGGCCGTATAGTCTTCAAAGGGAACCGATATATCTGTTCTCAGATTCCACAGAAATAAGGCTAGCAAAGAGATCCACGAAATACAGATGTAACTCTGTGAGATGAATTAACAGAACACTAAGCAGTTTCTCAGAAAGCTTCTTTCCAGATTTCATCTGAGGATATTTCCTTTTTCAACATAGCCCTCTATGGCCTTCCAAATATCACTTTGCCAATTCCACAAGAACTGTCTTAGCGAAAGGCTTCTGGAGCGGAGAGCTGTAACTCTGTGAGATGATTTCAAAGAACACAAAGAAGTTTCCAAGAAAGCTTCTTTCTTTTGTTACGGGAGGATATTTCCTTTGGCCCTATAGTCTTCAATGGGATCCGAAATATCTGTTCTCAGATTCCACAGAAATAAGGCTAGCAAAGAGATCCACGAAATTCAGATGTAACTCTGTGAGATGAATGAACAGAACACTAAGCAGTTTCTCAGAAAGCTTCTTTCCAGATTTCATCTGAGGATATTTCCTTTTTCACCATAGCCCTCTATGGGCTTCCAAATATCACTTTGCCAATTCCACAAGAACTGTCTTAGCGAAAGGCTTCTTGAGGGGAAAGCTGTAACTCTGTGAGATGATTTCAAGGAACACAAAGAAGTTTCTCAGAAAGCTTCTTTCTCTTTGTTATCGGAGGATATTTCCTTTGGTCGTATAGTCTTCAAAGGGAACCGAAATATCTGTTCTCAGATTCCACAGAAATAAGGCTAGCAAAGAGATCCACGAAATACAGATGTAACTCTGTGAGATGAATTAACAGAACACTAAGCAGATTCTCAGAAAGCTTCTTTCCAGATTTCATCTGAGGATATTTCCTTTTTCACCATAGCCCTCTATGGGCTTCCAAATATCACTTTGCCAATTCCACAAGAACTGTCTTAGCGAAAGGCTTCTTGAGGGGAAAGCTGTAACTCTGTGAGATGATTTCTCAGAACGCAAAGAAGTTTCTCAGAAAGCTTCTTTCTCTTTGTTATCAAAGGATATTTCCTTTGGCCCTATAGTTTTCAAAGGGAACCGAAATATCTGTTCTCAGATTCCACAGAAATAAGGCTAGCAAAGAGATCCACGAAATACAGATGTAACTCTGTGAGATGAATTAACAGAACACTAAGCAGTTTCTCAGAAAACTTCTTTCCAGATTCATCTGAGAATATTTCCTTTTTCACCATAGCCCTCTATGGGCTTCCAAATATCACTTTGCCTATTCCACAAGAACTGTCTTAGGGAAAGGCTTCTTGAGGGGAAAGCTGTAACTCTGTGAGATGATTTCACAGAACACAAAGAAGTTTCTAAAAAAGCTTCTTTCTCTTTGTAATCGGAGGATATTTCCTTTGTCCCTATAGTCTTCAAAGGGATCTGAAATACCTGTTCTCAGATTCCACAGAAATAAGGCTAGCAAAGAGATCCACGAAATACAGATGTAACTCTGTGAGATGAATGAACAGAACACTAAGCAGTTTCTCAGAAAGCTTCTTTCCAGATTTCATCTGAGGATATTTCTTTTTCACCATAGCCCTCTATGGGCTTCCAAATATCACTTTGCCAATTCCACAAGAACTGTCTTAGTGAAAGGCTTCTTGAGGGGAAAGCTGTAACTCTGTGAGATGATTTCTCAGAACGCAAAGAAGTTTCTCAGAAAGTTTTTTCTCTTTGTTATCGGAGGATATTTCCTTTGGCCCTATAGTCTTCAATGGGATCCGAAATATCTGTTCTCAGATTCCACAGAAATAAGGCTAGCAAAGAGATCCACGAAATACAGATGTAACTCTGTGAGATGAATTAACAGAACACTAAGCAGTTTCTCAGAAAGCTTCTTTCCAGATTTCATCTGAGGATATTTCCTTTTTCACCATAGCCCTCTATGGGCTTCCAAATATCACTTTGCCAATTCCACAAGAACTGTCTTAGCGAAAGGCTTCCTGAGGGGAAAGCTGTAACTCTGTGAGATGATTTCACGGAACACAAAGAAGTTTCTCAGAAAGCTTCTTTCTCTTTGTTATCGGAGGATATTTCCTTTGGCCGTATAGTCTTCAAAGGGATCTGAAATACCTGTTCTCAGAATCCACAGAAATAAGGCTAGCAAAGAGATCCACGAAATACAGATGTAACTCTGTGAGATGAATTAACAGAACACTAAGCAGATTCTCAGAAAGCTTCTTTCCAGATTTCATCTGAGGATATTTCCTTTTTCAACATAGCCCTCTATGGGCTTCCAAATATCACTTTGCCAATTCCACAAGAACTGTCTTAGCGAAAGGCTTCTTGAGGGGAAAGCTGTAACTCTGTGAGATGATTTCTCAGAAGGCAAAGAAGTTTCTCAGAAAGCTTCTTTCTCTTTGTTATCAGAGGATATTTCCTTTGGCCCTATAGTCTTCAAAGGGAACCGAAATATCTGTTCTCAGATTCCACAGAAATAAGGCTAGCAAAGAGATCCACGAAATACAGATGTAACTCTGTGAGATGAATTAACAGAACACTAAGCAGTTTCTCAGAAAACTTCTTTCCAGATTCATCTGAGAATATTTCCTTTTTCACCATAGCCCTCTATGGGCTTCCAAATATCACTTTGCCAATTCCACAAGAACTGTCTTAGGGAAAGGCTTCTTGAGGGGAAAGCTGTAACTCTGTGAGATGATTTCACAGAACACAAAGAAGTTTCTAAAAAAGCTTCTTTCTCTTTGTAATCGGAGGATATTTCCTTGGTCCCTATTGTTTTCAAAGGGATCTGAAATACCTGTTCTCAGATTCCACAGAAATAAGGCTAGCAAAGAGATCCACGAAATACAGATGTAACTCTGTGAGATGAATGAACAGAACACTAAGCAGTTTCTCAGAAAGCTTCTTTCCAGATTTCATCTGAGGATATTTCTTTTTCACCATAGCCCTCTATGGGCTTCCAAATATCACTTTGCCAATTCCACAAGAACTGTCTTAGTGAAAGGCTTCTTGAGGGGAAAGCTGTAACTCTGTGAGATGATTTCTCAGAACGCAAAGAAGTTTCTCAGAAAGTTTCTTTCTCTTTGTTATCGTAGGATATTTCCTTTGGCCCTATAGTCTTCAATGGGATCCGAAATATCTGTTCTCAGATTCCACAGAAATAAGGCTAGCAAAGAGATCCACGAAATGCAGATGTAACTCTGTGAGATGAATTAACAGAACACTAAGCAGTTTCTCAGAAAACTTCTTTCCAGATTCATCTGAGAATATTTCCTTTTTCACCATAGCCCTCTATGGGCTTCCAAATATCACTTTGCCAATTCCACAAGAACTGTCTTAGGGAAAGGCTTCTTGAGGGGAAAGCTGTAACTCTGTGAGATGATTTCACAGAACACAAAGAAGTTTCTAAAACAGCTTCTTTCTCTTTGTAATCGGAGGATATTTCCTTGGTCCCTATTGTTTTCAAAGGGATCTGAAATACCTGTTCTCAGATTCCACAGAAATAAGGCTAGCAAAGAGATCCACGAAATACAGATGTAACTCTGTGTGATGAATTAACAGAACACTAAGCAGTTTCTCAGAAAGCTTATTTCCAGATTTCATCTGAGGATATTTCCTTTTTCACCATAGCCCTCTATGGGCTTCCAAATATCACTTTGCCAATTCCACAAGAACTGTCTTAGCGAAAGGCTTCTTGAGGGGAAAGCTGTAACTCTGTGAGATGATTTCACGGAACACAAAGAAGTTTCTCAGAAAGCTTCTTTCTCTTTGTTATCGGAGGATATTTCCTTTGGCCGTATAGTCTTCAAAGGGAACCGAAATATCTGTTCTCAGATTCCACAGAAATAAGGCTAGCAAAGAGATCCACGAAATACAGATGAAACTCTGTGAGATGAATTAACAGAACACTAAGCAGATTCTCAGAAAGCTTCTTTCCAGATTTCATCTGAGGATATTTACTTTTTCACCATAGCCCTCTATGGGCTTCCAAATATCACTTTGCCAATTCCACAAGAACTGTCTTAGCGAAAGGCTTCTTGAGGGGAAACCTGTAACTCTGTGAGATGATTTCTCAGAAGGCAAAGAAGTTTCTCAGAAAGCTTCTATCTCTTTGTTATCAGAGGATATTTCCTTTGGCCCTATAGTCTTCAATGGGAACCGAAATATCTGTTCTCAGATTCCACAGAAATAAGGCTAGCAAAGAGATCCACGAAATACAGATGTAACTCTGTGAGATGAATTAACAGAACACTAAGCAGTTTCTCAGAAAACTTCTTTCCAGATTCATCTGAGAATATTTCCTTTTTCACCATAGCCCTCTATGGGCTTCCAAATATCACTTTGCCAATTCCACAAGAACTGTCTTAGGGAAAGGCTTCTTAAGGGGAAAGCTGTAACTCTGTGAGATGATTTCACAGAACACAAAGAAGTTTCTCAGAAACCTTCTTTCTCTTTGTTATGGGAAGACATTTCCTTTGGCCCTATAGTCTTCAATGGGATCCGAAATATCTGTTCTCAGATTCCCCACAAATAAGGCTAGCAAAGATATCCACGAAATACAGATGTAACTCTGTGAGATGAATTAACAGAACACTAAGCAGTTTCTCAGAAAGCTTCTTTCCAGATTTCATCTGAGGATATTTCCTTTTTCACCATAGCCCACTATGGGCTTCCAAATATCACTTTGCCAATTCCACAAGAACTGTCTTAGCGAAAGGCTTCTTGAGGGGAAAGCTGTAACTCTGTGAGATGATTTCACGGAACACAAAAAAGTTTCTCAAAAAGATTCTTTCTCTTTGTTATCGGAGGATATTTCCTTTGGCCGTATAGTCTTCAAAGGGAACCGAAATATCTGTTCTCAGATTCCACAGAAATAAGGCTAGCAAAGAGATCCACGAAACACAGATGTAACTCTGTGAGATGAATTATCAGAACACTAAGCAGATTCTCAGAAAGCTTCTTTCCAGATTTCATCTGAGGATATTTCCTTTTTCACCGTAGCCCTCTATGGGCTTCCAAATATCACTTTGCCAATTCCACAAGAACTGTCTTAGCGAAAGGCTTCTTGAGGGGAAAGCTGTAACTCTGTGAGATGATTTCTCAGAAGGCAAAGAAGTTTCTCAGAAAGCTTCTTTCTCTTTGTTATCAGAGGATATTTCCTTTGGCCCTATAGTCTTCAAAGGGAACCGAAATATCTGTTCTCAGATTCCACAGAAATAAGGCTAGCAAAGAGATCCAAGAAATACAGATGTAACTCTGTGAGATGAATTAACAGAACACTAAGCAGTTTCTCAGAAAACTTCTTTCCAGATTCATCTGAGAATATTTCCTTTTTCACCATAGCCCTCTATGGGCTTCCAAATATCACTTTGCCAATTCCACAAGAACTGTCTTAGGGAAAGGCTTCTTGAGGGGAAAGCTGTAACTCTGTGAGATGATTTCTCAGAACGCAAAGAAGTTTCTCAGAAAGTTTCTTTGTCTTTGTTATCGGAGGATATTTCCTTTGGCCCTATAGTCTTCAATGGGATCCCAAATATCTGTTCTCAGATTCCACAGAAATAAGGCTAGCAAAGAGATCCACGAAATACAGATGTAACTCTGTGTGATGAATTAACAGAACACTAAGCAGTTTCTCAGAAAGCTTATTTCCAGATTTCATCTGAGGATATTTCCTTTTTCACCATAGCCCTCTATGGGCTTCCAAATATCACTTTGCCAATTCCACAAGAACTGTCTTAGCGAAAGGCTTCTTGAGGGGAAAGCTGTAACTCTGTGAGATGATTTCACGGAACACAAAGAAGTTTCTCAGAAAGCTTCTTTCTCTTTGTTATCGGAGGATATTTCCTTTGGCCGTATAGTCTTCAAAGGGAACCGAAATATCTGTTCTCAGATTCCACAGAAATAAGGCTAGCAAAGAGATCCACGAAATACAGATGTAACTCTGTGAGATGAATGAAGAGAAGACTAAGCAGATTCTCAGAAAGCTTCTTTCCAGATTTCATCTGAGGATATTTCCTTTTTCACCATAGCCCTCTATGGGCTTCCAAATATCACTTTGCCAATTCCACAAGAACTGTCTTAGCGAAAGGCTTCTTGAGGGGAAAGCTGTAACTCTGTGAGATGATTTCTCAGAACGCAAAGAAGTTTCTCAGAAAGCTTCTTTCTCTTTGTTATCAGAGGATATTTCCTTTGGCCCTATAGTCTTCAAAGGGATCCGAAATATCTGTTCTCAGATTCCACAGAAATAAGGCTAGCAAAGAGATCCACGAAATACAGATGTAACTCTGTGACATGAATTAACAGAACACTGAGTAGTTTCTCAGAAATCTTCTTTCCTGATTCATCTGAGGATATTTCCTTTTTCACCATAGCCCTCTATGGGCTTCCAAATATCACTTTGCCAATTCCACAAGAAGTGTCTTAGCGAAAGGCTTCTTGAGGGGAAAGCTGCAACTCTGTGAGATGATTTCACAGAACACAAAGAAGTTTCTAAAAAAGCTTCTTTCTCTTTGTAATCGGAGGATATTTCCTTTGTCCCTATAGTCTTCAAAGGGATCTGAAATACCTGTTCCCAGATTCCACAGAAATAAGGCTAGCAAAGAGATCCACGAAATATAGATGTAACTCTGTGAGATGAAGTAACAGAACACTAAGCAGTTTCTCAGAAAGCTTCTTTCGAGATTTCATCTGAGGATATTTCCTTTTTCACCATAGCCCTCTATGGGCTTCCAAATATCACTTTGCCAATTCCACAAGAACTGTCTTAGCGAAGGGCTTCTTGAGGGGAAAGCTGTAACTCTGTGACATGATTTCACGGAACACAAAGAAGTTTCTCAGAAAGCTTCTTTCTCTTTGTTATCGTAGGATATTTCCTTTGGCCGTATAGTCTTCAAAGGGAACCGAAATATCTGTTCTCAGATTCCACAGAAATAAGGCTAGCAAAGAGATCCACGAAATACAGATGTAACTCTGTGAGATGAATTAACAGAACACTAAGCAGATTCTCAGAAAGCTTCTTTCCAGATTTCATCTGAGGATATTTCCTTTTTCACCATAGCCCTCTATGGGCTTCCAAATATCACTTTGCCAATTCCACAAGAACTGTCTTAGCGAAAGGCTTCTTGAGGGGAAAGCTGTAACTCTGTGAGATGATTTCTCAGAACGCAAAGAAGTTTCTCAGAAAGCTTCTTTCTCTTTGTTATCAGAGGATATTTGTTTGGCCCTATAGTCTTCAAAGGGAACCGAAATATCTGTTCTCAGATTCCACAGAAATAAGGCTAGCAAAGAGATCCACGAAATACAGATGTAACTCTCTGAGATGAATTAACAGAACACTAAGCAGTTTCTCAGAAAACTTCTTTCCAGATTCATCTGAGAATATTTCCTTTTTCACCATAGCCCTCTATGGGCTTCCAAATATCACTTTGCCAATTCCACAAGAACTGTCTTAGGGAAAGGCTTCTTGAGGGGAAAGCTGTAACTCTGTGAGATGATTTCACAGAACACAAAGAAGTTTCTAAAAAAGCTTCTTTCTCTTTGTAATCGGAGGATAATTCCTTTGTCCCTATAGTCTTCAAAGGGATCTGAAATACCTGTTCTCAGATACCACAGAAATAAGGCTAGCAAAGAGATCCACGAAATACAGATGTAACGCTGTGAGATGAATGAACAGAACACTGAGCAGTTTCTCAGAAAGCTTCTTTCCAGATTTCATCTGAGGATATTTCTTTTTCACCATAGCCCTCTATGGGCTTCCAAATATCACTTTGCAAATTCCACAAGAACTGTCTTAGCGAAAGGCTTCTTGAGGGGAAAGCTGTAACTCTGTGAGATGATTTCTCAGAACGCAAAGAAGTTTCTCAGAAAGCTTCTTTCTCTTTGTTATCAGAGGATATTTCCTTTGGCCCTATAGTCTTCAAAGGGAACCGAAATATCTGTTCTCAGATTCCACAGAAATAAGGCTAGCAAAGAGATCCACGAAATACAGATGTAACTCTGTGACATGAATTAACAGAACACTGAGTAGTTTCTCAGAAATCTTCTTTCCTGATTCATCTGAGGATATTTCCTTTTTCACCATAGCCCTCTATGGGCTTCCAAATATCACGTTGCCAATTCCACAAGAAGTGTCTTAGCGAAAGGCTTCTTGAGGGGAAAGCTGCAACTCTGTGAGATGATTTCACAGAACACAAAGAAGTTTCTAAAAAAGCTTCTTTCTCTTTGTAATCGGAGGATATTTCCTTTGTCCCTATAGTCTTCAAAGGGATCTGAAATACCTGTTCCCAGATTCCACAGAAATAAGGCTAGCAAAGAGATCCACGAAATATAGATGTAACTCTGTGAGATGAAGTAACAGAACACTAAGCAGTTTCTCAGAAAGCTTCTTTCGAGATTTCATCTGAGGATATTTCCTTTTTCACCATAGCCCTCTATGGGCTTCCAAATATCACTTTGCCAATTCCACAAGAACTGTCTTAGCGAAAGGCTTCTTGAGGGGAAAGCTGTAACTCTGTGACATGATTTCACGGAACACAAAGAAGTTTCTCAGAAAGCTTCTTTCTCTTTGTTATCGTAGGATATTTCCTTTGGCCGTATAGTCTTCAAAGGGAACCGAAATATCTGTTCTCAGATTCCACAGAAATAAGGCTAGCAAAGAGATCCACGAAATACAGATGTAACTCTGTGAGATGAATTAACAGAACACTAAGCAGATTCTCAGAAAGCTTCTTTCCAGATTTCATCTGAGGATATTTCCTTTTTCACCATAGCCCTCTATGGGCTTCCAAATATCACTTTGCCAATTCCACAAGAACTGTCTTAGCGAAAGGCTTCTTGAGGGGAAAGCTGTAACTCTGTGAGATGATTTCTCAGAACGCAAAGAAGTTTCTCAGAAAGCTTCTTTCTCTTTGTTATCAGAGGATATTTGTTTGGCCCTATAGTCTTCAAAGGGAACCGAAATATCTGTTCTCAGATTCCACAGAAATAAGGCTAGCAAAGAGATCCACGAAATACAGATGTAACTCTCTGAGATGAATTAACAGAACACTAAGCAGTTTCTCAGAAAACTTCTTTCCAGATTCATCTGAGAATATTTCCTTTTTCACCATAGCCCTCTATGGGCTTCCAAATATCACTTTGCCAATTCCACAAGAACTGTCTTAGGGAAAGGCTTCTTGAGGGGAAAGCTGTAACTCTGTGAGATGATTTCACAGAACACAAAGAAGTTTCTAAAAAAGCTTCTTTCTCTTTGTAATCGGAGGATAATTCCTTTGTCCCTATAGTCTTCAAAGGGATCTGAAATACCTGTTCTCAGATACCACAGAAATAAGGCTAGCAAAGAGATCCACGAAATACAGATGTAACGCTGTGAGATGAATGAACAGAACACTAAGCAGTTTCTCAGAAAGCTTCTTTCCAGATTTCATCTGAGGATATTTCTTTTTCACCATAGCCCTCTATGGGCTTCCAAATATCACTTTGCAAATTCCACAAGAACTGTCTTAGTGAAAGGCTTCTTGAGGGGAAAGCTGTAACTCTGTGAGATGATTTCTCAGAACGCAAAGAAGTTTCTCAGAAAGTTTCTTTCTCTTTGTTATCGGAGGATATTTCCTTTGGCCCTATAGTCTTCAATGGGATCCGAAATATCTGTTCTCAGATTCCACAGAAATAAGGCTAGCAAAGAGATCCACGAAATACAGATGTAACTCTGTGAGATGAATTAACAGAACACTAAGCAGTTTCTCAGAAAGCTTCTTTCCAGATTTCATCAGAGGATATTTCCTTTTTCAGCATAGCCCTCTATGGGCTTCCAAATATCACTTTGACAATTCCACAAGAACTGTCTTAACGAAAGGCTTCTTGAGGGGAAAGCTGTAACTCTGTGAGATGATTTCACAGAACACAAAGAAGTATCTCAGAAACCTTCTTTCTCTTTGTTATCGGAAGACATTTCCTTTGGCCCTATAGTCTTCAATGGGATCCGAAATATCTGTTCTCAGATTCCACAGAAATAAGGTAGCAAAGATATCCACGAAATACAGATGTAACTCTGTGAGATGAATTAACAGAAAACTAAGCAGTTTCTCAGAAAGCTTCTTTCCAGATTTCATCTGAGGATATTCCCTTTTTCACCATAGCCCTCTATGGGATTCCAAATATCACTTTGCCAATTCCACAAGAACTGTCCTTGCGAAAGGATTCTTGAGGGGAAAGCTGTAACTCTGTGAGATGATTTCACAGAACACACAGAAGTTTCCAAGAAAGCTTCTTTCTCTTTGTTATGGGAGGATATTTCCTTTGGTCCTATAGTCTTCAATGGGATCCGAAATATCTGTTCTCAGATTCCACAGAAATAAGGCTAGCAAAGAGATCCACGAAATACAGATGTAACTCTGTGAGATGAATGAAGAGAACACTTAGCAGATTCTCAGAAAGCTTCTTTCCAGATTTCATCTGAGGATATTTCCTTTTTCACCATAGCCCTCTATGGGCTTCCAAATATCACTTTGCCAATTCCACAAGAACTGTCTTAGCGAAAGGCTTCTTGAGGGGAAAGCTGTAACTCTGTGAGATGATTTCTCAGAACGCAAAGAAGTTTCTCAGAAAGCTTCTTTCTCTTTGTTATCAGAGGATATTTCCTTTGGCCCTATAGTCTTCAAAGGGAACCGAAATATCTGTTCTCAGATTCCACAGAAATAAGGCTAGCAAAGAGATCCACGAAATACAGATGTAACTCTGTGACATGAATTAACAGAACACTGAGTAGTTTCTCAGAAATCTTCTTTCCTGATTCATCTGAGGATATTTCCTTTTTCACCATAGCCCTCTATGGGCTTCCAAATATCACTTTGCCAATTCCACAAGAAGTGTCTTAGCGAAAGGCTTCTTGAGGGGAAAGCTGCAACTCTGTGAGATGATTTCACAGAACACAAAGAAGTTTCTAAAAAAGCTTCTTTCTCTTTGTAATCGGAGGATATTTCCTTTGTCCCTATAGTCTTCAAAGGGATCTGAAATACCTGTTCCCAGATTCCACAGAAATAAGGCTAGCAAAGAGATCCACGAAATATAGATGTAACTCTGTGAGATGAATTAACAGAACACTAAGCAGTTTCTCAGAAAGCTTCTTTCGAGATTTCATCTGAGGATATTTCCTTTTTCACCATAGCCCTCTATGGGCTTCCAAATATCACTTTGCCAATTCCACAAGAACTGTCTTAGCGAAAGGCTTCTTGAGGGGAAAGCTGTAACTCTGTGAGATGATTTCACGGAACACAAAGAAGTTTCTCAGAAAGCTTCTTTCTCTTTGTTATCGGAGGATATTTCCTTTGGCCGTATAGTCTTCAAAAGGAACCGAAATATCTGTTCTCAGATTCCACAGAAATAAGGCTAGCAAAGAGATCCACGAAATACAGATGTAACTCTGTGAGATGAATTAACAGAACACTAAGCAGATTCTCAGAAAGCTTCTTTCCAGATTTCATCTGAGGATATTTCCTTTTTCACCATAGCCCTCTATGGGCTTCCAAATATCACTTTGCCAATTCCACAAGAACTGTCTTAGCGAAAGGCTTCTTGAGGGGAAAGCTGTAACTCTGTGAGATGATTTCCCAGAACGCAAAGAAGTTTCTCAGAAAGCTTCTTTCTCTTTGTTATCAGAGGATATTTGTTTGGCCCTATAGTCTTCAAAGGGAACCGAAATATCTGTTCTCAGATTCCACAGAAATAAGGCTAGCAAAGAGATCCACGAAATACAGATGTAACTCTCTGAGATGAATTAACAGAACACTGAGTAGTTTCTCAGAAATCTTCTTTCCTGATTCATCTGAGGATATTTCCTTTTTCACCATAGCCCTCTATGGGCTTCCAAATATCACTTTGCCAATTCCACAAGAACTGTCTTAGTGAAAGGCTTCTTGAGGGGAAAGCTGTAACTCTGTGAGATGATTTCTCAGAACGCAAAGAAGTTTCTCAGAAAGTTTCTTTCTCTTTGTTATCGGAGGATATTTCCTTTGGCCCTATAGTCTTCAATGGGATCCGAAATATCTGTTCTCAGATTCCACAGAAATAAGGCTAGCAAAGAGATCCACGAAATACAGATGTAACTCTGTGAGATGAATGAAGAGAACACTAAGCAGATTCTCAGAAAGCTTCTTTCCAGATTTCATCTGAGGATATTTCCTTTTTCACCATAGCCCTCTATGGGCTTCCAAATATCACTTTGACAATTCCACAAGAACTGTCTTAGTGAAAGGCTTCTTGAGGGGAAAGCTGTAACTCTGTGAGATGATTTCTCAGAACGCAAAGAAGTTTCTCAGAAAGTTTCTTTCTCTTTGTTATCGGAGGATATTTCCTTTGGCCCTATAGTCTTCAATGGGATCCGAAATATCTGTTCTCAGATTCCACAGAAATAAGGCTAGCAAAGAGATCCACGAAATACAGATGTAACTCTGTGAGATGAATTAACAGAACACTAAGCAGTTTCTCAGAAAGCTTCTTTCCAGATTTCATCTGAGGATATTTCCTTTTTCACCATAGCCCTCTATGGGCTTCCAAATATCACTTTGACAATTCCACAAGAACTGTCTTAACGAAAGGCTTCTTGAGGGGAAAGCTGTAACTCTGTGAGATGATTTCACAGAACACAAAGAAGTATCTCAGAAACCTTCTTTCTCTTTGTTATCGGAAGACATTTCCTTTGGCCCTATAGTCTTCAATGGGATCCGAAATATCTGTTCTCAGATTCCACAGAAATAAGGTAGCAAAGATATCCACGAAACACAGATGTAACTCTGTGAGATGAATTAACAGAACACTAAGTAGTTTCTCAGAAAGCTTCTTTCCAGATTTCATCTGAGGATATTTCCTTTTTCACCATAGCCCTCTATGGGATTCCAAATATCACTTTGCCAATTCCACAAGAACTGTCCTAGCGAAAGGATTCTTGAGGGGAAATCTGTAACTCTGTGAGATGATTTCACAGAACACACAGAAGTTTCCAAGAAAGCTTCTTTCTCTTTGTTATGGGAGGATATTTCCTTTGGCCCTATAGTCTTCAATGGGATCCGAAATATCTGTTCTCAGATTCCACAGAAATAAGGCTAGCAAAGAGATCCACGAAATACAGATGTAACTCTGTGAGATGAATGAAGAGAACACTAAGCAGATTCTCAGAAAGCTTCTTTCCAGATTTCATCTGAGGATATTTCCTTTTTCACCATAGCCCTCTATGGGCTTCCAAATATCACTTTGCCAATTCCACAAGAACTGTCTTAGCGAAAGGTTTCTTGAGGGGAAAGCTGTAACTCTGTGAGATGATTTCACAGAACACAAAGAAGTTTCTCAGAAACCTTCTTTCTCTTTGTTATCGGAAGACATTTCCTTTGGCCCTATAGTCTTCAATGGGATCCGAAATATCTGTTCTCAGATTCCACAGAAATAAGGCTAGCAAAGAGATCCACGAAATACAGATGTAGCTCTGTGAGATGAATGAAGAGAACACTAAGCAGATTCTCAGAAAGCTTCTTTCCAGATTTCATCTGAGGATATTTCCTTTTTCACCATAGCCCTCTATGGGCTTCCAAATATCACTTTGCCAATTCCACAAGAACTGTCTTAGCGAAAGGCTTCTTGAGGGGAAAGCTGTAACTCTGTGAGATGATTTCTCAGAACGCAAAGAAGTTTCTCAGAAAGCTTCTTTCTCTTTGTTATCAGAGGATATTTCCTTTGGCCCTATAGTCTTCAAAGGGAACCGAAATATCTGTTCTCAGATTCCACAGAAATAAGGCTAGCAAAGAGATCCACGAAATACAGATGTAACTCTGTGACATGAATTAACAGAACACTGAGTAGTTTCTCAGAAATCTTCTTTCCTGATTCATCTGAGGATATTTCCTTTTTCACCATAGCCCTCTATGGGCTTCCAAATATCACTTTGCCAATTCCACAAGAAGTTTCTTAGCGAAAGGCTTCTTGAGGGGAAAGCTGCAACTCTGTGAGATGATTTCACAGAACACAAAGAAGTTTCTAAAAAAGCTTCTTTCTCTTTGTAATCGGAGGATATTTCCTTTGTCCCTATAGTCTTCAAAGGGATCTGAAATACCTGTTCCCAGATTCCACAGAAATAAGGCTAGCAAAGAGATCCACGAAATATAGATGTAACTCTGTGAGATGAATTAACAGAACACTAAGCAGTTTCTCAGAAAGCTTCTTTCGAGATTTCATCTGAGGATATTTCCTTTTTCACCATAGCCCTCTATGGGCTTCCAAATATCACTTTGCCAATTCCACAAGAACTGTCTTAGCGAAAGGCTTCTTGAGGGGAAAGCTGTAACTCTGTGAGATGATTTCACGGAACACAAAGAAGTTTCTCAGAAAGCTTCTTTCTCTTTGTTATCGTAGTATATTTCCTTTGGCCGTATAGTCTTCAAAGGGAACCGAAATATCTGTTCTCAGATTCCACAGAAATAAGGCTAGCAAAGAGATCCACGAAATACAGATGTAACTCTGTGAGATGAATTAACAGAACACTAAGCAGATTCTCAGAAAGCTTCTTTCCAGATTTCATCTGAGGATATTTCCTTTTTCACCATAGCCCTCTATGGGCTTCCAAATATCACTTTGCCAATTCCACAAGAACTGTCTTAGCGAAAGGCTTCTTGAGGGGAAAGCTGTAACTCTGTGAGATGATTTCTCAGAACGCAAAGAAGTTTCTCAGAAAGCTTCTTTCTCTTTGTTATCAGAGGATATTTGTTTGGCCCTATAGTCTTCAAAGGGAACCGAAATATCTGTTCTCAGATTCCACAGAAATAAGGCTAGCAAAGAGATCCACGAAATACAGAAGTAACTCTCTGAGATGAATTAACAGAACACTAAGCAGTTTCTCAGAAAACTTCTTTCCAGATTCATCTGAGAATAGTTCCTTTTTCACCATAGCCCTCTATGGGCTTCCAAATATCACTTTGCCAATTCCACAAGAACTGTCTTAGGGAAAGGCTTCTTGAGGGGAAAGCTGTAACTCTGTGAGATGATTTCACAGAACACAAAGAAGTTTCTAAAAAAGCTTCTTTCTCTTTGTAATCGGAGGATAATTCCTTTGTCCCTATAGTCTTCAAAGGGATCTGAAATACCTGTTCTCAGATACCACAGAAATAAGGCTAGCAAAGAGATCCACGAAATACAGATGTAACGCTGTGAGATGAATGAACAGAACACTAAGCAGTTTCTCAGAAAGCTTCTTTCCAGATTTCATCTGAGGATATTTCTTTTTCACCATAGCCCTCTATGGGCTTCCAAATATCACTTTGCAAATTCCACAAGAACTGTCTTAGTGAAAGGCTTCTTGAGGGGAAAGCTGTAACTCTGTGAGATGATTTCTCAGAACGCAAAGAAGTTTCTCAGAAAGTTTCTTTCTCTTTGTTATCGGAGGATATTTCCTTTGGCCCTATAGTCTTCAATGGGATCCGAAATATCTGTTCTCAGATTCCACAGAAATAAGGCTAGCAAAGAGATCCACGAAATACAGATGTAACTCTGTGAGATGAATTAACAGAACACTAAGCAGTTTCTCAGAAAGCTTCTTTCCAGATTTCATCAGAGGATATTTCCTTTTTCAGCATAGCCCTCTATGGGCTTCCAAATATCACTTTGACAATTCCACAAGAACTGTCTTAACGAAAGGCTTCTTGAGGGGAAAGCTGTAACTCTGTGAGATGATTTCACAGAACACAAAGAAGTATCTCAGAAACCTTCTTTCTCTTTGTTATCGGAAGACATTTCCTTTGGCCCTATAGTCTTCAATGGGATCCGAAATATCTGTTCTCAGATTCCACAGAAATAAGGTAGCAAAGATATCCACGAAATACAGATGTAACTGTGTGAGATGAATTAACAGAAAACTAAGTAGTTTCTCAGAAAGCTTCTTTCCAGATTTCATCTGAGGATATTTCCTTTTTCACCATAGCCCTCTATGGGATTCCAAATATCACTTTGCCAATTCCACAAGAACTGTCCTTGCGAAAGGATTCTTGAGGGGAAAGCTGTAACTCTGTGAGATGATTTCACAGAACACACAGAAGTTTCCAAGAAAGCTTCTTTCTCTTTGTTATGGGAGGATATTTCCTTTGGCCCTATAGTCTTCAATGGGATCCGAAATATCTGTTCTCAGATTCCACAGAAATAAGGCTAGCAAAGAGATCCACGAAATACAGATGTAACTCTGTGAGATGAATGAAGAGAACACTTAGCAGATTCTCAGAAAGCTTCTTTCCAGATTTCATCTGAGGATATTTCCTTTTTCACCATAGCCCTCTATGGGCTTCCAAATATCACTTTGCCAATTCCACAAGAACTGTCTTAGCGAAAGGCTACTTGAGGGGAAAGCTGTAACTCTGTGAGATGATTTCTCAGAACGCAAAGAAGTTTCTCAGAAAGCTTCTTTCTCTTTGTTATCAGAGGATATTTCCTTTGGCCCTATAGTCTTCAAAGGGAACCGAAATATCTGTTCTCAGATTCCACAGAAATAAGGCTAGCAAAGAGATCCACGAAATACAGATGTAACTCTGTGACATGAATTAACAGAACACTGAGTAGTTTCTCAGAAATCTTCTTTCCTGATTCATCTGAGGATATTTCCTTTTTCACCATAGCCCTCTATGGGCTTCCAAATATCACTTTGCCAATTCCACAAGAAGTGTCTTAGCGAAAGGCTTCTTGAGGGGAAAGCTGCAACTCTGTGAGATGATTTCACAGAACACAAAGAAGTTTCTAAAAAAGCTTCTTTCTCTTTGTAATCGGAGGATATTTCCTTTGTCCCTATAGTCTTCAAAGGGATCTGAAATACCTGTTCCCAGATTCCACAGAAATAAGGCTAGCAAAGAGATCCACGAAATATAGATGTAACTCTGTGAGATGAATTAACAGAACACTAAGCAGTTTCTCAGAAAGCTTCTTTCGAGATTTCATCTGAGGATATTTCCTTTTTCACCATAGCCCTCTATGGGCTTCCAAATATCACTTTGCCAATTCCACAAGAACTGTCTTAGCGAAAGGCTTCTTGAGGGGAAAGCTGTAACTCTGTGAGATGATTTCACGGAACACAAAGAAGTTTCTCAGAAAGCTTCTTTCTCTTTGTTATCGGAGGATATTTCCTTTGGCCGTATAGTCTTCAAAGGGAACCGAAATATCTGTTCTCAGATTCCACAGAAATAAGGCTAGCAAAGAGATCCACGAAATACAGATGTAACTCTGTGAGATGAATTAACAGAACACTAAGCAGATTCTCAGAAAGCTTCTTTCCAGATTTCATCTGAGGATATTTCCTTTTTCACCATAGCCCTCTATGGGATTCCAAATATCACTTTGCCAATTCCACAAGAACTGTCTTAGCGAAAGGCTTCTTGAGGGGAAAGCTGTAACTCTGTGAGATGATTTCTCAGAACGCAAAGAAGTTTCTCAGAAAGCTTCTTTCTCTTTGTTATCAGAGGATATTTGTTTGGCCCTATAGTCTTCAAAGGGAACCGAAATATCTGTTCTCAGATTCCACAGAAATAAGGCTAGCAAAGAGATCCACGAAATACAGATGTAACTCTCTGAGATGAATTAACAGAACACTGAGTAGTTTCTCAGAAATCTTCTTTCCTGATTCATCTGAGGATATTTCCTTTTTCACCATAGCCCTCTATGGGCTTCCAAATATCACTTTGCCAATTCCACAAGAACTGTCTTAGTGAAAGGCTTCTTGAGGGGAAAGCTGTAACTCTGTGAGATGATTTCTCAGAACGCAAAGAAGTTTCTCAGAAAGTTTCTTTCTCTTTGTTATCGGAGGATATTTCCTTTGGCCCTATAGTCTTCAATGGGATCCGAAATATCTGTTCTCAGATTCCACAGAAATAAGGCTAGCAAAGAGATCCACGAAATACAGATGTAACTCTGTGAGATGAATGAAGAGAACACTAAGCAGATTCTCAGAAAGCTTCTTTCCAGATTTCATCTGAGGATATTTCCTTTTTCACCATAGCCCTCTATGGGCTTCCAAATATCACTTTGACAATTCCACAAGAACTGTCTTAACGAAAGGCTTCTTGAGGGGAAAGCTGTAACTCTGTGAGATGATTTCACAGAACACAAAGAAGTATCTCAGAAACCTTCTTTCTCTTTGTTATCGGAAGACATTTCCTTTGGCCCTATAATCTTCAATGGGATCCGAAATATCTGTTCTCAGATTCCACAAAAATAAGGTAGCAAAGATATCCACGAAATACAGATGTAACTCTGTGAGATGAATTAACAGAACACTAAGTAGTTTCTCAGAAAGCTTCTTTCCAGATTTCATCTGAGGATATTTCCTTTTTCACCATAGACCTCTATGGGATTCCAAATATCACTTTGCCAATTCCACAAGAACTGTCCTAGCGAAAGAATTCTTGAGGGGAAAGCTGTAACTCTGTGAGATGATTTCACAGAACACACAGAAGTTTCCAAGAAAGGTTCTTTCTCTTTGTTATGGGAGGATATTTCCTTTGGCCCTATAGTCTTCAATGGGATCCGAAATATCTGATCTCAGATTCCACAGAAATAAGGCTAGCAAAGAGATCCACGAAATACAGATGTAACTCTGTGAGATGAATGAAGAGAACACTAAGCAGATTCTCAGAAAGCTTCTTTCCAGATTTCATCTGAGGATATTTCCTTTTTCACCATAGCCCTCTATGGGCTTCCAAATATCACTTTGCCAATTCCACAAGAACTGTCTTAGCGAAAGGCTTCTTGAGGGGAAAGCTGTAACTCTGTGAGATGATTTCACGGAACACAAAGAAGTGTCTCAGAAAGCTTCTTTCTCTTTGTTATCGGAGGATATTGCCTTTGGCCGTATAGTCTTCAAAGGGAACCGAAATATCTGTTCTCAGATTCCACAGAAATAAGGCTAGCAAAGAGATCCACGAAATACAGATGTAACTCTGTGACATGAATTAAGAGAACACTGAGTAGTTTCTCAGAAATCTTCTTTCCTGATTCATCTGAGGATATTTCCTTTTTCACCGTAGCCCTCTATGGGCTTCCAAATATCACTTTGCCAATTCCACAAGAAGTGTCTTAGCGAAAGGCTTCTTGAGGGGAAAGCTGCAACTCTGTGAGATGATTTCACAGAACACAAAGAAGTTTCTAAAAAAGCTTCTTTCTCTTTGTAATCGGAGGATATTTCCTTTGTCCCTATAGTCTTCAAAGGGATCTGAAATACCTGTTCCCAGATTCCACAGAAATAAGGCTAGCAAAGAGATCCACGAAATATAGATGTAACTCTGTGAGATGAATTAACAGAACACTAAGCAGTTTCTCAGAAAGCTTCTTTCGAGATTTCATCTGAGGATATTTCCTTTTTCACCATAGCCCTCTATGGGCTTCCAAATATCACTTTGCCAATTCCACAAGAACTGTCTTAGCGAAAGGCTTCTTGAGGGGAAAGCTGTAACTCTGTGAGATGATTTCACGGAACACAAAGAAGTTTCTCAGAAAGCTTCTTTCTCTTTGTTATCGTAGGATATTTCCTTTGGCCGTATAGTCTTCAAAGGGAACCGAAATATCTGTTCTCAGATTCCACAGAAATAAGGCTAGCAAAGAGATCCACGAAATACAGATGTAACTCTGTGAGATGAATTAACAGAACACTAAGCAGATTCTCAGAAAGCTTCTTTCCAGATTTCATCTGAGGATATTTCCTTTTTCACCATAGCCCTCTATGGGCTTCCAAATATCACTTTGCCAATTCCACAAGAACTGTCTTAGCGAAAGGCTTCTTGAGGGGAAAGCTGTAACTCTGTGAGATGATTTCTCAGAACGCAAAGAAGTTTCTCAGAAAGCTTCTTTCTCTTTGTTATCAGAGGATATTTGTTTGGCCCTATAGTCTTCAAAGGGAACCGAAATATCTGTTCTCAGATTCCACAGAAATAAGGCTAGCAAAGAGATCCACGAAATACAGATGTAACTCTCTGAGATGAATTAACAGAACACTAAGCAGTTTCTCAGAAAACTTCTTTCCAGATTCATCTGAGAATATTTCCTTTTTCACCATAGCCCTCTATGGGCTTCCAAATATCACTTTGCCAATTCCACAAGAACTGTCTTAGGGAAAGGCTTCTTGAGGGGAAAGCTGTAACTCTGTGAGATGATTTCACAGAACACAAAGAAGTTTCTAAAAAAGCTTCTTTCTCTTTGTAATCGGAGGATAATTCCTTTGTCCCTATAGTCTTCAAAGGGATCTGAAATACCTGTTCTCAGATACCACAGAAATAAGGCTAGCAAAGAGATCCACGAAATACAGATGTAACGCTGTGAGATGAATGAACAGAACACTAAGCAGTTTCTCAGAAAGCTTCTTTCCAGATTTCATCTGAGGATATTTCTTTTTCACCATAGCCCTCTATGGGCTTCCAAATATCACTTTGCAAATTCCACAAGAACTGTCTTAGTGAAAGGCTTCTTGAGGGGAAAGCTGTAACTCTGTGAGATGATTTCTCAGAACGCAAAGAAGTTTCTCAGAAAGTTTCTTTCTCTTTGTTATCGGAGGATATTTCCTTTGGCCCTATAGTCTTCAATGGGATCCGAAATATCTGTTCTCAGATTCCACAGAAATAAGGCTAGCAAAGAGATCCACGAAATACAGATGTAACTCTGTGAGATGAATTAACAGAACACTAAGCAGTTTCTCAGAAAGCTTCTTTCCAGATTTCATCTGAGGATATTTCCTTTTTCACCATAGCCCTCTATGGGCTTCCAAATATCACTTTGACAATTCCACAAGAACTGTCTTAACGAAAGGCTTCTTGAGGGGAAAGCTGTAACTCTGTGAGATGATTTCACAGAACACAAAGAAGTATCTCAGAAACCTTCTTTCTCTTTGTTATCGGAAGACATTTCCTTTGGCCCTATAGTCTTCAATGGGATCCGAAATATCTGTTCTCAGATTCCACAGAAATAAGGTAGCAAAGATATCCACGAAATACAGATGTAACTCTGTGAGATGAATTAACAGAACACTAAGTAGTTTCTCAGAAAGCTTCTTTCCAGATTTCATCTGAGGATATTTCCTTTTTCACCATAGCCCTCTATGGGATTCCAAATATCACTTTGCCAATTCCACAAGAACTGTCCTAGCGAAAGGATTCTTGAGGGGAAAGCTGTAACTCTGTGAGATGATTTCACAGAACACACAGAAGTTTCCAAGAAAGCTTCTTTCTCTTTGTTATGGGAGGATATTTCCTTTGGCCCTATAGTCTTCAATGGGATCCGAAATATCTGTTCTCAGATTCCACAGAAATAAGGCTAGCAAAGAGATCCACGAAATACAGATGTAACTCTGTGAGATGAATGAAGAGAACACTAAGCAGATTCTCAGAAAGCTTCTTTCCAGATTTCATCTGAGGATATTTCCTTTTTCACCATAGCCCTCTATGGGCTTCCAAATATCACTTTGCCAATTCCACAAGAACTGTCTTAGCGAAAGGTTTCTTGAAGGGAAAGCTGTAACTCTGTGAGATGATTTCTCAGAACGCAAAGAAGTTTCTCAGAAAGCTTCTTTCTCTTTGTTATCAGAGGATATTTCCTTTGGCCCTATAGTCTTCAAAGGGAACCGAAATATCTGTTCTCAGATTCCACAGAAATAAGGCTAGCAAAGAGATCCACGAAATACAGATGTAACTCTGTGACATGAATTAACAGAACACTGAGTAGTTTCTCAGAAATCTTCTTTCCTGATTCATCTGAGGATATTTCCTTTTTCACCATAGCCCTCTATGGGCTTCCAAATATCACTTTGCCAATTCCACAAGAAGTGTCTTAGCGAAAGGCTTCTTGAGGGGAAAGCTGCAACTCTGTGAGATGATTTCACAGAACACAAAGAAGTTTCTAAAAAAGCTTCTTTCTCTTTGTAATCGGAGGATATTTCCTTTGTCCCTATAGTCTTCAAAGGGATCTGAAATACCTGTTCCCAGATTCCACAGAAATAAGGCTAGCAAAGAGATCCAGGAAATATAGATGTAACTCTGTGAGATGAATTAACAGAACACTAAGCAGTTTCTCAGAAAGCTTCTTTCGAGATTTCATCTGAGGATATTTCCTTTTTCACCATAGCCCTCTATGGGCTTCCAAATATCACTTTGCCAATTCCACAAGAACTGTCTTAGCGAAAGGCTTCTTGAGGGGAAAGCTGTAACTCTGTGAGATGATTTCACGGAACACAAAGAAGTTTCTCAGAAAGCTTCTTTCTCTTTGTTATCGTAGGATATTTCCTTTGGCCGTATAGTCTTCAAAGGGAACCGAAATATCTGTTCTCAGATTCCACAGAAATAAGGCTAGCAAAGAGATCCACGAAATACAGATGTAACTCTGTGAGATGAATTAACAGAACACTAAGCAGATTCTCAGAAACCTTCTTTCCAGATTTCATCTGAGGATATTTCCTTTTTCACCATAGCCCTCTATGGGCTTCCAAATATCACTTTGCCAATTCCACAAGAACTGTCTTAGCGAAAGGCTTCTTGAGGGGAAAGCTGTAACTCTGTGAGATGATTTCTCAGAACGCAAAGAAGTTTCTCAGAAAGCTTCTTTCTCTTTGTTATCAGAGGATATTTGTTTGGCCCTATAGTCTTCAAAGGGAACCGAAATATCTGTTCTCAGATTCCACAGAAATAAGGCTAGCAAAGAGATCCACGAAATACAGATGTAACTCTCTGAGATGAATTAACAGAACACTGAGTAGTTTCTCAGAAATCTTCTTTCCTGATTCATCTGAGGATATTTCCTTTTTCACCATAGCCCTCTATGGGCTTCCAAATATCACTTTGCCAATTCCACAAGAACTGTCTTAGTGAAAGGCTTCTTGAGGGGAAAGCTGTAACTCTGTGAGATGATTTCTCAGAACGCAAAGAAGTTTCTCAGAAAGTTTCTTTCTCTTTGTTATCGGAGGATATTTCCTTTGGCCCTATAGTCTTCAATGGGATCCGAAATATCTGTTCTCAGATTCCACAGAAATAAGGCTAGCAAAGAGATCCACGAAATACAGATGTAACTCTGTGAGATGAATGAAGAGAACACTAAGCAGATTCTCAGAAAGCTTCTTTCCAGATTTCATCTGAGGATATTTCCTTTTTCACCATAGCCCTCTATGGGCTTCCAAATATCACTTTGACAATTCCACAAGAACTGTCTTAACGAAAGGCTTCTTGAGGGGAAAGCTGTAACTCTGTGAGATGATTCCACAGAACACAAAGAAGTATCTCAGAAACCTTCTTTCTCTTTGTTATCGGAAGACATTTCCTTTGGCCCTATAATCTTCAATGGGATCCGAAATATCTGTTCTCAGATTCCACAAAAATAAGGTAGCAAAGATATCCACGAAATACAGATGTAACTCTGTGAGATGAATTAACAGAACACTAAGTAGTTTCTCAGAAAGCTTCTTTCCAGATTTCATCTGAGGATATTTCCTTTTTCACCATAGCCCTCTATGGGATTCCAAATATCACTTTGCCAATTCCACAAGAACTGTCCTAGCGAAAGGATTCTTGAGGGGAAAGCTGTAACTCTGTGAGATGATTTCACAGAACACACAGAAGTTTCCAAGAAAGGTTCTTTCTCTTTGTTATGGGAGGATATTTCCTTTGGCCCTATAGTCTTCAATGGGATCCGAAATATCTGTTCTCAGATTCCACAGAAATAAGGCTAGCAAAGAGATCCACGAAATACAGATGTAACTCTGTGAGATGAATGAAGAGAACACTAAGCAGATTCTCAGAAAGCTTCTTTCCAGATTTCATCTGAGGATATTTCCTTTTTCACCATAGCCCTCTATGGGCTTCCAAATATCACTTTGCCAATTCCACAAGAACTGTCTTAGCGAAAGGCTTCTTGAGGGGAAAGCTGTAACTCTGTGAGATGATTTCACGGAACACAAAGAAGTGTCTCAGAAAGCTTCTTTCTCTTTGTTATCGGAGGATATTGCCTTTGGCCGTATAGTCTTCAAAGGGAACCGAAATATCTGTTCTCAGATTCCACAGAAATAAGGCTAGCAAAGAGATCCACGAAATACAGATGTAACTCTGTGACATGAATTAACAGAACACTGAGTAGTTTCTCAGAAATCTTCTTTCCTGTTTCATCTGAGGATATTTCCTTTTTCACCATAGCCCTCTATGGGCTTCCAAATATCACTTTGCCAATTCCACAAGAACTGTCTTAGCGAAAGGCTTCTTGAGGGGAAAGCTGCAACTCTGTGAGATGATTTCACAGAACACAAAGAAGTTTCTAAAAAAGCTTCTTTCTCTTTGTAATCGGAGGATATTTCCTTTGTCCCTATAGTCTTCAAAGGGATCTGAAATACCTGTTCCCAGATTCCACAGAAATAAGGCTAGCAAAGAGATCCACGAAATATAGATGTAACTCTGTGAGATGAATTAACAGAACACTAAGCAGTTTCTCAGAAAGCTTCTTTCGAGATTTCATCTGAGGATATTTCCTTTTTCACCATAGCCCTCTATGGGCTTCCAAATATCACTTTGCCAATTCCACAAGAACTGTCTTAGCGAAAGGCTTCTTGAGGGGAAAGCTGTAACTCTGTGAGATGATTTCACGGAACACAAAGAAGTTTCTCAGAAAGCTTCTTTCGCTTTGTTATCGTAGGATATTTCCTTTGGCCGTATAGTCTTCAAAGGGAACCGAAATATCTGTTCTCAGATTCCACAGAAATAAGGCTAGCAAAGAGATCCACGAAATACAGATGTAACTCTGTGAGATGAATTAACAGAACACTAAGCAGATTCTCAGAAAGCTTCTTTCCAGATTTCATCTGAGGATATTTCCTTTTTCACAATAGCCCTCTATGGGCTTCCAAATATCACTTTGCCAATTCCACAAGAACTGTCTTAGCGAAAGGCTTCTTGAGGGGAAAGCTGTAACTCTGTGAGATGATTTCTCAGAACGCAAAGAAGTTTCTCAGAAAGCTTCTTTCTCTTTGTTATCAGAGGATATTTGTTTGGCCCTATAGTCTTCAAAGGGAACCGAAATATCTGTTCTCAGATTCCACAGAAATAAGGCTAGCAAAGAGATCCACGAAATACAGATGTAACTCTGTGAGATGAATTAACAGAACACTAAGCAGTTTCTCAGAAAACTTCTTTCCAGATTCATCTGAGAATATTTCCTTTTTCACCATAGCCCTCTATGGGCTTCCAAATATCACTTTGCCAATTCCACAAGAACTGTCTTAGGGAAAGGCTTCTTGAGGGGAAAGCTGTAACTCTGTGAGATGATTTCACAGAACACAAAGAAGTTTCTAAAAAAGCTTCTTTCTCTTTGTAATCGGAGGATAATTCCTTTGTCCCTATAGTCTTCAAAGGGATCTGAAATACCTGTTCTCAGATACCACAGAAATAAGGCTAGCAAAGAGATCCACGAAATACAGATGTAACGCTGTGAGATGAATGAACAGAACACTAAGCAGTTTCTCAGAAAGCTTCTTTCCAGATTTCATCTGAGGATATTTCTTTTTCACCATAGCCCTCTATGGGCTTCCAAATATCACTTTGCAAATTCCACAAGAACTGTCTTAGTGAAAGGCTTCTTGAGGGGAAAGCTGTAACTCTGTGAGATGATTTCTCAGAACGCAAAGAAGTTTCTCAGAAAGTTTCTTTCTCTTTGTTATCGGAGGATATTTCCTTTGGCCCTATAGTCTTCAATGGGATCCGAAATATCTGTTCTCAGATTCCACAGAAATAAGGCTAGCAAAGAGATCCACGAAATACAGATGTAACTCTGTGAGATGAATTAACAGAACACTAAGCAGTTTCTCAGAAAGCTTCTTTCCAGATTTCATCTGAGGATATTTCCTTTTTCACCATAGCCCTCTATGGGCTTCCAAATATCACTTTGACAATTCCACAAGAACTGTCTTAACGAAAGGCTTCTTGAGGGGAAAGCTGTAACTCTGTGAGATGATTTCACAGAACACAAAGAAGTATCTCAGAAACCTTCTTTCTCTTTGTTATCGGAAGACATTTCCTTTGGCCCTATAGTCTTCAATGGGATCCGAAATATCTGTTCTCAGATTCCACAGAAATAAGGTAGCAAAGATATCCACGAAATACAGATGTAACTCTGTGAGATGAATTAACAGAACACTAAGTAGTTTCTCAGAAAGCTTCTTTCCAGATTTCATCTGAGGATATTTCCTTTTTCACCATAGCCCTCTATGGGATTCCAAATATCACTTTGCCAATTCCACAAGAACTGTCCTAGCGAAAGGATTCTTGAGGGGAAAGCTGTAACTCTGTGAGATGATTTCACAGAACACACAGAAGTTTCCAAGAAAGCTTCTTTCTCTTTGTTATGGGAGGATATTTCCTTTGGCCCTATAGTCTTCAATGGGATCCGAAATATCTGTTCTCAGATTCCACAGAAATAAGGCTAGCAAAGAGATCCACGAAATACAGATGTAACTCTGTGAGATGAATGAAGAGAACACTAAGCAGATTCTCAGAAAGCTTCTTTCCAGATTTCATCTGAGGATATTTCCTTTTTCACCATAGACCTCTATGGGCTTCCAAATATCACTTTGCCAATTCCACAAGAACTGTCTTAGCGAAAGGCTTCTTGAGGGGAAAGCTGTAACTCTGTGAGATGATTTCTCAGAACGCAAAGAAGTTTCTCAGAAAGCTTCTTTCTCTTTGTTATCAGAGGATATTTCCTTTGGCCCCATAGTCTTCAAAGGGAACCGAAATATCTGTTCTCAGATTCCACAGAAATAAGGCTAGCAAAGAGATCCACGAAATACAGATGTAACTCTGTGACATGAATTAACAGAACACTGAGTAGTTTCTCAGAAATCTTCTTTCCTGATTCATCTGAGGATATTTCCTTTTTCACCATAGCCCTCTATGGGCTTCCAAATATCACTTTGCCAATTCCACAAGAAGTGTCTTAGCGAAAGGCTTCTTGAGGGGAAAGCTGCAACTCTGTGAGATGATTTCACAGAACACAAAGAAGTTTCTAAAAAAGCTTCTTTCTCTTTGTAATCGGAGGATATTTCCTTTGTCCCTATAGTCTTCAAAGGGATCTGAAATACCTGTTCCCAGATTCCACAGAAATAAGGCTAGCAAAGAGATCCACGAAATATAGATGTAACTCTTTGAGATGAATTAACAGAACACTAAGCAGTTTCTCAGAAAGCTTCTTTCGAGATTCCATCTGAGGATATTTCCTTTTTCACCCTAGCCCTCTAAGGGCTTCCAAATATCACTTTGCCAATTCCCCAAGAACTGTCTTAGCGAAAGGCTTCTTGAGGGGAAAGCTGTAACTCTGTGAGATGATTTCACGGAACACAAAGAAGTTTCTCAGAAAGCTTCTTTCTCTTTGTTATCGGAGGATATTTCCTTTGGCCGTATAGTCTTCAAAGGGAACCGAAATATCTGTTCTCAGATTCCACAGAAATAAGGCTAGCAAAGAGATCCACGAAATACAGATGTAACTCTGTGAGATGAATTAACAGAACACTAAGCAGATTCTCAGAAAGCTTCTTTCCAGATTTCATCTGAGGATATTTCCTTTTTCACCATAGCCCTCTATGGGCTTCCAAATATCACTTTGCCAATTCCACAAGAACTGTCTTAGCGAAAGGCTTCTTGAGGGGAAAGCTGTAACTCTTTGAGATGATTTCACAGAACACAAAGAAGTTTCTAAAAAAGCTTCTTTTTCTTTGTAATCGGAGGATAATTCCTTTGTCCCTATAGTCTTCAAAGGGATCTGAAATACCTGTTCTCAGATACCACAGAAATAAGGCTAGCAAAGAGATCCACGAAATACAGATGTAACGCTGTGAGATGAATGAACAGAACACTAAGCAGTTTCTCAGAAAGCTTCTTTCCAGATTTCATCTGAGGATATTTCTTTTTCACCATAGCCCTCTATGGGCTTCCAAATATCACTTTGCCAATTCCACAAGAACTGTCTTAGTGAAAGGCTTCTTGAGGGGAAAGCTGTAACTCTGTGAGATGATTTCTCAGAACGCAAAGAAGTTTCTCAGAAAGTTTCTTTCTCTTTGTTATCGGAGGATATTTCCTTTGGCCCTATATTCTTCAATGGGATCCGAAATATCTGTTCTCAGATTCCACAGAAATAAGGCTAGCAAAGAGATCCACGAAATACAGATGTAACTCTGTGAGATGAATTAACAGAACACTAAGCAGTTTCTCAGAAAGCTTCTTTCCAGATTTCATCTGAGGATATTTCCTTTTTCACCATAGCCCTCTATGGGCTTCCAAATATCACTTTGACAATTCCACAAGAACTGTCCTAGCGAAAGGATTCTTGAGGGGAAAGCTGTAACTCTGTGAGATGATTTCACAGAACACACAGAAGTTTCCAAGAAAGCTTCTTTCTCTTTGTTATGGGAGGATATTTCCTTTGGCCCTGTAGTCTTCAATGGGATCCGAAATATCTGTTCTCAGATTCCACAGAAATAAGGCTAGCAAAGAGATCCACGAAATACAGATGTAACTCTGTGAGATGAATGAAGAGAACACTAAGCAGATTCTCAGAAAGCTTCTTTCCAGATTTCATCTGAGGATATTTCCTTTTTCACCATAGCCCTCTATGGGCTTCCAAATATCACTTTGCCAATTCCACAAGAACTGTCTTAGCGAAAGGCTTCTTGAGGGGAAAGCTGTAACTCTGTGAGATGATTTCACGGAACACAAAGAAGTGTCTCAGAAAGCTTCTTTCTCTTTGTTATCGGAGGATATTTCCTTTGGCCGTATAGTCTTCAAAGGGAACCGAAATATCTGTTCTCACATTCCACAGAAATAAGGCTATCAAAGAGATCCACGAAATACAGTTGTAACTCTGTGAGATGAATTAACAGAACACTAAGCAGATTCTCAGAAAGCTTCTTTCCAGATTTCATCTGAGGATATTTCCTTTTTCACCAAAGCCCTCTATGGGCTTCCAAATATCACTTTGCCAATTCCACAAGAACTGTCTTAGCGAAAGGCTCCTTGAGGGGAAAGCTGTAACTCTGTGAGATGATTTCTCAGAACGCAAAGAAGTTTCTCAGAAAGCTTCTTTCTCTTTGTTATCAGAGGATATTTCCTTTGGCCCTATAGTCTTCAACGGGAACCGAAATATCTGTTCTCAGATTCCACAGAAATAAGGCTAGCAAAGAAATCCACGAAATACAGATGTAACTCTGTGAGATGAATTAACAGAACACTAAGTAGTTTCTCAGAAAACTTCTTTCCAGATTGATCTGAGAATATTTCCTTTTTCACCATAGCCCTCTATGGGCTTCCAAATATCACTTTGCCAATTACACAAGAACTGTCCTAGGGAAAGGCTCCTTGAGGGGAAAGCTGTAACTCTGTGAGATGATTTCACAGAACACAAAGAAGTTTCTAAAAAAGCTTCTTTCTCTTTGTAATCGGAGGATATTTCCTTTGTCCCTATAGTCTTCAAAGGGATCTGAAATACCTGTTCTCAGATTCCACAGAAATAAGGCTAGCAAAGAGATCCACGAAATACAGATGTAACTCTGTGAGATGAATGAACAGAACACTAAGCAGTTTCTCAGAAAGCTTCTTTCCAGATTTCATCTGAGGATATTTCTTTTTCACCATAGCCCTCTATGGGCTTCCAAATATCACTTTGCCAATTCCACAAGAACTGTCTTAGTGAAAGGCTTCTTGAGGGGAAAGCTGTAACTCTGTGAGATGATTTCTCAGAACACTAAGAAGTTTCTCAGAAAGTTTCTTTCTCCTTGTTATCGGAGGATATTTCCTTTGGCCCTATAGTCTTCAATGGGATCCGAAATATCTGTTCTCAGATTCCACAGAAATAAGGCTAGCAAAGAGATCCATGAAATACAGATGTAACTCTGTGAGATGAATTAACAGAACACTAGGCAGTTTCTCAGAAATCTTCTTTCCAGATTTCATCTGAGGATATTTCCTTTTTCATCATAGACCTCTATGGGCTTCCAAATATCACTTTGACAATTCCACAAGAACTGTCTTAACGAAAGGCTTCTTGAGGGGAAAGCTGTAACTCTGTGAGATGATTTCACAGAACACACAGAAGTTTCCAAGAAAGCTTCTTTCTCTTTGTTATCGGAGGATATTTCCTTTGGCCCTATAGTCTTCCAAGGGATCCGAAATATCTGTTCTCAGATTCCACAGAAATAAGGCTAGCAAAGAGATCCTCGAAATACAGATGTAACTCTGTGAGATGAATTAACAGAACACTAAGCAGTTTCTCAGAAAGCTTCTTTCCAGATTTCATCTGAGGATATTTCCTTTTTCACCATAGCCCTCTATGGGCTTCCAAATATCACTTTGCCAATTCCACAAGAACTGTCTTAGCGAAAGGTTTCTTGAGGGGAAAGCTGTAACTCTGTGAGATGATTTCACAGAACACAAAGAAGTTTCTCAGAAACCTTCTTTCTCTTTGTTATCGGAAGACATTTCCTTTGGCCCTATAGTCTTCAATGGGATCCGAAATATCTGTTCTCAGATTCCACAGAAATAAGGCTAGCAAAGAGATCCACGAAATACAGATGTAACTCTGTGAGATGAATTAACAGAACACTAAGTAGTTTCTCAGAAAGCTTCTTTCCAGATTTCATCTGTGGATATTTCCTTTATCACCATAGCCCTCTATGGGATTCCAAATATCACTTTGCCAATTCCACAAGAACTGTCCTAGCGAAAGGCTTCTTGAGGGGAAAGCTGTAACTCTGTGAGATGATTTCACAGAGCACACAGAAGTTTCCAAGAAAGCTTCTTTCTCTTTGTTATGGGAGGATATTTCCTTTGGCCCTATAGTCTTCAATGGGATCCGAAATATCTGTTCTCAGATTCCACAGAAATAAGGCTAGCAAAGAGATCCACGAAATACAGATGTAACTCTGTGAGATGAATGAAGAGAACACTAAGCAGATTCTCAGAAAGCTTCTTTCCAGATTTCATCTGAGGATATTTCCTTTTTCACCATAGCCCTCTATGGGCTTCCAAATATCACTTTGCCAATTCCACAAGAACTGTCTTGGCGAAAGGCTTCTTGAGGGGAAAGCTGTAACTCTGTGAGATGATTTCTCAGAACGCAAAGAAGTTTCTCAGAAAGCTTCTTTCTCTTTTTTATCAGAGGATATTTCCTTTGGCCCTATAGTCTTCAAAGGGAACCGAAATGTCTGTTCTCAGATTCCACAGAAATAAGGCTAGCAAAGAGATCCACGAAATACAGATGTAACTCTGTGACATGAATTAACAGAACACTGAGTAGTTTCTCAGAAATCTTCTTTCCTGATTCATCTCAGGATATTTCCTTTTTCACCATAGCCCTCTATGGGCTTCCAAATATCACTTTGCCAATTCCACAAGAAGTGTCTTAGCGAAAGGCTTCTTGAGGGGAAAGCTGCAACTCTGTGAGATGATTTCACAGAACACAAAGAAGTTTCTAAAAAAGCTTCTTTCTCTTTGTAATCGGAGGATATTTCCTTTGTCCCTATAGTCTTCAAAGGGATCTGAAATACCTGTTCCCAGATTCCACAGAAATAAGGCTAGCAAAGAGATCCACGAAATATAGATGTAACTCTGTGAGATGAATTAACAGAACACTAAGCAGTTTCTCAGAAAGCTTCTTTCGAGATTTCATCAGAGGATATTTCCTTTTTCACCATAGCCCTCTATGGGCTTCCAAATATCACTTTGCCAATTCCACAAGAACTGTCTTAGCGAAAGGCTTCTTGAGGGGAAAGCTGTAACTCTGTGAGGTGATTTCACGGAACACAAAGAAGTTTCTCAGAAAGCTTCTTTCTCTTTGTTATCGGAGGATATTTCCTTTGGCCGTATAGTCTTCAAAGGGAACCGAAATATCTGTTCTCAGATTCCACAGAAATAAGGCTAGCAAAGAGATCCACGAAATACAGATGTAACTCTATGAGATGAATTAACAGAACACTAAGCAGATTCTCAGAAAGCTTCTTTCCAGATTTCATCTGAGGATATTTCCTTTTTCACCATAGCCCTCTATGGGCTTCCAAATATCACTTTGCAAATTCCACAAGAACTGTCTTAGCGAAAGGCTTCTTGAGGGGAAAGCTGTAACTCTGTGAGATGATTTCTCAGAACGCAAAGAAGTTTCTCAGAAAGCTTCTTTCTCTTTGTTATCAGAGGATATTTGTTTGGCCCTATAGTCTTCAAAGGGAACCGAAATATCTGTTCTCAGATTCCACAGAAATAAGGCTAGCAAAGAGATCCACGAAATACAGATGTAACTCTCTGAGATGAATTAACAGAACACTAAGCAGTTTCTCAGAAAACTTCTCTCCAGATTCATCTGAGAATATTTCCTTTTTCACCATAGCCCTCTATGGGCTTCCAAATATCACTTTGCCAATTCCACAAGAACTGTCTTAGGGAAAGGCTTCTTGAGGGGAAAGCTGTAACTCTGTGAGATGATTTCACAGAACACAAAGAAGTTTCTAAAAAAGCTTCTTTCTCTTTGTAATCGGAGGATAATTCCTTTGTCCCTATAGTCTTCAAAGGGATCTGAAATACCTGTTCTCAGATACCACAGAAATAAGGCTAGCAAAGAGATCCACGAAATACAGATGTAACGCTGTGAGATGAATGAACAGAACACTAAGCAGTTTCTCAGAAAGCTTCTTTCCAGATTTCATCTGAGGATATTTCTTTTTCACCATAGCCCTCTATGGGCTTCCAAATATCACTTTGCCAATTCCACAAGAACTGTCTTAGTGAAAGGCTTCTAGAGGGGAAAGCTGTAACTCTGTGAGATGATTTCTCAGAACGCAAAGAAGTTTCTCAGAAAGTTTCTTTCTCTTTGTTATCGGAGGATATTTCCTTTGGCCCTATAGTCTTCAATGGGATCCGAAATATCTGTTCTCAGATTCCACAGAAATAAGGCTAGCAAAGAGATCCACGAAATACAGATGTAACTCTGTGAGATGAATTAACAGAACACTAAGCAGTTTCTCAGAAAGCTTCTTTCCAGATTTCATCTGAGGATATTTCCTTTTTCACCATAGCCCTCTATGGGCTTCCAAATATCACTTTGCCAATTCCACAAGAACTGTCTTAGGGAAAGGCTTCTTGAGGGGAAAGCTGTAACTCTGTGAGATGATTTCACAGAACACAAAGAAGTTTCTCAGAAACCTTCTTTCTCTTTGTTATGGGAAGACATTTCCTTTGGCCCTATAGTCTTCAATGGGATCCGAAATATCTGTTCTCAGATTCCACAGAAATAAGGCTAGCAAAGAGATCCACGAAATACAGATGTAACTCTGTGAGATGAATTAACAGAACACTAAGCAGTTTCTCAGAAAGCTTCTTTCCAGATTTCATCTGAGGATATTTCCTTTTTCACCATAGCCCTCTATGGGCTTCCAAATATCACTTTGCCAATTCCACAAGAACTGTCTTAGCGAAAGGCTTCTTGAGGGGAAAGCTGTAACTCTGTGAGATGATTTCACGGAACACAAAAAAGTTTCTCACAAAGATTCTTTCTCTTTGTTATCGGAGGATATTTCCTTTGGCCGTATAGTCTTCAAAGGGAACCGAAATATCTGTTCTCAGATTCCACAGAAATAAGGCTAGCAAAGAGATCCACGAAACACAGATGTAACTCTGTGAGATGAATGAAGAGAACACTAAGCAGATTCTCAGAAAGCTTCTTTCCAGATTTCATCTGAGGATATTTCCTTTTTCACCGTAGCCCTCTATGGGCTTCCAAATATCACTTTGCCAATTCCACAAGAACTGTCTTAGCGAAAGGCTTCTTGAGGGGATAGCTGTAACTCTGTGAGATGATTTCTCAAAAGGCAAAGAAGTTTCTCAGAAAGCTTCTTTCTCTTTGTTATCAGAGGATATTTCCTTTGGCCCTATAGTCTTCAAAGGGAACCGAAATATCTGTTCTCAGATTCCACAGAAATAAGGCTAGCAAAGAGATCCACGAAATACAGATGTAACTCTGTGAGATGAATTAACAGAACACTAAGCAGTTTCTCAGAAAACTTCTTTCCAGATTCATCTGAGAATATTTCCTTTTTCACCATAGCCCTCTATGGGCTTCCAAATATCACTTTGCCAATTCCACAAGAACTGTCTTAGGGAAAGGCTTCTTGAGGGGAAAGCTGTAACTCTGTGAGATGATTTCACAGAACACAAAGAAGTTTCTCAGAAACCTTCTTTCTCTTTGTTATGGGAAGACATTTCCTTTGGCCCTATAGTCTTCAATGGGATCCGAAATATCTGTTCTCAGATTCCACAGAAATAAGGCTAGCAAAGATATCCACGAAATACAGATGTAACTCTGTGAGATGAATTAACAGAACACTAAGCAGTTTCTCAGAAAGCTTCTTTCCAGATTTCATCTGAGGATATTTCCTTTTTCACCATAGCCCTCTATGGGCTTCCAAATATCACTTTGCCAATTCCACAAGAACTGTCTTAGCGAAAGGCTTCTTGAGGGGAAAGCTGTAACTCTGTGAGATGATTTCACGGAACACAAAAAAGTTTCTCAGAAAGCTTCTTTCTCTTTGTTATCGGAGGATATTTCCTTTGGCCGTATAGTCTTCAAAGGGAACCGAAATATCTGTTCTCAGATTCCACAGAAATAAGGCTAGCAAAGAGATCCACGAAATACAGATGTAACTCTGTGAGATGAATTAACAGAACACTAAGCAGATTCTCAGAAAGCTTCTTTCCAGATTTCATCTGAGGATATTTCCTTTTTCACCATAGCCCTCTATGGGCTTCCAAATATCACTTTGCCAATTCCACAAGAACTGTCTTAGCGAAAGGCTTCTTGAGGGGAAAGCTGTAACTCTGTGAGATGATTTCTCAGAACGCAAAGAAGTTTCTCAGAAAGCTTCTTTCTCTTTGTTATCAGAGGATATTTCCTTTGGCCCTATAGTCTTCAAAGGGAACCGAAATATCTGTTCTCAGATTCCACAGAAATAAGGCTAGCAAAGAGATCCACGAAATACAGATGTAACTCTGTGAGATGAATTAACAGAACACTAAGCAGTTTCTCAGAAAACTTCTTTCCAGATTCATCTGAGAATATTTCCTTTTTCACCATAGCCCTCTATGGGCTTCCAAATATCACTTTGCCAATTCCACAACAACTGTCTTAGGGAAAGGCTTCTTGAGGGGAAAGCTGTAACTCTGTGAGATGATTTCCCAGAACACAAAGAAGTTTCTAAAAAAGCTTCTTTCTCTTTGTAATCGGAGGATATTTCCTTTGTCCCTATTGTCTTCAAAGGGAACTGAAATACCTGTTCTCAGATTCCACAGAAATAAGGCTAGCAAAGAGATCCCCGAAATACAGATGTAACTCTGTGAGATGAATGAACAGAACACTAAGCAGTTTCTCAGAAAGCTTCTTTCCAGATTTCATCTGAGGATATTTCTTTTTCACCATAGCCCTCTATGGGCTTCCAAATATCACTTTGCCAATTCCACAAGAACTGTCTTAGTGAAAGGCTTCTTGAGGGGAAAGCTGTAACTCTGTGAGATGATTTCTCAGAACGCAAAGAAGTTTCTCAGAAAGTTTCTTTGTCTTTGTTATCGGAGGATATTTCCTATGGCCGTATAGTCTTCAATGGGATCCGAAATATCTGTTCTCAGATTCCACAGAAATAAGGCTAGCAAAGAGATCCACGAAATACAGATGTAACTCTGTGAGATGAATTAACAGAACACTAAGCAGTTTCTCAGAAAGCTTATTTCCAGATTTCATCTGAGGATATTTCCTTTTTCACCATAGCCCTCTATGGGCTTCCAAATATCACTTTGCCAATTCCACAAGAACTGTCTTAGCGAAAGGCTTCTTGATGGGAAAGCTGTAACTCTGTGAGATGATTTCACGGAACACAAAGAAGTTTCTCAGAAAGCTTCTTTCTCTTTGTTATCGGAGGATATTTCCTTTGGCCGTATAGTCTTCAAAGGGAACCGAAATATCTGTTCTCAGATTCCACAGAAATAAGGCTAGCAAAGAGATCCACGAAATACAGATGTAACTCTGTGAGATGAATGAAGAGAACACTAAGCAGATTCTCAGAAAGCTTCTTTCCAGATTTCATCTGAGGATATTTCCTTTTTCACCATAGCCCTCTATGGGCTTCCAAATATCACTTTGCCAATTCCACAAGAACTGTCTTAGCGAAAGGCTTCTTGAGGGGAAAGCTGTAACTCTGTGAGATGATTTCTCAGAACGCAAAGAAGTTTCTCAGAAAGCTTCTTTCTCTTTGTTATCAGAGGATATTTCCTTTGGCCCTATAGTCTTCAAAGGGAACCGAAATATCTGTTCTCAGATTCCACAGAAATAAGGCTAGCAAAGAGATCCACGAAATACAGATGTAACTCTGTGACATGAATTAACAGAACACTGAGTAGTTTCTCAGAAATCTTCTTTCCTGATTCCTCTGAGGATATTTCCTTTTTCACCATAGCCCTCTATGGGCTTCCAAATATCACTTTGCCAATTCCACAAGAAGTGTCTTAGCGAAAGGCTTCTTGAGGGGAAAGCTGCAACTCTGTGAGATGATTTCACAGAACACAAAGAAGTTTCTAAAAAAGCTTCTTTCTCTTTGTAATCGGAGGATATTTCCTTTGTCCCTATAGTCTTCAAAGGGATCTGAAATACCTGTTCCCAGATTCCACAGAAATAAGGCTAGCAAAGAGATCCACGAAATATAGATGTAACTCTGTGAGATGAATTAACAGAAAACTAAGCAGTTTCTCAGAAAGCTTCTTTCGTGATTTCATCTGAGGATATTTCCTTTTTCACCATAGCCCTCTATGGGCTTCCAAATATCACTTTGCCAATTCCACAAGAACTGTCTTAGCGAAAGGCTTCTTGAGGGGAAAGCTGTAACTCTGTGAGATGATTTCACGGAACACAAAGAAGTTTCTCAGAAAGCTTCTTTCTCTTTGTTATCGTAGGATATTTCCTTTGGCCGTATAGTCTTCAAAGGGAACCGAAATACCTGTTCTCAGATTCCACAGAAATAAGGCTAGCAAAGAGATCCACGAAATACAGATGTAACTCTGTGAGATGAATTAACAGAACACTAAGTAGTTTCTCAGAAAACTTCTTTCCAGATTCATCTGAGAATATTTCCTTTTTCACCATAGCCCTCTATGGGCTTCCAAATATCACTTTGCCAATTACACAAGAACTGTCTTAGGGAAAGGCTCCTTGAGGGGAAAGCTGTAACTCTGTGAGATGATTTCACAGAACACAAAGAAGTTTCTAAAAAAGCTTCTTTCTCTTTGTAATCGGAGGATATTTCCTTTGTCCCTATAGTCTTCAAAGGGATCTGAAATACCTGTTCTCAGATTCCACAGAAATAAGGCTAGCAAAGAGATCCACGAAATACAGATGTAACTCTGTGAGATGAATGAACAGAACACTAAGCAGTTTCTCAGAAAGCTTCTTTCCAGATTTCATCTGAGGATATTTCTTTTTCACCATAGCCCTCTATGGGCTTCCAAATATCACTTTGCCAATTCCACAAGAACTGTCTTAGTCAAAGGCTTCTTGAGGGGAAAGCTGTAACTCTGTGAGATGATTTCTCAGAACACTAAGAAGTTTCTCAGAAAGTTTCTTTCTCCTTGTTATCGGAGGATATTTCCTTTGGCCCTATAGTCTTCAATGGGATCCGAAATATCTGTTCTCAGATTCCACAGAAATAAGGCTAGCAAAGAGATCCATGAAATACAGATGTAACTCTGTGAGATGAATTAACAGAACACTAGGCAGTTTCTCAGAAATCTTCTTTCCAGATTTCATCTGAGGATATTTCCTTTTTCATCATAGACCTCTATGGGCTTCCAAATATCACTTTGACAATTCCACAAGAACTGTCTTAACGAAAGGCTTCTTGAGGGGAAAGCTGTAACTCTGTGAGATGATTTCACAGAACACACAGAAGTTTCCAAGAAAGCTTCTTTCTCTTTGTTATCGGAGGATATTTCCTTTGGCCCTATAGTCTTCCAAGGGATCCGAAATATCTGTTCTCAGATTCCACAGAAATAAGGCTAGCAAAGAGATCCTCGAAATACAGATGTAACTCTGTGAGATGAATTAACAGAACACTAAGCAGTTTCTCAGAAAGCTTCTTTCCAGATTTCATCTGAGGATATTTCCTTTTTCACCATAGCCCTCTATGGGCTTCCAAATATCACTTTGCCAATTCCACAAGAACTGTCTTAGCGAAAGGTTTCTTGAGGGGAAAGCTGAAACTCTGTGAGATGATTTCACAGAACACAAAGAAGTTTCTCAGAAACCTTCTTTCTCTTTGTTATCGGAAGACATTTCCTTTGGCCCTATAGTCTTCAATGGGATCCGAAATATCTGTTCTCAGATTCCACAGAAATAAGGCTAGCAAAGATATCCACGAAATACAGATGTAACTCTGTGAGATGAATTAACAGAACACTAAGTAGTTTCTCAGAAAGCTTCTTTCCAGATTTCATCTGTGGATATTTCCTTTATCACCATAGCCCTCTATGGGATTCCAAATATCACTTTGCCAATTCCACAAGAACTGTCCTAGCGAAAGGCTTCTTGAGGGGAAAGCTGTAACTCTGTGAGATGATTTCACAGAGCACACAGAAGTTTCCAAGAAAGCTTCTTTCTCTTTGTTATGGGAGGATATTTCGTTTGGCCCTATAGTCTTCAATGGGATCCGAAATATCTGTTCTCAGATTCCACAGAAATAAGGCTAGCAAAGAGATCCACGAAATACAGATGTAACTCTGTGAGATGAATGAAGAGAACACTAAGCAGATTCTCAGAAAGCTTCTTTCCAGATTTCATCTGAGGATATTTCCTTTTTCACCATAGCCCTCTATGGGCTTCCAAATATCACTTTGCCAATTCCACAAGAACTGTCTTGGCGAAAGGCTTCTTGAGGGGAAAGCTGTAACTCTGTGAGATGATTTCTCAGAACGCAAAGAAGTTTCTCAGAAAGCTTCTTTCTCTTTTTTATCAGAGGATATTTCCTTTGGCCCTATAGTCTTCAAAGGGAACCGAAATGTCTGTTCTCAGATTCCACAGAAATAAGGCTAGCAAAGAGATCCACGAAATACAGATGTAACTCTGTGACATGAATTAACAGAACACTGAGTAGTTTCTCAGAAATCTTCTTTCCTGATTCATCTGAGGATATTTCCTTTTTCACCATAGCCCTCTATGGGCTTCCAAATATCACTTTGCCAATTCCACAAGAAGTGTCTTAGCGAAAGGCTTCTTGAGGGGAAAGCTGCAACTCTGTGAGATGATTTCACAGAACACAAAGAAGTTTCTAAAAAAGCTTCTTTCTCTTTGTAATCGGAGGATATTTCCTTTGTCCCTATAGTCTTCAAAGGGATCTGAAATACCTGTTCCCAGATTCCACAGAAATAAGGCTAGCAAAGAGATCCACGAAATATAGATGTAACTCTGTGAGATGAATTAACAGAACACTAAGCAGTTTCTCAGAAAGCTTCTTTCGAGATTTCATCTGAGGATATTTCCTGTTTCACCATAGCCCTCTATGGGCTTCCAAATATCACTTTGCCAATTCCACAAGAACTGTCTTAGCGAAAGGCTTCTTGAGGGGAAAGCTGTAACTCTGTGAGTTGATTTCACGGAACACAAAGAAGTTTCTCAGAAAGCTTCTTTCTCTTTGTTATCGGAGGATATTTCCTTTGGCCGTATAGTCTTCAAAGGGAACCGAAATATCTGTTCTCAGATTCCACAGAAATAAGGCTAGCAAAGAGATCCACGAAATACAGATGTAACTCTGTGAGATGAATTAACAGAACACTAAGCAGATTCTCAGAAAGCTTCTTTCCAGATTTCATCTGAGGATATTTCCTTTTTCATCATAGCCCTCTATGGGCTTCCAAATATCACTTTGCAAATTCCACAAGAACTGTCTTAGCGAAAGGCTTCTTGAGGGGAAAGCTGTAACTCTGTGAGATGATTTCTCAGAACGCAAAGAAGTTTCTCAGAAAGCTTCTTTCTCTTTGTTATCAGAGGATATTTGTTTGGCCCTATAGTCTTCAAAGGGAACCGAAATATCTGTTCTCAGATTCCACAGAAATAAGGCTAGCAAAGAGATCCACGAAATACAGATGTAACTCTCTGAGATGAATTAACAGAACACTAAGCAGTTTCTCAGAAAACTTCTTTCCAGATTCATCTGAGAATATTTCCTTTTTCACCATAGCCCTCTATGGGCTTCCAAATATCACTTTGCCAATTCCACAAGAACTGTCTTAGGGAAAGGCTTCTTGAGGGGAAAGCTGTAACTCTGTGAGATGATTTCACAGAACACAAAGAAGTTTCTAAAAAAGCTTCTTTCTCTTTGTAATCGGAGGATAATTCCTTTGTCCCTATAGTCTTCAAAGGGATCTGAAATACCTGTTCTCAGATACCACAGAAATAAGGCTAGCAAAGAGATCCACGAAATACAGATGTAACGCTGTGAGATGAATGAACAGAACACTAAGCAGTTTCTCAGAAAGCTTCTTTCCAGATTTCATCTGAGGATATTTCTTTTTCACCATAGCCCTCTATGGGCTTCCAAATATCACTTTGCCAATTCCACAAGAACTGTCTTAGTGAAAGGCTTCTAGAGGGGAAAGCTGTAACTCTGTGAGATGATTTCTCAGAACGCAAAGAAGTTTCTCAGAAAGTTTCTTTCTCTTTGTTATCGGAGGATATTTCCTTTGGCCCTATAGTCTTCAATGGGATCCGAAATATCTGTTCTCAGATTCCACAGAAATAAGGCTAGCAAAGAGATCCACGAAATACAGATGTAACTCTGTGAGATGAATTAACAGAACACTATGCAGTTTCTCAGAAAGCTTCTTTCCAGATTTCATCTGAGGATATTTCCTTTTTCACCATAGCCCTCTATGGGCTTCCAAATATCACTTTGCCAATTCCACAAGAACTGTCTTAGGGAAAGGCTTCTTGAGGGGAAAGCTGTAACTCTGTGAGATGATTTCACAGAACACAAAGAAGTTTCTCAGAAACCTTCTTTCTCTTTGTTATGGGAAGACATTTCCTTTGGCCCTATAGTCTTCAATGGGATCCGAAATATCTGTTCTCAGATTCCACAGAAATAAGGCTAGCAAAGAGATCCACGAAATACAGATGTAACTCTGTGAGATGAATTAACAGAACACTAAGCAGTTTCTCAGAAAGCTTCTTTCCAGATTTCATCTGAGGATATTTCCTTTTTCACCATAGCCCTCTATGGGCTTCCAAATATCACTTTGCCAATTCCACAAGAACTGTCTTAGCGAAAGGCTTCTTGAGGGGAAAGCTGTAACTCTGTGAGATGATTTCACGGAACACAAAAAAGTTTCTCACAAAGATTCTTTCTCTTTGTTATCGGAGGATATTTCCTTTGGCCGTATAGTCTTCAAAGGGAACCGAAATATCTGTTCTCAGATTCCACAGAAATAAGGCTAGTAAAGAGATCCACGAAACACAGATATAACTCTGTGAGATGAATGAAGAGAACACTAAGCAGATTCTCAGAAAGCTTCTTTCCAGATTTCATCTGAGGATATTTCCTTTTTCACCGTAGCCCTCTATGGGCTTCCAAATATCACTTTGCCAATTCCACAAGAACTGTCTTAGCGAATGGCTTCTTGAGGGGAAAGCTGTAACTCTGTGAGATGATTTCTCAGAAGGCAAAGAAGTTTCTCAGAAAGCTTCTTTCTCTTTGTTATCAGAGGATATTTCCTTTGGCCCTATAGTCTTCAAAGGGAACCGAAATATCTGTTCTCAGATTCCACAGAAATAAGGCTAGCAAAGAGATCCAAGAAATACAGATGTAACTCTGTGAGATGAATTAACAGAACACTAAGCAGTTTCTCAGAAAACTTCTTTCCAGATTCATCTGAGAATATTTCCTTTTTCACCATAGCCCTCTATGGGCTTCCAAATATCACTTTGCCAATTCCACAAGAACTGTCTTAGGGAAAGGCTTCTTGAGGGGAAAGCTGTAACTCTGTGAGATGATTTCACAGAACACAAAGAAGTTTCTCAGAAACCTTCTTTCTCTTTGTTATGGGAAGACATTTCCTTTGGCCCTATAGTCTTCAATGGGATCCGAAATATCTGTTCTCAGATTCCACAGAAATAAGGCTAGCAAAGATATCCACGAAATACAGATGTAACTCTGTGAGATGAATTAACAGAACACTAAGCAGTTTCTCAGAAAGCTTCTTTCCAGATTTCATCTGAGGATATTTCCTTTTTCACCATAGCCCTCTATGGGCTTCCAAATATCACTTTGCCAATTCCACAAGAACTGTCTTAGCGAAAGGCTTCTTGAGGGGAAAGCTGTAACTCTGTGAGATGATTTCACGGAACACAAAAAAGTTTCTCAGAAAGCTTCTTTCTCTTTGTTATCGGAGGATATTTCCTTTGGCCGTATAGTCTTCAAAGGGAACCGAAATATCTGTTCTCAGATTCCACAGAAATAAGGCTAGCAAAGAGATCCACGAAATACAGATGTAACTCTGTGAGATGAATTAACAGAACACTAAGCAGATTCTCAGAAAGCTTCTTTCCAGATTTCATCTGAGGATATTTCCTTTTTCACCATAGCCCTCTATGGGCTTCCAAATATCACTTTGCCAATTCCACAAGAACTGTCTTAGCGAAAGGCTTCTTGAGGGGAAAGCTGTAACTCTGTGAGATGATTTCTCAGAACGCAAAGAAGTTTCTCAGAAAGCTTCTTTCTCTTTGTTATCAGAGGATATTTCCTTTGGCCCTATAGTCTTCAATGGGATCCGAAATATCTGTTCTCAGATTCCATAGAAATAAGGCTAGCAAAGAGATCCACGAAATACAGATGTAACTCTGTGAGATGAATGAAGAGAACACTAGGCAGATTCTCAGAAAGCTTCTTTCCAGATTTCATCTGAGGATATTTCCTTTTTCACCATAGCCCTCTATGGGCTTCCAAATATCACTTTGACAATTCCACAAGAACTGTCTTAACGAAAGGCTTCTTGAGGGGAAAGCTGTAACTCTGGGAGATGATTTCACAGAACACAAAGAAGTATCTCAGAAACCTTCTTTCTCTTTGTTATCGGAAGACATTTCCTTTGGCCCTATAATCTTCAATGGGATCCGAAATATCTGTTCTCAGATTCCACAAAAATAAGGTAGCAAAGATATCCACGAAATACAGATGTAACTCTGTGAGATGAATTAACAGAACACTAAGTAGTTTCTCAGAAAGCTTCTTTCCAGATTTCATCTGAGGATATTTCCTTTTTCACCATAGCCCTCTATGGGATTCCAAATATCACTTTGCGAATTCCACAAGAACTGTCCTAGCGAAAGGATTCTTGAGGGGAAAGCTGTAACTCTGTGAGATGATTTCACAGAACACACAGAAGTTTCCAAGAAAGGTTCTTTCTCTTTGTTATGGGAGGATATTTCCTTTGGCCCTATAGTCTTCAATGGGATCCGAAATATCTGTTCTCAGATTCCACAGAAATAAGGCTAGCAAAGAGATCCACGAAATACAGATGTAACTCTGTGAGATGAATGAAGAGAACACTAAGCAGATTCTCAGAAAGCTTCTTTCCATATTTCATCTGAGGATATTTCCTTTTTCACCATAGCCCTCTATGGGCTTCCAAATATCACTTTGCCAATTCCACAAGAACTGTCTTAGCGAAAGGCTTCTTGAGGGGAAAGCTGTAACTCTGTGAGATGATTTCACGGAACACAAAGAAGTGTCTCAGAAAGCTTCTTTCTCTTTGTTATCGGAGGATATTGCCTTTGGCCGTATAGTCTTCAAAGGGAACCGAAATATCTGTTCTCAGATTCCACAGAAATAAGGCTAGCAAAGAGATCCACGAAATACAGATGTAACTCTGTGACATGAATTAACAGAACACTGAGTAGTTTCTCAGAAATCTACTTTCCTGATTCATCTGAGGATATTTCCTTTTTCACCATAGCCCTCTATGGGCTTCCAAATATCACTTTGCCAATTCCACAAGAAGTGTCTTAGCGAAAGGCTTCTTGAGGGGAAAGCTGCAACTCTGTGAGATGATTTCACAGAACACAAAGAAGTTTCTAAAAAAGCTTCTTTCTCTTTGTAATCGGAGGATATTTCCTTTGTCCCTATAGTCTTCAAAGGGATCTGAAATACCTGTTCCCAGATTCCACAGAAATAAGGCGAGCAAAGAGATCCACGAAATATAGATGTAACTCTGTGAGATGAATTAACAGAACACTAAGCAGTTTCTCAGAAAGCTTCTTTCGAGATTTCATCTGAGGATATTTCCTTTTTCACCATAGCCCTCTATGGGCTTCCAAATATCACTTTGCCAATTCCACAAGAACTGTCTTAGCGAAAGGCTTCTTGAGGGGAAAGCTGTAACTCTGTGAGATGATTTCACGGAACACAAAGAAGTTTCTCAGAAAGCTTCTTTCTCTTTGTTATCGTAGGATATTTCCTTTGGCCGTATAGTCTTCAAAGGGAACCGAAATATCTGTTCTCAGATTCCACAGAAATAAGGCTAGCAAAGAGATCCACGAAATACAGATGTAACTCTGTGAGATGAATGAAGAGAACACTAAGCAGATTCTCAGAAAGCTTCTTTCCAGATTTCATCTGAGGATATTTCCTTTTTCACCATAGCCCTCTATGGGCTTCCAAATATCACTTTGCCAATTCCACAAGAACTGTCTTAGCGAAAGGCTTCTTGAGGGGAAAGCTGTAACTCTGTGAGATGATTTCTCAGAACGCAAAGAAGTTTCTCAGAAAGCTTCTTTCTCTTTGTTATCAGAGGATATTTGTTTGGCCCTATAGTCTTCAAAGGGAACCGAAATATCTGTTCTCAGATTCCACAGAAATAAGGCTAGCAAAGAGATCCACGAAATACAGATGTAACTCTCTGAGATGAATTAACAGAACACTAAGCAGTTTCTCAGAAAACTTCTTTCCAGATTCATCTGAGAATATTTCCTTTTTCACCATAGCCCTCTATGGGCTTCCAAATATCACTTTGCCAATTCCACAAGAACTGTCTTAGTGAAAGGCTTCTTGAGGGGAAAGCTGTAACTCTGTGAGATGATTTCTCAGAACGCAAAGAAGTTTCTCAGAAAGTTTCTTTCTCTTTGTTATCGGAGGATATTTCCTTTGGCCCTATAGTCTTCAATGGGATCCGAAATATCTGTTCTCAGATTCCACAGAAATAAGGCTAGCAAAGAGATCCACGAAATACAGATGTAACTCTGTGAGATGAATGAAGAGAACACTAAGCAGATTCTCAGAAAGCTTCTTTCCAGATTTCATCTGAGGATATTTCCTTTTTCACCATAGCCCTCTATGGGCTTCCAAATATCACTTTGCCAATTCCACAAGAACTGTCTTAACGAAAGGCTTCTTGAGGGGAAAGCTGTAACTCTGGGAGATGATTTCACAGAACACAAAGAAGTATCTCAGAAACCTTCTTTCTCTTTGTTATCGGAAGACATTTCCTTTGGCCCTATAATCTTCAATGGGATCCGAAATATCTGTTCTCAGATTCCACAAAAATAAGGTAGCAAAGATATCCACGAAATACAGATGTAACTCTGTGAGATGAATTAACAGAACACTAAGTAGTTTCTCAGAAAGCTTCTTTCCAGATTTCATCTGAGGATATTTCCTTTTTCACCATAGCCCTCTATGGGATTCCAAATATCACTTTGCGAATTCCACAAGAACTGTCCTAGCGAAAGGATTCTTGAGGGGAAAGCTGTAACTCTGTGAGATGATTTCACAGAACACACAGAAGTTTCCAAGAAAGGTTCTTTCTCTTTGTTATGGGAGGATATTTCCTTTGGCCCTATAGTCTTCAATGGGATCCGAAATATCTGTTCTCAGATTCCACAGAAATAAGGCTAGCAAAGAGATCCACGAAATACAGATGTAACTCTGTGAGATGAATGAAGAGAACACTAAGCAGATTCTCAGAAAGCTTCTTTCCATATTTCATCTGAGGATATTTCCTTTTTCACCATAGCCCTCTATGGGCTTCCAAATATCACTTTGCCAATTCCACAAGAACTGTCTTAGCGAAAGGCTTCTTGAGGGGAAAGCTGTAACTCTGTGAGATGATTTCACGGAACACAAAGAAGTGTCTCAGAAAGCTTCTTTCTCTTTGTTATCGGAGGATATTGCCTTTGGCCGTATAGTCTTCAAAGGGAACCGAAATATCTGTTCTCAGATTCCACAGAAATAAGGCTAGCAAAGAGATCCACGAAATACAGATGTAACTCTGTGACATGAATTAACAGAACACTGAGTAGTTTCTCAGAAATCTTCTTTCCTGATTCATCTGAGGATATTTCCTTTTTCACCATAGCCCTCTATGGGCTTCCAAATATCACTTTGCCAATTCCACAAGAAGTGTCTTAGCGAAAGGCTTCTTGAGGGGAAAGCTGCAACTCTGTGAGATGATTTCACAGAACACAAAGAAGTTTCTAAAAAAGCTTCTTTCTCTTTGTAATCGGAGGATATTTCCTTTGTCCCTATAGTCTTCAAAGGGATCTGAAATACCTGTTCCCAGATTCCACAGAAATAAGGCTAGCAAAGAGATCCACGAAATATAGATGTAACTCTGTGAGATGAATTAACAGAACACTAAGCAGTTTCTCAGAAAGCTTCTTTCGAGATTTCATCTGAGGATATTTCCTTTTTCACCATAGCCCTCTATGGGCTTCCAAATATCACTTTGCCAATTCCACAAGAACTGTCTTAGCGAAAGGCTTCTTGAGGGGAAAGCTGTAACTCTGTGAGATGATTTCACGGAACACAAAGAAGTTTCCCAGAAAGCTTCTTTCTCTTTGTTATCGTAGGATATTTCCTTTGGCCGTATAGTCTTCAAAGGGAACCGAAATATCTGTTCTCAGATTCCACAGAAATAAGGCTAGCAAAGAGATCCACGAAATACAGATGTAACTCTGTGAGATGAATGAAGAGAACACTAAGCAGATTCTCAGAAAGCTTCTTTCCAGATTTCATCTGAGGATATTTCCTTTTTCACCATAGCCCTCTATGGGCTTCCAAATATCACTTTGCCAATTCCACAAGAACTGTCTTAGCGAAAGGCTTCTTGAGGGGAAAGCTGTAACTCTGTGAGATGATTTCTCAGAACGCAAAGAAGTTTCTCAGAAAGCTTCTTTCTCTTTGTTATCAGAGGATATTTGTTTGGCCCTATAGTCTTCAAAGGGAACCGAAATATCTGTTCTCAGATTCCACAGAAATAAGGCTAGCAAAGAGATCCACGAAATACAGATGTAACTCTCTGAGATGAATTAACAGAACACTAAGCAGTTTCTCAGAAAACTTCTTTCCAGATTCATCTGAGAATATTTCCTTTTTCACCATAGCCCTCTATGGGCTTCCAAATATCACTTTGCCAATTCCACAAGAACTGTCTTAGGGAAAGGCTTCTTGAGGGGAAAGCTGTAACTCTGTGAGATGATTTCACAGAACACAAAGAAGTTTCTAAAAAAGCTTCTTTCTCTTTGTAATCGGAGGATAATTCCTTTGTCCCTATAGTCTTCAAAGGGATCTGAAATACCTGTTCTCAGATACCACAGAAATAAGGCTAGCAAAGAGATCCACGAAATACAGATGTAACGCTGTGAGATGAATGAACAGAACACTAAGCAGTTTCTCAGAAAGCTTCTTTCCAGATTTCATCTGAGGATATTTCTTTTTCACCATAGCCCTCTATGGGCTTCCAAATATCACTTTGCAAATTCCACAAGAACTGTCTTAGTGAAAGGCTTCTTGAGGGGAAAGCTGTAACTCTGTGAGATGATTTCTCAGAACGCAAAGAAGTTTCTCAGAAAGTTTCTTTCTCTTTGTTATCGGAGGATATTTCCTTTGGCCCTATAGTCTTCAATGGGATCCGAAATATCTGTTCTCAGATTCCACAGAAATAAGGCTAGCAAAGAGATCCACGAAATACAGATGTAACTCTGTGAGATGAATTAACAGAACACTAAGCAGTTTCTCAGAAAGCTTCTTTCCAGATTTCATCTGAGGATATTTCCTTTTTCACCATAGCCCTCTATGGGCTTCCAAATATCACTTTGACAATTCCACAAGAACTGTCTTAACGAAAGGCTTCTTGAGGGGAAAGCTGTAACTCTGTGAGATGATTTCACAGAACACAAAGAAGTATCTCAGAAACCTTCTTTCTCTTTGTTATCGGAAGACATTTCCTTTGGCCCTATAGTCTTCAATGGGATCCGAAATATCTGTTCTCAGATTCCACAGAAATAAGGTAGCAAAGATATCCACGAAATACAGATGTAACTCTGTGAGATGAATTAACAGAACACTAAGTAGTTTCTCAGAAAGCTTCTTTCCAGATTTCATCTGAGGATATTTCCTTTTTCACCATAGCCCTCTATGGGATTCCAAATATCACTTTGCCAATTCCACAAGAACTGTCCTAGCGAAAGGATTCTTGAGGGGAAAGCTGTAACTCTGTGAGATGATTTCACAGAACACACAGAAGTTTCCAAGAAAGCTTCTTTCTCTTTGTTATGGGAGGATATTTCCTTTGGCCCTATAGTCTTCAATGGGATCCGAAATATCTGTTCTCAGATTCCACAGAAATAAGGCTAGCAAAGAGATCCACGAAATACAGATGTAACTCTGTGAGATGAATGAAGAGAACACTAAGCAGATTCTCAGAAAGCTTCTTTCCAGATTTCATCTGAGGATATTTCCTTTTTCACCATAGCCCTCTATGGGCTTCCAAATATCACTTTGCCAATTCCACAAGAACTGTCTTAGCGAAAGGTTTCTTGAGGGGAAAGCTGTAACTCTGTGAGATGATTTCACAGAACACAAAGAAGTTTCTCAGAAACCTTCTTTCTCTTTGTTATCGGAAGACATTTCCTTTGGCCCTATAGTCTTCAATGGGATCCGAAATATCTGTTCTCAGATTCCACAGAAATAAGGCTAGCAAAGATATCCACGAAATACAGATGTAACTCTGTGAGGTGAATTAACAGAACACTAAGTAGTTTCTCAGAAAGCTTCTTTCCAGATTTCATCTGTGGATATTTCCTTTATCACCATAGCCCTCTATGGGATTCCAAATATCACTTTGCCAATTCCACAAGAACTGTCCTAGCGAAAGGCTTCTTGAGGGGAAAGCTGTAACTCTGTGAGATGATTTCACAGAGCACACAGAAGTTTCCAAGAAAGCTTCTTTCTCTTTGTTATGGGAGGATATTTCCTTTGGCCCTATAGTCTTCAATGGGATCCGAAATATCTGTTCTCAGATTCCACAGAAATAAGGCTAGCAAAGAGATCCACGAAATACAGATGTAGCTCTGTGAGATGAATGAAGAGAACACTAAGCAGATTCTCAGAAAGCTTCTTTCCAGATTTCATCTGAGGATATTTCCTTTTTCACCATAGCCCTCTATGGGCTTCCAAATATCACTTTGCCAATTCCACAAGAACTGTCTTAGCGAAAGGCTTCCTGAGGGGAAAGCTGTAACTCTGTGAGATGATTTCTCAGAACGCAAAGAAGTTTCTCAGAAAGCTTCTTTCTCTTTGTTATCAGAGGATATTTCCTTTGGCCCTATAGTCTTCAAAGGGAACCGAAATATCTGTTCTCAGATTCCACAGAAATAAGGCTAGCAAAGAGATCCACGAAATACAGATGTAACTCTGTGACATGAATTAACAGAACACTGAGTAGTTTCTCAGAAATCTTCTTTCCTGATTCATCTGAGGATATTTCCTTTTTCACCATAGCCCTCTATGGGCTTCCAAATATCACTTTGCCAATTCCACAAGAAGTGTCTTAGCGAAAGGCTTCTTGAGGGGAAAGCTGCAACTCTGTGAGATGATTTCACAGAACACAAAGAAGTTTCTAAAAAAGCTTCTTTCTCTTTGTAATCGGAGGATATTTCCTTTGTCCCTATAGTCTTCAAAGGGATCTGAAATACCTGTTCCCAGATTCCACAGAAATAAGGCTAGCAAAGAGATCCACGAAATATAGATGTAACTCTGTGAGATGAATTAACAGAACACTAAGCAGTTTCTCAGAAAGCTTCTTTCGAGATTTCATCTGAGGATATTTCCTTTTTCACCCTAGCCCTCTAAGGGCTTCCAAATATCACTTTGCCAATTCCCCAAGAACTGTCTTAGCGAAAGGCTTCTTGAGGGGAAAGCTGTAACTCTGTGAGATGATTTCACGGAACACAAAGAAGTGTCTCAGAAAGCTTCTTTCTCTTTGTTATCGGAGGATATTTCCTTTGGCCGTATAGTCTTCAAAGGGAACCGAAATATCTGTTCTCACATTCCACAGAAATAAGGCTATCAAAGAGATCCACGAAATACAGATGTAACTCTGTGAGATGAATTAACAGAACACTAAGCAGATTCTCAGAAAGCTTCTTTCCAGATTTCATCTGAGGATATTTCCTTTTTCACCAAAGCCCTCTATGGGCTTCCAAATATCACTTTGCCAATTCCACAAGAACTGTCTTAGCGAAAGGCTTCTTGAGGGGAAAGCTGTAACTCTGTGAGATGATTTCTCAGAACGCAAAGAAGTTTCTCAGAAAGCTTCTTTCTCTTTGTTATCAGAGGATATTTCCTTTGGCCCTATAGTCTTCAACGGGAACCGAAATATCTGTTCTCAGATTCCACAGAAATAAGGCTAGCAAAGAGATCCACGAAATACAGATGTAACTCTGTGAGATGAATTAACAGAACACTAAGTAGTTTCTCAGAAAACTTCTTTCCAGATTCATCTGAGAATATTTCCTTTTTCACCATAGCCCTCTATGGGCTTCCAAATATCACTTTGCCAATTACACAAGAACTGTCTTAGGGAAAGGCTCCTTGAGGGGAAAGCTGTAACTCTGTGAGATGATTTCACAGAACACAAAGAAGTTTCTAAAAAAGCTTCTTTCTCTTTGTAATCGGAGGATATTTCCTTTGTCCCTATAGTCTTCAAAGGGATCTGAAATACCTGTTCTCAGATTCCACAGAAATAAGGCTAGCAAAGAGATCCACGAAATACAGATGTAACTCTGTGAGATGAATGAACAGAACACTAAGCAGTTTCTCAGAAAGCTTCTTTCCAGATTCATCTGAGGATATTTCTTTTTCACCATAGCCCCCTAAGGGCTTCCAAATATCACTTTGCCAATTCCACAAGAACTGTCTTAGTGAAAGGCTTCTTGAGGGGAAAGCTGTAACTCTGTGAGATGATTTCTCAGAACGCAAAGAAGTTTCTCAGAAAGTTTCTTTCTCGTTGTTATCGGAGGATATTTCCTTTGGCCCTATAGTCTTCAATGGGATCCGAAATATCTGTTCTCAGATTCCACAGAAATAAGGCTAGCAAAGAGATCCACGAAATACAGATGTAACTCTGTGAGATGAATTAACAGAACACTAAGCAGTTTCTCAGAAAGCTTCTTTCCAGATTTCATCTGAGGATATTTCCTTTTTCACCATAGCCCTCTATGGGCTTCCAAATATCACTTTGACAATTCCACAAGAACTGTCTTAACGAAAGGCTTCTTGAGGGGAAAGCTGTAACTCTGTGAGATGATTTCACAGAGCACACAGAAGTTTCCAAGAAAGCTTCTTTCTCTTTGTTATGGGAGGATATTTCCTTTGGCCCTATAGTCTTCAATGGGATCCGAAATATCTGTTCTCAGATTCCACAGAAATAAGGCTAGCAAAGAGATCCACGAAATACAGATGTAACTCTGTGAGATGAATGAAGAGAACACTAAGCAGATTCTCAGAAAGCTTCTTTCCAGATTTCATCTGAGGATATTTCCTTTTTCACCATAGCCCTCTATGGGCTTCCAAATATCACTTTGCCAATTCCACAAGAACTGTCTTAGCGAAAGGCTTCTTGAGGGGAAAGCTGCAACTCTGTGAGATGATTTCACAGAACACAAAGAAGTTTCTAAAAAAGCTTCTTTCTCTTTGTAATCGGAGGATATTTCCTTTGTCCCTATAGTCTTCAAAGGGATCTGAAATACCTGTTCCCAGATTCCACAGAAATAAGGCTAGCAAAGAGATCCACGAAATATAGATGTAACTCTGTGAGATGAATTAACAGAACACTAAGCAGTTTCTCAGAAAGCTTCTTTCGAGATTTCATCTGAGGATATTTCCTTTTTCACCCTAGCCCTCTAAGGGCTTCCAAATATCACTTTGCCAATTCCCCAAGAACTGTCTTAGCGAAAGGCTTCTTGAGGGGAAAGCTGTAACTCTGTGAGATGATTTCACGGAACACAAAGAAGTTTCTCAGAAAGCTTCTTTCTCTTTGTTATCGGAGGATATTTCCTTTGGCCGTATATTCTTCAAAGGGAACTGAAATATCTGTTCTCAGATTCCACAGAAATAAGGCTAGCAAAGAGATCCACGAAATACAGATGTAACTCTGTGAGATGAATTAACAGAACACTAAGCAGATTCTCAGAAAGCTTCTTTCCAGATTTCATCTGAGGATATTTCCTTTTTCACCATAGCCCTCTATGGGCTTCCAAATATCACTTTGCCAATTCCACAAGAACTGTCTTAGCGAAAGGCTTCTTGAGGGGAAAGCTGTAACTCTGTGAGATGATTTCTCAGAACGCAAAGAAGTTTCTCAGAAAGCTTCTTTCTCTTTGTTATCAGAGGATATTTGTTTGGCCCTATAGTCTTCAAAGGGAACCGAAATATCTGTTCTCAGATTCCACAGAAATAAGGCTAGCAAAGAGATCCACGAAATACAGATGTAACTCTGTGAGATGAATGAAGAGAACACTAGGCAGTTTCTCAGAAAACTTCTTTCCAGATTCATCTGAGAATATTTCCTTTTTCACCATAGCCCTCTATGGGCTTCCAAATATCACTTTGCCAATTCCACAAGAACTGTCTTAGGGAAAGGCTTCTTGAGGGGAAAGCTGTAACTCTTTGAGATGATTTCACAGAACACAAAGAAGTTTCTAAAAAAGCTTCTTTTTCTTTGTAATCGGAGGATAATTCCTTTGTCCCTATAGTCTTCAAAGGGATCTGAAATACCTGTTCTCAGATACCACAGAAATAAGGCTAGCAAAGAGATCCACGAAATACAGATGTAACGCTGTGAGATGAATGAACAGAACACTAAGCAGTTTCTCAGAAAGCTTCTTTCCAGATTTCATCTGAGGATATTTCTTTTTCACCATAGCCCTCTATGGGCTTCCAAATATCACTTTGCCAATTCCACAAGAACTGTCTTAGTGAAAGGCTTCTTGAGGGGAAAGCTGTAACTCTGTGAGATGATTTCTCAGAACGCAAAGAAGTTTCTCAGGAAGTTTCTTTCTCTTTGTTATCGGAGGATATTTCCTTTGGCCCTATATTCTTCAATGGGATCCGAAATATCTGTTCTCAGATTCCACAGAAATAAGGCTAGCAAAGAGATCCACGAAATACAGATGTAACTCTGTGAGATGAATTAACAGAACACTAAGCAGTTTCTCAGAAAGCTTCTTTCCAGATTTCATCTGAGGATATTTCCTTTTTCACCATAGCCCTCTATGGGCTTCCAAATATCACTTTGACAATTCCACAAGAACTGTCCTAGCGAAAGGATTCTTGAGGGGAAAGCTGTAACTCTGTGAGATGATTTCACAGAACACACAGAAGTTTCCAAGAAAGCTTCTTTCTCTTTGTTATGGGAGGATATTTCCTTTGGCCCTATAGTCTTCAATGGGATCCGAAATATCTGTTCTCAGATTCCACAGAAATAAGGCTAGCAAAGAGATCCACGAAATACAGATGTAACTCTGTGAGATGAATGAAGAGAACACTAAGCAGATTCTCAGAAAGCTTCTTTCCAGATTTCATCTGAGGATATTTCCTTTTTCACCATAGCCCTCTATGGGCTTCCAAATATCACTTTGCCAATTCCACAAGAACTGTCTTAGCGAAAGGCTTCTTGAGGGGAAAGCTGTAACTCTGTGAGATGATTTCTCAGAACGCAAAGAAGTTTCTCAGAAAGCTTCTTTCTCTTTGTTATCAGAGGATATTTCCTTTGGCCCTATAGTCTTCAACGGGAACCGAAATATCTGTTCTCAGATTCCACAGAAATAAGGCTAGCAAAGAGATCCACGAAATACAGATGTAACTCTGTGAGATGAATTAACAGAACACTAAGCAGTTTCTCAGAAAGCTTCTTTCCAGATTTCATCAGAGGATATTTCCTTTTTCAGCATAGCCCTCTATGGGCTTCCAAATATCACTTTGACAATTCCACAAGAACTGTCTTAACGAAAGGCTTCTTGAGGGGAAAGCTGTAACTCTGTGAGATGATTTCACAGAACACAAAGAAGTATCTCAGAAACCTTCTTTCTCTTTGTTATCGGAAGACATTTCCTTTGGCCCTATAGTCTTCAATGGGATCCGAAATATCTGTTCTCAGATTCCACAGAAATAAGGTAGCAAAGATATCCACGAAATACAGATGTAACTCTGTGAGATGAATTAACAGAAAACTAAGTAGTTTCTCAGAAAGCTTCTTTCCAGATTTCATCTGAGGATATTTCCTTTTTCACCATAGCCCACTATGGGATTCCAAATATCACTTTGCCAATTCCACAAGAACTGTCCTTGCGAAAGGATTCTTGAGGGGAAAGCTGTAACTCTGTGAGATGATTTCACAGAACACACAGAAGTTTCCAAGAAAGCTTCTTTCTCTTTGTTGTGGGAGGATATTTCCTTTGGCCCTATAGTCTTCAATGGGATCCGAAATATCTGTTCTCAGATTCCACAGAAATAAGGCTAGCAAAGAGATCCACGAAATACAGATGTAACTCTGTGAGATGAATGAAGAGAACACTTAGCAGATTCTCAGAAAGCTTCTTTCCAGATTTCATCTGAGGATATTTCCTTTTTCACCATAGCCCTCTATGGGCTTCCAAATATCACTTTGCCAATTCCACAAGAACTGTCTTAGCGAAAGGCTTCTTGAGGGGAAAGCTGTAACTCTGTGAGATGATTTCTCAGAACGCAAAGAAGTTTCTCAGAAAGCTTCTTTCTCTTTGTTATCAGAGGATATTTCCTTTGGCCCTATAGTCTTCAAAGGGAACCGAAATATCTGTTCTCAGATTCCACAGAAATAAGGCTAGCAAAGAGATCCACGAAATACAGATGTAACTCTGTGACATGAATTAACAGAACACTGAGTAGTTTCTCAGAAATCTTCTTTCCTGATTCATCTGAGTATATTTCCTTTTTCACCATAGCCCTCTATGGGCTTCCAAATATCACTTTGCCAATTCCACAAGAAGTGTCTTAGCGAAAGGCTTCTTGAGGGGAAAGCTGCAACTCTGTGAGATGATTTCACAGAACACAAAGAAGTTTCTAAAAAAGCTTCTTTCTCTTTGTAATCGGAGGATATTTCCTTTGTCCCTATAGTCTTCAAAGGGATCTGAAATACCTGTTCCCAGATTCCACAGAAATAAGGCTAGCAAAGAGATCCACGAAATATAGATGTAACTCTGTGAGATGAATTAACAGAACACTAAGCAGTTTCTCAGAAAGCTTCTTTCGAGATTTCATCTGAGGATATTTCCTTTTTCACCATAGCCGTCTATGGGCTTCCAAATATCACTTTGCCAATTCCACAAGAACTGTCTTAGCGAAAGGCTTCTTGAGGGGAAAGCTGTAACTCTGTGAGATGATTTCACGGAACACAAAGAAGTTTCTCAGAAAGCTTCTTTCTCTTTGTTATCGGAGGATATTTCCTTTGGCCGTATAGTCTTCAAAGGGAACCGAAATATCTGTTCTCAGATTCCACAGAAATAAGGCTAGCAAAGAGATCCACGAAATACAGATGTAACTCTGTGAGATGAATTAACAGAACACTAAGCAGATTCTCAGAAAGCTTCTTTCCAGATTTCATCTGAGGATATTTCCTTTTTCACCATAGCCCTCTATGGGCTTCCAAATATCACTTTGCCCATTCCACAAGAACTGTCTTAGCGAAAGGCTTCTTGAGGGGAAAGCTGTAACTCTGTGAGATGATTTCTCAGAACGCAAAGAAGTTTCTCAGAAAGCTTCTTTCTCTTTGTTATCAGAGGATATTTGTTTGGCCCTATAGTCTTCAAAGGGAACCGAAATATCTGTTCTCAGATTCCACAGAAATAAGGCTAGCAAAGAGATCCACGAAATACAGATGTAACTCTCTGAGATGAATTAACAGAACACTGAGTAGTTTCTCAGAAATCTTCTTTCCTGATTCATCTGAGGATATTTCCTTTTTCACCATAGCCCTCTATGGGCTTCCAAATATCACTTTGCCAATTCCACAAGAACTGTCTTAGTGAAAGGCTTCTTGAGGGGAAAGCTGTAACTCTGTGAGATGATTTCTCAGAACGCAAAGAAGTTTCTCAGAAAGTTTCTTTCTCGTTGTTATCGGAGGATATTTCCTTTGGCCCTATAGTCTTCAATGGGATCCGAAATATCTGTTCTCAGATTCCACAGAAATAAGGCTAGCAAAGAGATCCACGAAATACAGATGTAACTCTGTGAGATGAATGAAGAGAACACTAAGCAGATTCTCAGAAAGCTTCTTTCCAGATTTCATCTGAGGATATTTCCTTTTTCACCATAGCCCTCTATGGGCTTCCAAATATCACTTTGCCAATTCCACAAGAACTGTCTTAACGAAAGGCTTCTTGAGGGGAAAGCTGTAACTCTGGGAGATGATTTCACAGAACACAAAGAAGTATCTCAGAAACCTTCTTTCTCTTTGTTATCGGAAGACATTTCCTTTGGCCCTATAATCTTCAATGGGATCCGAAATATCTGTTCTCAGATTCCACAAAAATAAGGTAGCAAAGATATCCACGAAATACAGATGTAACTCTGTGAGATGAATTAACAGAACACTAAGTAGTTTCTCAGAAAGCTTCTTTCCAGATTTCATCTGAGGATATTTCCTTTTTCACCATAGCCCTCTATGGGATTCCAAATATCACTTTGCCAATTCCACAAGAACTGTCCTAGCGAAAGGATTCTTGAGGGGAAAGCTGTAACTCTGTGAGATGATTTCACAGAACACACAGAAGTTTCCAAGAAAGGTTCTTTCTCTTTGTTATGGGAGGATATTTCCTTTGGCCCTATAGTCTTCAATGGGATCCGAAATATCTGTTCTCAGATTCCACAGAAATAAGGCTAGCAAAGAGATCCACGAAATACAGATGTAACTCTGTGAGATGAATGAAGAGAACACTAAGCAGATTCTCAGAAAGCTTCTTTCCATATTTCATCTGAGGATATTTCCTTTTTCACCATAGCCCTCTATGGGCTTCCAAATATCACTTTGCCAATTCCACAAGAACTGTCTTAGCGAAAGGCTTCTTGAGGGGAAATCTGTAACTCTGTGAGATGATTTCACGGAACACAAAGAAGTGTCTCAGAAAGCTTCTTTCTCTTTGTTATCGGAGGATATTGCCTTTGGCCGTATAGTCTTCAAAGGGAACCGAAATATCTGTTCTCAGATTCCACAGAAATAAGGCTAGCAAAGAGATCCACGAAATACAGATGTAACTCTGTGACATGAATTAACAGAACACTGAGTAGTTTCTCAGAAATCTTCTTTCCTGATTCATCTGAGGATATTTCCTTTTTCACCATAGCCCTCTATGGGCTTCCAAATATCACTTTGCCAATTCCACAAGAAGTGTCTTAGCGAAAGGCTTCTTGAGGGGAAAGCTGCAACTCTGTGAGATGATTTCACAGAACACAAAGAAGTTTCTAAAAAAGCTTCTTTCTCTTTGTAATCGGAGGATATTTCCTTTGTCCCTATAGTCTTCAAAGGGATCTGAAATACCTGTTCCCAGATTCCACAGAAATAAGGCTAGCAAAGAGATCCACGAAATATAGATGTAACTCTGTGAGATGAATTAACAGAACACTAAGCAGTTTCTCAGAAAGCTTCTTTCGAGATTTCATCTGAGGATATTTCCTTTTTCACCATAGCCCTCTATGGGCTTCCAAATATCACTTTGCCAATTCCACAAGAACTGTCTTAGCGAAAGGCTTCTTGAGGGGAAAGCTGTAACTCTGTGAGATGATTTCACGGAACACAAAGAAGTTTCTCAGAAAGCTTCTTTCTCTTTGTTATCGTAGGATATTTCCTTTGGCCGTATAGTCTTCAAAGGGAACCGAAATATCTGTTCTCAGATTCCACAGAAATAAGGCTAGCAAAGAGATCCACGAAATACAGATGTAACTCTGTGAGATGAATGAAGAGAACACTAAGCAGATTCTCAGAAAGCTTCTTTCCAGATTTCATCTGAGGATATTTCCTTTTTCACCATAGCCCTCTATGGGCTTCCAAATATCACTTTGCCAATTCCACAAGAACTGTCTTAGCGAAAGGCTTCTTGAGGGGAAAGCTGTAACTCTGTGAGATGATTTCTCAGAACGCAAAGAAGTTTCTCAGAAAGCTTCTTTCTCTTTGTTATCAGAGGATATTTGTTTGGCCCTATAGTCTTCAAAGGGAACCGAAATATCTGTTCTCAGATTCCACAGAAATAAGGCTAGCAAAGAGATCCACGAAATACAGATGTAACTCTCTGAGATGAATTAACAGAACACTAAGCAGTTTCTCAGAAAACTTCTTTCCAGATTCATCTGAGAATATTTCCTTTTTCACCATAGCCCTCTATGGGCTTCCAAATATCACTTTGCCAATTCCACAAGAACTGTCTTAGGGAAAGGCTTCTTGAGGGGAAAGCTGTAACTCTGTGAGATGATTTCACAGAACACAAAGAAGTTTCTAAAAAAGCTTCTTTCTCTTTGTAATCGGAGGATAATTCCTTTGTCCCTATAGTCTTCAAAGGGATCTGAAATACCTGTTCTCAGATACCACAGAAATAAGGCTAGCAAAGAGATCCACGAAATACAGATGTAACGCTGTGAGATGAATGAACAGAACACTAAGCAGTTTCTCAGAAAGCTTCTTTCCAGATTTCATCTGAGGATATTTCTTTTTCACCATAGCCCTCTATGGGCTTCCAAATATCACTTTGCAAATTCCACAAGAACTGTCTTAGTGAAAGGCTTCTTGAGGGGAAAGCTGTAACTCTGTGAGATGATTTCTCAGAACGCAAAGAAGTTTCTCAGAAAGTTTCTTTCTCTTTGTTATCGGAGGATATTTCCTTTGGCCCTATAGTCTTCAATGGGATCCGAAATATCTGTTCTCAGATTCCACAGAAATAAGGCTAGCAAAGAGATCCACGAAATACAGATGTAACTCTGTGAGATGAATTAACAGAACACTAAGCAGTTTCTCAGAAAGCTTCTTTCCAGATTTCATCTGAGGATATTTCCTTTTTCACCATAGCCCTCTATGGGCTTCCAAATATCACTTTGACAATTCCACAAGAACTGTCTTAACGAAAGGCTTCTTGAGGGGAAAGCTGTAACTCTGTGAGATGATTTCACAGAACACAAAGAAGTATCTCAGAAACCTTCTTTCTCTTTGTTATCGGAAGACATTTCCTTTGGCCCTATAGTCTTCAATGGGATCCGAAATATCTGTTCTCAGATTCCACAGAAATAAGGTAGCAAAGATATCCACGAAATACAGATGTAACTCTGTGAGATGAATTAACAGAACACTAAGTAGTTTCTCAGAAAGCTTCTTTCCAGATTTCATCTGAGGATATTTCCTTTTTCACCATAGCCCTCTATGGGATTCCAAATATCACTTTGCCAATTCCACAAGAACTGTCCTAGCGAAAGGATTCTTGAGGGGAAAGCTGTAACTCTGTGAGATGATTTCACAGAACACACAGAAGTTTCCAAGAAAGCTTCTTTCTCTTTGTTATGGGAGGATATTTCCTTTGGCCCTATAGTCTTCAATGGGATCCGAAATATCTGTTCTCAGATTCCACAGAAATAAGGCTAGCAAAGAGATCCACGAAATACAGATGTAACTCTGTGAGATGAATGAAGAGAACACTAAGCAGATTCTCAGAAAGCTTCTTTCCAGATTTCATCTGAGGATATTTCCTTTTTCACCATAGCCCTCTATGGGCTTCCAAATATCACTTTGCCAATTCCACAAGAACTGTCTTAGCGAAAGGTTTCTTGAGGGGAAAGCTGTAACTCTGTGAGATGATTTCACAGAACACAAAGAAGTTTCTCAGAAACCTTCTTTCTCTTTGTTATCGGAAGACATTTCCTTTGGCCCTATAGTCTTCAATGGGATCCGAAATATCTGTTCTCAGATTCCACAGAAATAAGGCTAGCAAAGATATCCACGAAATACAGATGTAACTCTGTGAGGTGAATTAACAGAACACTAAGTAGTTTCTCAGAAAGCTTCTTTCCAGATTTCATCTGTGGATATTTCCTTTATCACCATAGCCCTCTATGGGATTCCAAATATCACTTTGCCAATTCCACAAGAACTGTCCTAGCGAAAGGCTTCTTGAGGGGAAAGCTGTAACTCTGTGAGATGATTTCACAGAGCACACAGAAGTTTCCAAGAAAGCTTCTTTCTCTTTGTTATGGGAGGATATTTCCTTTGGCCCTATATTCTTCAATGGGATCCGAAATATCTGTTCTCAGATTCCACAGAAATAAGGCTAGCAAAGAGATCCACGAAATACAGATGTAGCTCTGTGAGATGAATGAAGAGAACACTAAGCAGATTCTCAGAAAGCTTCTTTCCAGATTTCATCTGAGGATATTTCCTTTTTCACCATAGCCCTCTATGGGCTTCCAAATATCACTTTGCCAATTCCACAAGAACTGTCTTAGCGAAAGGCTTCCTGAGGGGAAAGCTGTAACTCTGTGAGATGATTTCTCAGAACGCAAAGAAGTTTCTCAGAAAGCTTCTTTCTCTTTGTTATCAGAGGATATTTCCTTTGGCCCTATAGTCTTCAAAGGGAACCGAAATATCTGTTCTCAGATTCCACAGAAATAAGGCTAGCAAAGAGATCCACGAAATACAGATGTAACTCTGTGACATGAATTAACAGAACACTGAGTAGTTTCTCAGAAATCTTCTTTCCTGATTCATCTGAGGATATTTCCTTTTTCACCATAGCCCTCTAAGGGCTTCCAAATATCACTTTGCCAATTCCACAAGAACTGTCTTAGTGAAAGGCTTCTTGAGGGGAAAGCTGTAACTCTGTGAGATGATTTCTCAGAACGCAAAGAAGTTTCTCAGAAAGTTTCTTTCTCGTTGTTATCGGAGGATATTTCCTTTGGCCCTATAGTCTTCAATGGGATCCGAAATATCTGTTCTCAGATTCCACAGAAATAAGGCTAGCAAAGAGATCCACGAAATACAGATGTAACTCTGTGAGATGAATTAACAGAACACTAAGCAGTTTCTCAGAAAGCTTCTTTCCAGATTTCATCTGAGGATATTTCCTTTTTCACCATAGCCCTCTATGGGCTTCCAAATATCACTTTGACAATTCCACAAGAACTGTCTTAACGAAAGGCTTCTTGAGGGGAAAGCTGTAACTCTGTGAGATGATTTCACAGAGCACACAGAAGTTTCCAAGAAAGCTTCTTTCTCTTTGTTATGGGAGGATATTTCCTTTGGCCCTATAGTCTTCAATGGGATCCGAAATATCTGTTCTCAGATTCCACAGAAATAAGGCTAGCAAAGAGATCCACGAAATACAGATGTAACTCTGTGAGATGAATGAAGAGAACACTAAGCAGATTCTCTGAAAGCTTCTTTCCAGATTTCATCTGAGGATATTTCCTTTTTCACCATAGCCCTCTATGGGCTTCCAAATATCACTTTGCCAATTCCACAAGAACTGTCTTAGCGAAAGGCTTCTTGAGGGGAAAGCTGCAACTCTGTGAGATGATTTCACAGAACACAAAGAAGTTTCTAAAAAAGCTTCTTTCTCTTTGTAATCGGAGGATATTTCCTTTGTCCCTATAGTCTTCAAAGGGATCTGAAATACCTGTTCCCAGATTCCACAGAAATAAGGCTAGCAAAGAGATCCACGAAATATAGATGTAACTCTGTGAGATGAATTAACAGAACACTAAGCAGTTTCTCAGAAAGCTTCTTTCGAGATTTCATCTGAGGATATTTCCTTTTTCACCCTAGCCCTCTAAGGGCTTCCAAATATCACTTTGCCAATTCCCCAAGAACTGTCTTAGCGAAAGGCTTCTTGAGGGGAAAGCTGTAACTCTGTGAGATGATTTCACGGAACACAAAGAAGTTTCTCAGAAAGCTTCTTTCTCTTTGTTATCGGAGGATATTTCCTTTGGCCGTATATTCTTCAAAGGGAACCGAAATATCTGTTCTCAGATTCCACAGAAATAAGGCTAGCAAAGAGATCCACGAAATACAGATGTAACTCTGTGAGATGAATTAACAGAACACTAAGCAGATTCTCAGAAAGCTTCTTTCCAGATTTCATCTGAGGATATTTCCTTTTTCACCATAGCCCTCTATGGGCTTCCAAATATCACTTTGCCAATTCCACAAGAACTGTCTTAGCGAAAGGCTTCTTGAAGGGAAAGCTGTAACTCTGTGAGATGATTTCTCAGAACGCAAAGAAGTTTCTCAGAAAGCTTCTTTCTCTTTGTTATCAGAGGATATTTGTTTGGCCCTATAGTCTTCAAAGGGAACCGAAATATCTGTTCTCAGATTCCACAGAAATAAGGCTAGCAAAGAGATCCACGAAATACAGATGTAACTCTCTGAGATGAATTAACAGAACACTAGGCAGTTTCTCAGAAAACTTCTTTCCAGATTCATCTGAGAATATTTCCTTTTTCACCATAGCCCTCTATGGGCTTCCAAATATCACTTTGCCAATTCCACAAGAACTGTCTTAGGGAAAGGCTTCTTGAGGGGAAAGCTGTAACTCTTTGAGATGATTTCACAGAACACAGAGAAGTTTCTAAAAAAGCTTCTTTTTCTTTGTAATCGGAGGATAATTCCTTTGTCCCTATAGTCTTCAAAGGGATCTGAAATACCTGTTCTCAGATACCACAGAAATAAGGCTAGCAAAGAGATCCACGAAATACAGATGTAACGCTGTGAGATGAATGAACAGAACACTAAGCAGTTTCTCAGAAAGCTTCTTTCCAGATTTCATCTGAGGATATTTCTTTTTCACCATAGCCCTCTATGGGCTTCCAAATATCACTTTGCCAATTCCACAAGAACTGTCTTAGTGAAAGGCTTCTTGAGGGGAAAGCTGTAACTCTGTGAGATGATTTCTCAGAACGCAAAGAAGTTTCTCAGAAAGTTTCTTTCTCTTTGTTATCGGAGGATATTTCCTTTGGCCCCATATTCTTCAATGGGATCCGAAATATCTGTTCTCAGATTCCACAGAAATAAGGCTAGCAAAGAGATCCACGAAATACAGATGTAACTCTGTGAGATGAATTAACAGAACACTAAGCAGTTTCTCAGAAAGCTTCTTTCCAGATTTCATCTGGGGATATTTCCTTTTTCACCATAGCCCTCTATGGGCTTCCAAATATCACTTTGACAATTCCACAAGAACTGTCCTAGCGAAAGGATTCTTGAGGGGAAAGCTGTAACTCTGTGAGATGATTTCACAGAACACACAGAAGTTTCCAAGAAAGCGTCTTTCTCTTTGTTATGGGAGGATATTTCCTTTGGCCCTATAGTCTTCAATGGGATCCGAAATATCTGTTCTCAGATTCCACAGAAATAAGGCTAGCAAAGAGATCCACGAAATACAGATGTAACTCTGTGAGATGAATGAAGAGAACACTAAGCAGATTCTCAGAAAGCTTCTTTCCAGATTTCATCTGAGGATATTTCCTTTTTCACCATAGCCCTCTATGGGCTTCCAAATATCACTTTGCCAATTCCACAAGAACTGTCTTAGCGAAAGGCTTCTTGAGGGGAAAGCTGTAACTCTGTGAGATGATTTCTCAGAACGCAAAGAAGTTTCTCAGAAAGCTTCTTTCTCTTTGTTATCAGAGGATATTTCCTTTGGCCCTGTAGTCTTCAAAGGGAACCGAAATATCTGTTCTCAGATTCCACAGAAATAAGGCTAGCAAAGAGATCCACGAAATACAGATGTAACTCTGTGAGATGAATTAACAGAACACTGAGTAGTTTCTCAGAAATCTTCTTTCCTGATTCATCTGAGGATATTTCCTTTTTCACCATAGCCCACTATGGGCTTCCAAATATCACTTTGCCAATT